>NC_133617.1:555814478-556414478 GCF_048593235.1 Sminthopsis crassicaudata | reverse complement strand
ACATGTTACAATAATACTAAATTATAATAAATATCTAATAAACTTGGCTCTTTTCAACAATGAGGTGATTCAGGCCAGTTCCAATAGACTTGTGATGGAGAGAGCCATCTGCATCCAGAAAGAGGGCTATGGGTACTGAGTATGGATCACAACATAGTATTTTCACCTCTTTTTGTTGTTGTTTGCTTGCTTTTTCTTTTCTTTCTCAATTTTTTTTCTTTTCAATACGATTTTTCTCATGCAGCATGATAAATGTGGAAATATATTTAGAAGAACTGTACATGTATGAACTATATTGAATTTCCTGCTGTCTAGGGGAGGTAGGTGGAGGGAAAGGAGAGAGAAAATTGGCAACTCAAAGTTTTGCAAGGTGAATACTGAAAACTATGTTTGCATGTATTTTGGAAATAAAAAGTTATTATCAAAATAAAATAAATATCTAAAAATACACAAACAACACACAAAATTAAAGTAGTTAAAGAATTAGGATAATATCAGAATAAGTAAAGAGATTTTTAAAAATATTCTATTAAGGCTAACTTTATTTTCTTTTTTGTAGTCTTTGAATCTTATAAAATAAAATCTCTCAAAAATGCATGAGCATCATATACATATCACTGAGATTTACAACAATAAAAAATTTTAAGTCATTGCAAAATATCTGGGAAAGTAGTAAGAATATCATTAGATGTTCCCCTCAAAGCTTGGGGAACAAAAATGTTCCCTTCTCCTCTCCTTGTCCTGACCAATACCCTGGACTTGGATATTACAGAATCTGATAAGAAGAGATTCCAGAAGTTGATAATGAGATGGGATGAGACCTTCTAGCCCCATGTCATTTCTTCTTTCTGACCACAGCCTCTTGACTTTCCATTGATCCCTCTCTGTCTTCTCTTAACCATATCCTTTGTCTTCCATTCTTTTTGTCTTTCATATTATGGCCCCCACCTCCTCTTCCAGATTGATTTCATATTTTTTGTTTTTACATACTCTACCTTGTAGTCAAATTGGATTACTTCCAATTCTCAGAATGCAACACACTATCCATTGCATCAATGACACTAATTCAAATGGCTGCTGGTCCCTAAATTTGGAAAGCATTTCTTCTACATTTCTACCTTTTCAAATTCTTAGCTTCTTTCAAGGAGGATTTCAGGTTCTGCTTCTTAAAGAAAAGTATTTCTTCACCTTCTTGGCCATTCATACTTTTTGCCTCTTCAAATTCTCTTGTATTTACTTAACCCCAGTGGGATGGTGGTTCTTTGAAGGTTGAGGTTAGCATCTGGTATGATAGCTCTGTAAGTAGAAGCTACAGCTGGCGTTAGAGGTCAGCTTATTTTACATGCTCATTTAACATAGGAGGAAACAGATCCAGAGAAGTTAAATAATTTGTCTAGGATCAAAGAGAGAATAAAATATCAGAGGCAAGATCTGAACCCATGTTCATGGGCTGCAGAGCCAGCAAGGTTTCTATTGCATCACTTTGTATCCCTAATACCTGGCATAGAGCCTCAAACACAGTAAGTTACTTAAACACTTTTTTTTTATTATTGTCTCAACTAGTTAAAACCAGTAGGAGATTTTGTATATTACCATAAATTCATTTTGGAAAAGTAATATAAATCATAGTTATAGATTGATGGATGTATCTTTAGTTGTATGTAGGTCAGGATAAAATAAAAAGCACTGTACAGACATCAGTCTGAGGCATTTCTCTGTTGAATAACACCAACAACAACAAAAAAAAGGTCACTGAAATGTTGGGTATCATCTGCAAGTAATTTGGCAGGGCTGAGGGTGTGAATTATTGCCAGAACTCATACATATTATACCAAAGATTCTGTGAATATTCTAATTCCCACATAGAAAGGGAACAAGGAAACTTTGGGGGGAGGAGAAGAAATTAATCTTATTTTCACATTAAAAATTATGGATAATGGTAATATTTTGATACCCACAAAAATTTTCTATTTTTCCTCTTTAAAATATCATTAGCAGTGGTATTCACATTCCATAGAAAACCTTGGATATAATGAACATAATGTAAGGAATGATGGAATAAAGACAATTTTAGAACTAGAAGAGACCATACACACCATCTTGCCTATCTCTTCTATACACATAAAGAAACTGAGACCCAGAGATTGAGTATCTTGTCCAAGACTAGTAGCTGAGTCATATCTAAAATTCAAGTGTCCTGCCTCGTAGTCCAAGGTTCTCTCCACTTTACTATAGCATAACAAGATGAATCCACAGTAACAAAATAAATCATTAAAAGAAAGATATTTTTAGTATAACTTTAGTATAACTATATAAAAAGTATAACTTTTTAGTATAACATATAGTATAATTATATCTGTATACTAACTTTTAGTATATAGTATATAATATATAATTTAGTATAATTAGTATAACAGTATAAATTTTAGTATAAAAGTTTAGTATAACGTTTTAGCATAACTTTAATATAACTTTTTAGTATAATCTCAAGCTTTGGGTTCAAATTCTGCTTTAATTATTCACAGCTTGTTCGGCCTTGGACAGTCACACTTTGGACCCAAGGGATAGTCTCTGAGAGTCCTTCCAATTCTAAATTTATAATCTTATGATTTTAGATTGCACAGTAATTAGAGCACTGGGCCTGGAGTCAGGAACATGAGTTCAAATTTGAGTACAGACATTTCTTGGCTGTGTGACCATGGACAAGTGATCTGTTTGCCTCAGTTTTCTTAAGTATAAAATGGAGTTAATAACAGAACCTACATCCTAGCATTGTTGTGAATCAAATGAGATAATATTTGTAGGATGCTTAGCACACTTTCTGACACATAGCAGATGCCATATAAATGTTTATTCTCTTCCCTCCTTCCCCTTTAGAAGTTGATTTCATTGTGGGAAATAAACCCAGGCTACAAAAAGTTTTTTGGTATCATCATCTAAGTCAATTTGGATTTAAGGATAGCACTTCTTATTTTTTTACATCTAAGTCATGGTGCATTTATATAAGGTATATAAGAAATTTCTTTTAATTTTTCCTCATAATTCTTCATTTTTTTGGCCACAAGATCTTTTTTGGTTTTAAACTTAAAAATTATTGAGGATCCCCCCAAAAAAATTTTATTTATGTAGATTATTTTTAGTTACATATCATATTAGAAATGAAAACATCTTAACATTATAATGAAGACAGTTTGGACCTCATGGCTCTCCTTGAAAAGGTTTCACAGGGACCTCCAGAGGTCTCTAAATGAGGAATGGAAGTAAAAGAGGAGAGGGAAAAAGGGAAATACCAATACTATAACTTGTTTATGATAGTGATGGTTTCTTTATTGGCATCATCAGTCTTTGCTTATTGAACTGTGTGATTTAAAATGTCTAGTAACTTTGGGGCATTTTAAATATAACACAATCAATACCAACGGTATTCAAGGTCCTGGTTTTGATATCAATCTAAGTGGCTTGAGAAAAAAAATCTTTCACCTCAACATAAAACAGTTGGGAATACTTCATAGATTTGTATTCTAAAAGTCTAGAGGTAAATATTTCCCATAAAGAACTTTGATTTTTCCCTTCCTACTCTGCTGAAAAAGTCAGTGTACACTAATCTGGAGAGAAATAATAGTGAAGTTAATTTTGCCTAAATGTTTAAAGGAGCCTCCATCTCAGTCAACAAATGCATACTTATCAGTTATAATGTACTGGGAAGCAGCACTCATCTGTAGTGCTCCTTCAAAACATAAGTACTGGCAGTCTAGCACTGTGATCTGCATCAAGGGCATAAGGAAGTCTGCCGCATGGATCTAACTACTTCATGCAAAAAGCAGCACAAAGACATTATTGAATATGTCTTACCAGAGGTAAGAGGTGGGCCAAAAATCTAAGGAAACTGGGATAACACTCAAAAACCTGGAAAATTAACTTAACAGAGACACTAAAACAAACAAATTTACATGAATGAAAAGGCCATGAGGTATAATAATATACAATGAAATCACAACTCTTTCACAGTTTCAAAGACAGGATTTAAAAACCCTTATGAAAAGATCATTTTCCTACTTCATGTTTTATTTATCAATTTAAGATTCCTTTATAATTCCAAATCTAGAACATTAACCATGAGATATCCATTGTAGCTACATATCTCTTCCTCAGACTCTGTGGCAATTCTTGGGGAACTCTCACTCTTAGAGCAGAACACCTTTCTTTTACTTTCACTTAGAGCACTTCAACATCAGCCCCAACTTTCCTAAACCTTCGTGTTTTCTTTTCCCCTCCTGATTGAACAAGAATTTCCTAATCCCCAGCCCAGTCAGAAAAATCTCCCTCCCACTATAACCTAGCACCTATTCTTTCATTGATAGTGGGCCTCCAGGGTTTGCTGCCCTTTGGGGCAATACCTCAAGCTTCCTAAGGCCTGGCTTTGCTAAATTTTCAATGTATGCATGTCTGCATATGTATACACATACATACATATATTTTCATAAATATTAACTTTTATTCATATATGAAAGCTGAACTTTCATATACCTATATATCTTCTATACATACATACACTACATTATGTGTATCTTATATAGATTGACAATTAGTGTAAATTCCTTGAAAGCAAACTGTCTTTTTTCTATTTACCTTTAAAGCATTTAGCAGTGTTTGACACAGAATAATGCTTACTAAATTAGCCTATCTATCCATCCATGCATGCATTCTTCTACTATAAATTCTTTTATTTTCCATCAAGTTATTGTCAAACAATATTTTTGACTACCTCAGCTTTTCACATTTTATTTTTATAAATAATGATTTTACCCCATGTCACGATAATCATAACTAACAACCTCTCTGGCCCTCTTATTATCTGCAAAATAAGTGGTTTGCATTAAATAACATTCCTTCTAGCTCTAATGTTCTGTAATTTGATTCCTTCCACCTTGGAATATAAATAAAAATATTATATGTGTATCTATTATGTAAATCTCATATCCTCTTTTGGACTAAGAACATTATAAAGGCAGGAACCATTTTATTTATCTACCACAGGCCTTGGCACAATTCATTGCACAAAATAGAAAATAAATAACTGCTTGTTAAGATGAATTTATGATTTACCATTCCAATTTTTGAAAGAAAATGTAATAAGCTTTACTGTAGAATTTTCAATAATTTTCTTGGAAGGGTATTCAACAAAGAAACAAAACCTTTTTAAGGAAAAGAGGGATTAACAGACATGTAGGGATTTGGAGACATTCTAAAATAATATGATTAATATAATGAAGTAATAAAAGTAAAAAAATGGATTTATTAGAAAAAATAAAAAGCTTTCATTTAAGGAATAAAGTACTTATGAAAATGTGGTGGTGATTTCACATAAAATACAAGGCAAATACTTATATGTAAATATAAGTATATTATATATAATGTATAAATATTATATATGTAAATACTTATATGTAATAGATATATAAATATATTTAGCCCATGATAATAATGGGCTTAACATCTCAAATTATGCTGATGCAGATTAAAGTATCTTTCATTCACTCAACAACCATGTGTCTGTTATATTCCAGGGACTAGAGATAAAAAGACAAACATACCCTCAAGAAGATACAAAGACAAACATGCCCTCAAGAAGCTTGCATTCTACTGGGAGAAAAAAATACATATGTCACTTAATATAGTATATAATTTGTAGATGTTATACATAAATCAACAGTCAACATTACATATAATTAACATATAGCATCATGTGTGGATTTGTGTATATAGGTAGACATAAATCTAAGAGATAAAGATACTGGACCTATGAATTTCAATGGTATAAGGAAGCTCTACCAATTCAGATCAGCAATTTTTTTTCCTGCAACTTAATTGTCTTAAAGGAATTTCCTAGAACATAGAGAATTTTGACTTGAAATCACAAAGATCAATATGCAACTGAAGTGGGACTAGGCTTTCTAAACTTCAATACTAATATGTTTACAACAATAGTGACTATTTTCTTAAGTTTAATTAATTCTACATAAAAAATTAATGTAGATATTATGATGGAGTAAATGCTATTACATTATTACATGTATTATGTATTATTACATAATAACTTTATTTTTCAAGTTGGTGCACAAATTAAAATTATATCTTTTTAATGCATTAAACATTGGAGGGAGGATTCTGGGAAGATGATGAAGTAGAGTGGTAAATTTCAAGCTCTCCCAATATTCCCCACAAATAGAAGAAATTTGTGACCCAGGGCAAACACAGACTGCTGAAAAATCAAGATTTGTAGAAGAACAGGGGTCCTCCACATACAACCAGAGAAGATCTGAAGACACCCTGTCTGGGAATTAACATGTCTAAAATGCAAACACCTCCAGACTAGCAAAAACATCAAGTGGGAAACCCTCAAGCTATCTGGAGCCTCAACAGGAACCACAGAGACTTTCACCTCCCTGACTGTTTGTTCAGTCAGGATTTGAGTCCGGGAAGTCAGAGTGAACCTGAGTTGATTGGGAATGCCAGGCCCAGCTGTGCTGCTAAGAGGTGGCCTTGGGCAAGAAGGAACCAACACCCGTGAGTGCAAAAAACAGCTGGGCAAGGGCACTGCTGGCTGTGGGCACTTGCAGGAGGATGGAGATCTTAGTTTGGGATTCTCCATCAAAGGAGAGAATTGAAGGGAAACTTGAGGCATCATTCTACCCACCCCATGATTACAGGTGCTTACCCTAATATTTAAAAAACAAATGAACCAGCAAAGAAGAAAAACCCCCACCATAGAAACATTATGGGAATAGGGAAGACCAGGGTTCATCTTCAAAGAAGGACACTTTGGGGAAAAAAAAGCTTCTACCTCAAAAAAGTAACATGAAATGGCTCCCCAGAAAGAATTTATAGAACAATTCAAAAACAATCTAAAAATCAAATGAGATATGTTGAGGAAAAACTAAATAAAATAAAAATCATCCAAGAAAAATAAGATTATGAAAAAAAGAATTAACTAACTAGAAAAGGAAGTACAGTCTCAAAGATGAAAGAAATTAGAATTGGACAAGGAGAAACCAGTGAAGCTATGAAAGATCAAGAAATGATAAAACCGATTATAAAGAATGAGAAAATAGAACAGAAAGTGAAACATAAGAAAAACGACAGATTTGGAGAACAGATCAAGAAGAAAAATTAAAAGAATAATTGGACTGCCAGAAAAGTTGTGACCAAAAAGAGAACCTTGACACATAATGCAGGAAATAATTCAATAACATTGTCTTGGAGTCATAGAACCTGAGGGGAAAGTAGAAATAGAAAAAGCCAATAACCACCCCAAGAGATCAAAGAATATTATTGCCAAATTTCAAAAACCTCCAGATCAAAGAGAAAATTTTTCAAGAAAGAAGGAAAAAAAAAACAATTCAAATATGCTGGAACTATTGTACAAAATTAGAATTGTATAGAACTTAATAGTAGCTACAAAAAAAAAAAAAAACAGGTCCTGGAATCATATCTACCAACAATCAAAAGAACTAGGATTGTGGCCAAAGATATCATATCCAGCAAAATTATCTATAATTTTGAATGAGAAAAAAAAATGGACCTTCAACAAATTTGTAGATTTAACCAAACATGAACTTAACAGAAAATTTAACATATAAGAGCCAATACCAAAGATCAATTTTAAGGAACTCAACATGAATAAACATGGACAAAATGTTTATTTTTTTTTTTACATGGAAAATGTATACTTTATATTTAAGATTCACACCAACAATAGGGTAGTTCAAAAGAAAGATTGGCAGAGTTAAGGTAAAAATAGTAATCAAGATATACAAATGAGGTTCAGAGAAAGAATAAACACAGAGGTATTAGGGGAGAAAGAAAGCTTGTAGTTCTGAAAACCCACTCACATTGAAAATGGGTTCAATACGTACATATTTATCATACTATGTATAGCACCCACCAAAATCTATAAATAAATAAAGGGGAGGGATGGGCAGATAAGGAAGCAGTTTGAGGGAAGAAGACGAGGGAAGATCCTTGGATGGGGGGAGGTTAAGTAATAGCAAGGCAAGTTATGGAGTAGAATTTAATTAAAGAGAGAGCAAGATAGGAAAGATTCAGGGTTTGTGTGTATGTATTTAAAATCTACATATGTATACATATATCTTTTTTTAACTGCAGCTTGCTTGGGAGTGTGGGGGGGGATGAAAGGGGGAAAAGTAAAGTGTGCAGCAGAGAACCAAAGAACAATTTACAAGGAAGTAAAGAAAAAAATGGACATACATGAATATAATTTCTTCAACTAATATATATATATATATATATATATATATATATATATATATATATATATATATATATATATATACTTTTTTGATTTGGTAATTTTATGTTATATATTTTGAATCCTCCCTGATGTTCCATTGGGCACATGATAATGTTCTCTTTTGTTTTGCTTTATTTTGTTTTGTATTTCTTTTACGTTTTTCTTTTTTTCTTACTGCTTTTTCAAATAAAACAAATTTAAAAAAAGAAAAAGAAAAACACTTCAGTGAATGCTTTCTAAAACAATTTAATCCCATCCAGCAAACACTGATGAGACATCTACTGTGTGAAAGACATTGCTCCAGCTACCAGGGATGAAAAGAAGAAAAATGATGATTCTGGCCTTTGAAAAATTCTGTTTGACTTCATTTGTTGGCATATTTATTTTATACCTACATATGTGTGTATATGTATATACACACAAACACACACACACCAATGATGCCTTTTGTTTTATTTCCCTACTGAGTACTACTATTGGTGAGTCTTGTCTGTACCTCTTATTAAACTCTTTGAGTACCTTAGTCTAATTCAGCAGTGCAGCAAATTCCATAATTATTGATTGTATCTACTATGTTCAAAGTTTTTGAACTGGATATATTCTCTGAGTCTTACTTTTCTATCTGTACTACCAGCATTTAGACATCATTACATACCAGTATATCAGGTAATCTGATTCTGTTTAAAAAAAGAAAAAAAAAGTTCTTCAGAAAAAAACTTTGTGACTTGTTATTTAAATCAAATATAATTTGTTTGAACTACCATTGAATGCTCAATATGCTGGGTTCAGCATGCTTTTCTGGTCTTTATGCATACAATTTCCTTTAGCATATTCTGTATTAAATTATTCTTCATATCCTGTTTTTATTCCTTTCATTTCATGTATACACCATCTCCCATGCCTGGAATGGACTTCTTTCTCTCTTCCTTCTCCCACCCACTAACCCACATCAAAACCTTTGAAAGGTCACACTAAGGTGCCATTTCTCCTATGATGCATTCCCTATCCTCCAACACTCACTCCCCAGCATGAAGCTTCCCTCTTGAAATGTCTAATCACACATACACACACACACACACAAACTTCATGCATCTTTAGTATGTCATAGCAGTGGGTGATACATATAGTTGGGTTGAAAGGCTTTCAGTTCATTTAGTAATTGCTCTTTATATGCTACTAATTTGTAATCACTATATACCTGAAGGTAGATGTAGTAGATCAAAGCCATCCAGGAAGACCCAGCCTTAAGAAGACCCAAGCTCAAGTAATTTACATCCTGTCCAAGCTCAAGGTAACTCTCTAAAGACTACAATAAAGTGACACTGGTGAAGGAAGCTTCCTCACTTCTTGAGTTTTTTATATCAATGCAATGAAATCACAAGTTCAGTTACTATCTCAACTCACTGTTTTTCCCTAAAGTTCTTCCCCCACTTCCAACCTTTCCTGTTAGTGTAGAGGGCAATGCCATCCTCCCAGTTTCTCAGACTCACAAACTAGAAATCATCCTGACCTCTTCACTCTCTCACCTAACAACATCCAATCTGATGGCAAAGTCTGTAAAATTCACCTTTACATCATCTCTCCTATTTTCCTGATATTGTGACCACTCTAATGTATGCTCTCATTACTTCACACTGTGGGCCTGCAGCCTCAAGTCTCTCCCTCCTTCAGTTCAGCCTCCATTCCGCCATTAAAAGGAATTTTTTTAAAGCTTGGATGTGATCAGGTCCCCTTAGAATCAAATACAGAATGTTCTGTTTGGCATTCAAGGCCCATCATTACATAGCTCCTTCCTACTTTTCCAGGCTTCATATGTCTTATCCATGTACTCTGTGATCCAGTGACACTAGCCTCCTGGCTATTTCATGTACAAGACCCTCCATCTCTTGGCTCTGGGGACTCTCTGTGGCTGTCCTTCATGTCTGAAATGCTCTCCATCTTCATCTCTGCCTATCAGCTTCCTTGGCTCGCTCAGCAGGAAAGACTTCAGGCTCCAGACTCCAGAGTTCACGATCTATCTTTGATGAGCCATATGGCAGCTTGCTGGCCTCCTTCACTTCTCCTCCTAAAGACCAAGGACTTTGACTGATCCTGACTCTGACAGATCCTGAGGCCCTCCATAGAGTTAGCCCGGACATTACAGTTCTGCACTATAGTAGAGCATCATCTTGTAATTTATACTGAATATCTATTACAAGTTAAGAACTAAGTATACAAAGAGACAAAAGCCAAAGTTCTTTAGTTTCCATAATTTCTTATTTCTACATCTTGTGTCATTTTCTTTTTTAACATCTAACTGAGAAAAATGTGAAAAGATAGCAGCAAATTAATCAAATACTTAATAAATACCTATAGATGTGAGTTGCCAAGTTTTATAGTATTATAACATCTAATGATTTCTCAGCAAAAGTTAAGAAGTAATCAGTTTTCTTGTTTAAAACATTATAGATTCATCTTTGTGATCACTTGCAAGTGATAACTTCTTTTGGGCATCAGTTTCATAGTCTACAATAATGATAATTAGGTAATCTCTATAATCCCTCCCAGATCCAAACCTATTATCTTGCCTATGATCCAAATATTTTCCTTTATTATCTATTCTACCTCTACCCATCCTCCACCTTCCATCAAAGTACCAAAGCAAAAGAGGCTAGCTCATTTCCCCTTCATCAAACTTTGTTTTGTACTTTGTCTTTAATTTTGTCACTTCAATAATTCAACTCCATACTGAACTATTCTTCAAATGTCTAGCCAATCTTTGTTGAACTTACACTGAATATGTGTTGGATGGAAGAATAAAATAAGAAACTGATACTGAAAGCTATTCAATACTACCTATAATATCAATATGGGTATACACTACTATAATGCACGTTGATAACCTTTTATACCAGTCCACCAAGAGAAATTCTCAGCAGTGATCCTCCACAGGAATTTTACGCAATAAGCTGGTGACTTTCCACTAGCTCTCTTGGCATTGCCTGGATACTGATGGTGCCTTTGGGCTTCCCATTAGTTATCACCTGGTTCTTTGTTACAAATGAACCTATCTTTTTTTTTTTTTTTTTTCCCCTCTATTCATTTGTCTCTATGAGAACTTCCTATATATATGTGACGTCCCTTTTGCAATTCTTGATTAGTAAAGTGTTGCATCCTGTATAGAAGCACCATATGTCTCTTCATTACCCTTTGGATGACACTCAATTTTAATTGTGGTAAATAGAGATTGTGGCATTCCATCCCATGGCTATATAGCATTACTGAAAGAAAAAAATTGCTAAAAAGATGGGCCTTTATTTAAGGGAGAATCTTGGGGTCGTTAAAAACATGGTTAAGTTTCCCAAAGGAAATCTAACCTACTCATGGGTTTTATGGCAACACATGAAAGTGATCCATTGGGAGAAAAATGTTGCTCCAGTGGCTCCCTAAGGCTTCAAGGACTAAAATATAAACTCCTCTGTTAAGCTTTTAAAATCTTTCACAATCTGGCCCCAACCTATCTTTGCATTTTCATTGTTTAACACATCCCCTTCTATATTCTGCAATCAAGTCAAAATGGTCCTGTTCTATTCCTTTACTCAAGACTCTTCATATTTCCCAGAATCCACTTCTGTGCTGCTTTTGCAATGGTCATAATATGTGCCTGAAATATATTAACCTCTTCATTTCTGCCTCACACAATCCCTCACTTACTTCAAGACACAGTTTAAGCACTACCTTAGGACATGAAACTCTTCCTTACACTCTATCCCTCCCCTTAACTGCTCATACTCAATTCTTAATTATTTTTATTTAATTATTTTGTATTTATGTATATTCTCTTTATATTTACTACAGATATACATATGTATATCTAGATTAACAAGTACTTGTTGCCTCATTATTACACAAATTTTTCAAGTAAAAAATTGTTTTGTTCTTTGAATACCAGATGGCTCACACTAGCATCTAGCACATAATAGGTATTAGTAAATACTTGTTTGATTTCACTATAAGTGAAAACTTCACCACAGGAGAATACAAATATTCCTTAAGAAGCTGACAGTAAAAATGTTAAGTCAACATGAAAAGCAAGTTCAAGGACAGATTAAAATTCAAAAAAGTAATGACACTCAGATAAAGTCAAGAAATAATAGGTAGATTAAGTTACTACAAACAGCTAACAGTTCTCCTTAGATTTGTACATTTTCTTCATTATTAATCCAAGATAAATGAAGACATTTAGTCATTTAGAATGGGAATTCCTATTGTTACATTGGTCGAATCTCTAGAAGCCCATTTTTTTTTTTTTTAGGTTGTTAGGATGCTGAAAAAGATATTACTTTGTTACAAAAAAAGAAAGCAAAGCTTAAAAACCTCTCTCTATTTATTAATATTTTTTAAAATGCTGTTTTTCTCTTTTTCATTAAAATACAAACCAAATCTTTGTTTCATATGAAAACTTTCTGTCCCATTCAATTTTATTTCTTAGGTCTTTTATATATGTGTGTTTATATTCACACATATATGTATAATAGATATGTATATACATATTAGACTGCTATGCAGACCATCACTGATATTTGTTTAAGTTTTAAAATACTATAATCAATTAAACAAAATATTGATAGGCATCTAATTATTCACCCAGAAAAGTAACTAAACATATTCTCTTTTCGTTTGAAATAAACCATTGTGCTTTCTATAGTAAGTTTTAAAATTTTCCCTTTGAGAAAAAGCAGACAAAAAGCAATCTTTTTATATTATTTATTATTTATATTATATATTGGTGAATATAAACTAACATAATTGTACAATTGAATCAGTTATCAGAATTTAACTACCAAATAGAACATTTGCTTATTTTCTATGTAAAAATAAAGTAGGGCCAACTTCCAGCCAAGATGGCGGCACTGAGGCAGACAGCTGTTTGAGCTCCATGTTTTCTCTCAGGACTTACTTCATGACAAGCCTCACACTTAATGCTTGACCAGAAAAGAAACCCAAAAATAATCACCAACAGAACACATGCTTGAAATTCGCCAGAGAAGGTCTGTGTTTGCTCAGGGGAGGGTCGAACAGACTGGGCACAGACTGAGGGCAGGCAGTGAGAGCGAGGCGGGCAGCTCACACAGCTTAGACGGGAGGGGGGAGGGGCTTGATCTCTTCCTTTTCTGTGAAAAGATTTTACCCCAGTGTGGATATTCCGTCTTGACAGCAAGCCAGGAGCAGCGGAGAGGGTGTAAACACCGGAGGTGAACAATAAAACCCCAGAAAGCTAGCATCTCTCAGAACCAGCCACCCCCAAACCCCACCTGGAATGACTCAGCACGTTCTCAGAGCCTCAGAGCGCAGATGCAGCTCAGACATCTCTGTCCTGTTAGTGGCTCACCGCTGCCCTCCCTCCCAGTCTGTAGAGGAAGCCCATTAACACCATCCAGCCCCATCCCCCCAAAAACAGACCAATTGTTTCTCTTGTCAATTTGTTTTCTTCGATTCCGGCTCTGACAAAATGAACAAAAAATTCAAAAGAGTAAACATTGACAGCTTCTGTATAGAGAGAGAGCAGACTTCAAATACTGAGGAGACTAAAAACAGACTGTCCCCAGAGGAATCCCCTAAGGCGGATATGAGCTGGTCCTCAATACAAAAGAATCTCATAGAGGAAATCAAAAAGGCACTCACAAGAAAGATAGAAGAGAAATGGGAAATGGAAAGGGAAGCTTGGCAAGAGAGCCTGGTGAAGTTATCCAGAGTGGATAAAGAGATCAAATCATTGAGAAATAAAATTAGTGAATTAGAAAAGGTAAACAACTCCAAGGAAAACAGGATTAGTGAGCTGGAAAAAGGTAAACAACTCCAAGGAAAACAGGATTAGTGAGCTGGATAAAGAAATCAGCTCTCTAAAAAATAAAATGGATAAAATGGAAAAAAATTCCATAGAAGAAAAAAACTCACTTAAAAACACAATTGGACAATTACAAAAAGATATAAAAAAAAGGAGTGAAGAAAATACATCATTGAAAATTAGACTCGAACAAGTAGAAATGAATGACTCAAGGAGAAACCAAGAGGTAGTCAAGCAAAACCAGAGAAATGAAACAATTGAAAAGAATGTCAAGTACCTTATTAGAAAGACAACAGACCTGGAAAACAGATCCAGGAGAGACAATTTGAGAATAATCAGACTTCCTGAAAAATGTGAGGAAAAAAAGAGCCTGGAAACTATTTTCCAGGAAATTATCAAAGAGAACTGCCCAGATGTTTTGGAAACAGAGGGTAAAATAGACACTGAAAAAATTCATCGATCACCTACTGAAAGGGACATCAAAAACACCAAGAAATATAATGGCCAAGTTCAAGAACCATCAGACGAAGGAAAAAATACTGGAAGCTGCTAGAAAAAAGCAATTCAGATATGGAGGAGCCACAATAAGGATAACCCAGGATCTAGCAGCGTCTACATTAAAAGAACGAAGGGCCTGGAATATGATATTTCGAAAGGCTAAGGAACTTGGTATGCAGCAAAGAATAACTTACCCAGCAAGAATGAGCATCCTTTTCCAGGGAAAAAGATGGACATTTAACAAAATAAATGAATTCCATCTATTCTTGATGAAAAAACCAGACCTACATAAAATGTTTGATCTTCAAATACAGAACTCAAGAGATTTCTAAAAAGGTAAAAAGAAATCTTGAGAACTATACTTCTGCCAAAAAAATATGTAAAGAGCACATATATAATTTGTCCTAGAAACTAGAGGTGGAAAGGAAATTATATCATAAAAAAGTGGAAAGTGGTGGTACTACATCTCATGAAGAGGCAAAGGTAACCTATTATATCTGAGAGAAAGAAAGGAGGGAGATGAACATAGTGTGTATCAATAGACATTCGATTTATGGTGAAACTTCTTCCACTTCATTGAAAAGTGAGAGGGAAGGAGGAAGCTAAGGGGAAGGGAATACAGAAATTGTGAGGAAAAGGGGTAAAATAAGGGGAGGAACTTTAAGGTGGGGGAGGGATACTAAAAAGGGAGGGCTGTGAAAAGCAAGTGGTGTTCACAAGTTTAATACTGGGTAGGGAGGTAAGAGGGAAGAAAAGGAGAAAAGCATAAGCCGGGGTTAACAGGATGGCAAGCAATATAGAATTAGTCATTCTAACCATAAATGTGAATGGGGTAAAGAGGAAGCAGTTAGCAGAATGGATCACAAGTCAGAATCCTACTTTATGTTGTTTACAGGAAACACACCTGAAATAGGGTAATACATTCAAACTAAAAGTAAAAGGATGGAGCAGAATCTACTAAGCTTCAGGAAAAGCCAAAAAAGCAGGGGTAGCCATCCTCATCTCACATCAAGCAAAAACAAAAATTGATCTAATCAAAAGAGATAAGGCAGGGAATTATATCCTGCTAAAGGGTAGCATCAATAATGAAGCAGTATCAATAATAAACATATATGCACCAAGTGGTGCAGCATCTAAATTCTTAAAAGAGAAATTAAGAGAGCTGCAAGAAGAAATAGACAGCAAAACTGTAATAATGGGAGATCTCAACCTTGCACTCTCAGAATTAGATAAATCAAACCACAGAATAAATAAGAAAGAAGTCAAAGAGGTAAATAGAATACTAGAAAAGTTTGATATGATAGATCTTTGGTGAAAGCTAAATGGAGACAGAAAGGTGTATACTTTCTTCTCAGCAGTTCATGGAACCTTTACAAAAATTGATCATATACTAACTAGGGCATAAAAACCTCAAAATCAAATACAGTAAAGCAGAAATAGTAAATGCATCCTTTTCAGACCATAATGCAATTAAAATTACATTTAATAAAAAGCCAGGGGAAAATAGACCAAAAAATAATTGGAAACTAAATAATCTTATACTAAAGAATGATGGGGTAAAATAGCAAATCATAGACATAATTAACTTCACCCAAGAAAATGACAATAATGAGACATCATACCAAAATGTGTGGGATACAGTCAAAGCAGTAATAAGGGGAAGTTTTATATCTCTACAGGTCTACTTGCATAAGATAGAGAAAGAGAGGGCCAATGAATTGGGCTTACAACTAAAATTGCTAGAAAAGGAACAAATTAAAAACCCCCAGACAAACACAAAATTTGAAATTCAAAAAATAAAAGGTGAGATTAATAAAATTGAAAGTAAAAAAACTATTGAATTAATTAATAAAACTATGAGTTGGTTTTATGAAAAAACCAACAAAATAGACAAACCCTTAGTAAACCTGATTAAAAAAAGGAAAGAGAAAAAGCAAATTGTTAGTCTTGAAAATGAAAAGGGAGAACTCACCACTAATGAAGAGGAAATTAGAACAATAGTTAGGAGCTACTTTGCTCAACTTTATGCCAATAAATTTGATAACTTAAATGAAATGGAAGAATACCTTCAAAAATATAGCTTGTACAAATTAACAGAGTAAGAAGTAAGTAGTCTAAATAGTCCCATTTCAGAAAAAGAAATACAACAAGCTATTAACCAACTCCCTAAGAAAAAATCCCCAGGACCAGATGGATTTACATGTGAATTCTACCAAACATTTAAAGAACAACTAATTCCAATGCTATATAAACTATTTGAAAAAATAGGGATTGAAGGAGTCCTACCAAATTCCTTTTATGACACAGACATGGTACTGATACCTACACCAGGTAGAATGAAAACTGAGAAAGAAAACTATAGACCAATCTCCTTAATGAATATTGATGATAAAATCTTAAATAAGATATTAGCAAAAAGACTTCAGAAAATCATCCCCAGGATAATACACTATGACCAAGTGGGATTTATACCAGGAATGCAGGGCTGGTTTAATATTAGGAAAACTATTAGTATAAGTGACCATATTAATAATCAAATTAATAAAAAACATATCATCTCAATAGATGCAGAAAAAGTATTTGATAAAATCCAACATCCATTCCTATTAAAAACGCTTGAGAGTATAGGAATAAATGGACTATTCCTTAAAATAATAACGAGCATATATTTAAAACCTTCAGTAAACATCATATGTAATGGTGATAAACTAGAACCTTTCCCTGTAAGATCAGGAATGAAACAAGGTTGCCCATTATCACCATTACTATTCAATATAGTACTAGAAACGCTAGCCTCGGCAATAAGAGCCGAGAAAGAGATTTAAGGAATTAGAGTAGGAAATGAGGAAATCAAATTATCACTCTTTGCAGATGACATGATGGTATACTTAGAGAACCCCAAAGACTCTGCTAAAAAGCTATTAGAAATAATTCAGAACTTTAGCAAAGTTGCAGGATACAAAATAAATCCACATAAATCTTCAGCATTTTTATACATTACCAACACAATCCAACAGCAAGAGATACAAAGAAAAATTCCATTCAAAATAACGGTCGATAGTATAAAATATTTGGGAATATATCTACCAAAGGAGAGTCAGGAATTATATGAGCAAAATTACAAAACACTTGCCACAAAAATAAAGTCAGATTTAAATAATTGAAAGACATTCAGTGCTCTTGGACAGGCCGAGCGAATATAATTAAGATGACAATACTCCCTAAACTAATCTATTTATTTAGTGCTATACCAATCAGACTCCCAAGAAAATATTTTAATGACCTAGAAAAAATAACAACAGAACTCATATGGAACAACAAAAGGTCGAGAATTTCAAGGAAGTAATGAAAAAAAAGTTAAGTGAAGGTGGTCTAGCTGTACCTGATCTAGAACTATATTATAATGCAACAGTCACCAAAACCATTTGGTATTGGCTAAGAAATAGACTAGTTGATCAGTGGCATAGGTTAGGTTCACAGGGCAAAATAGTGAATAAAAATCGCAATCTAGTGTTTGACAAACCCAAAGATCCCAAATTTTGGGATAAGAATTCATTATTTGACAAAAACTGCTGGGAAAACTGGAAATTAGTATGGCAGAAACTAGGCATGGACCCACATTCAACACCACATACTAAGATAATATCAAAATGGGTCCAAGATTTAGGCATAAAGAATGAAATCATAAATAAATTGGAGGAACATGGGATGGTTTACCTCTCGGACTTTGGAGGAGGAAGGAGTTTGTGTCCAAGGGAGAACTAGAGACCATTATTGATCACAAAATAGAAAATTTTGATTATACCAAATTAAAAAGTTTCTTTACAAACAAAACTAATGCAAACAAGATTAGAAGGGAAGTAACAAATTGGGAAAACATTTTTACAGGTAAAGGTTCTGATAAAGGCCTCATCTCCAAAATATACAGAGAATTGACTTTAATTTATAAGAAATCAAGCCATTCTCCAATTGATAAAAGGTCAAAGCATATGAATAGACAATTTTCAGATGATGAAATTAAAACTATTTCCACTCATATGAAAGAGTGTTCCAAACCACTATTGATCAGAGAAATGCAAATTAAGACAACTCTGAGATACCATTACACACCTGTCAGATTGGCTAAGATGACAGGAACAAATAACGATGAATGTTGGAGGGGCTGTGGGAGAACTGGGACACTGATGCATTGTTGGTAGAGCTATGAACGAATCCAACCATTCTGGAGAGCAATCTGGAATTATGCCCAAAAAGTTATCAAAATGTGCATACCCTTTGACCCAGCCGTACTTCTAACTGGGCTTATATCCCAAGGAACTACTAAAGAAGGGAAAGGAATCTGTATGTGCCAAAATGTTTGTGGCAGCTCTTTTCGTAGTGGCTAGAAACTGGAAAATGACTGGATGTCCATCAACTGGAGAATGGTTGGGTAAATTATGGTATATGAATGTTATGGAATATTATTGTTCTGTAAGAAATGACCAACAGGAGGAATACAGAGAGTCTTGGAGAGACTTACATCAACTGATACTGAGTGAAACGAGTAGAATGAGGGGATCATTATACACTTCAACAATGATACTGTATGAGGATGTATTCTCATGGAAGTGGATATCTTCAATCTAGAGAAGAGCTAATCCAATTCCAATTGATCAATGATGGACAAAATCAGCTACATCCAGAAAAGAAACACTGGGAAATGAGTGTAAACTGTGAGCATTGTTTTTTTTTTTGTTTGTTTGTTTGTTTTTGTTTTGTTTTATTTTGTTTCTCTTCTCAGATTATTTTTACCTTGGGAATACAATCTTTCCTTTGCAATAACAACAACAAAATTCGGTTCTGCACATATATATTGTACCTAGGACATACTATAAGATATTTAATATGTATGGGAATGCCTACCATCTAGGGGAGGGGATGGAGGGAAGGAGGGGAAAAACTCGGAACAGAAGGGAGTACAAGGGATAATGTTGTTAAAAAAAAATTTACCTATGCATATGTACTGTCAAAGAAAATGTTATAATTATAAAAATTAATAAAAAATAAATTAAAAAAATAATAGCACTTCTACCCAGAAAATTTTTTTTAAAAAAATAAAAATAAAATGAAGTAGGGCCAAACAATATCTTTCTTTAAATATGCCTTTAAAATCACAGAAACTCTTAGGTTCTATAAAACCCCAGCAGTTGGATCCACTAAATTAATGAAAATTCTTAAAACTAAATAACCTCTAAAGATATGTTATGCTATTATACATCAAGTGTGTACAAGAGGGGAAAATAAGATCAACTAGCTTTTTTCATGTTTTAAAATATATTTCCTCCAATTACATATTAAACTTTTAAACATTGTAAAATAATTTGAGTTTTGAATTCTATTCCTTCCTCCTTCTCCTCTCCCTTTCCTGAGACAATAATCAATTTGATATAGATTATACATGTACATGCAAGTAAAACATTTCTATATTAGTCATTTTGTACTAGAAGACGAATAGAAAATAAGAATGAAAAAAATTTAAATGGCATTTAGTCTGTATCAAGATAATATAATTTCTTTTTCCAAAAGCAGAACCTTTTCCAATGATTATCTAGCAACATATAATCTCAAAATTAAGAGATATCTCAGCATTTATCTAATCAATCTAGTCAATTTGTAATTACTTATCCGTTTTTTTTGTGAATGGGCCTTCACAAGTGTTTCTTTGGGCCATTGCCCAGTTCCAGATCACAGGGCTGAAGGAGAATTTGCACAGGGAATGATGTTCCTCAGTAGCGATGCTCTGGGCTTCCTATAGAGATAGGAGGAAGTCAGAATGCCAGTGGAGTGACTGAGACCCTAGACTGAGGAAGAGGGTCTCATCCCCAGTATCTAATTTAGCTTACAGAGAAATTACCAAGGCAAGAATCCAAGACCAAAGGGGGAGCTTACAGTTCAGTGATTTTGATCCAACAGGGCTCTAGCCCAGAGATAGGGATTTGTTATGGTTGCTTGTCCTTTGTTCTTGAAAAGGATTAATAACCCTGCAAGAATGTGTCTCAGCTTGCATGTGAACTGGACATAAGTGAATCTGTTGCACAAGGCCATCAGCTTCACTTTGGTCACGGGAGTCCGGTGGCAAAACAAAAGTCCAGATGAGTAGTGATAGCCCAGAATGCAGGGAGTGATCTTGACCTTGATCACAAGATCCTTATTCTCTCAAACACATCTGCATCAGAAGGTGCAGGATCCTGACAGGTTTAACCTGTGTTTACTTCTCTGAAATTCTAACCTTACAGCAGCAATCTACTTTTGCAAACCCACACCCAGGTCAGGAATTTGCAGAGCTTAGAGGAGGTTGGGAAGGGAAGGATGAGAAACAAATGAGAAGTTGCCCTGGATCAGACCATTGAGAGAGAACTAAAAATTTGAGGTCTCCAGCCTGTCCCTGAGATCCTAGAATAACATAATAAAGTTCCACAAAAGCTGCAATAAGGCCGGTCCAGATTTTCCCTCTACAAGTATTGCAGATTCCAGCTCTGACAACAAGTCTGTAGTCAGGAAATGTAGTCAGACTAAAAGAATAGGAAAATCAAGAACCCCATCAATAAAAAGCTATTATGGTAGCAAGGCTCCTTAAGACATAAATACAGTAGAAAATGACGGCAAAACATAGAAGCAATGTCTCAAAATAACATAGCTTAAGAAAAAAATCCTTGAAGAAATAAAAAGCAAGACTTTAAAAAGTTTTTAAATGTTTTTATATGGAATGAGAACACTTTAGGGGGAAAATGGAAAATCAATGAGTTACAGAATTCAAAAGGGAATAATTAATAGCTTGGCAACGAGGTATAAAACTCAGTTCAAACTACAACCCCCTTGACCTATGCCTTCATAAAACATGAAGAAATATTAAAATAAAGCCAAAAGGCTAAGAAAATAAAAGAAAATGTAAGATTTCTAATAGAAAAAATAACTGACCTAGAAAGCAGGCTAAGAGAGGAAAAAATGACCTATACTTCTTATTTCTTTTTTAAAAAATAATAACAGCTTTTTTATTTTTCAAAATACATGCATGGATAGTTTTCAACTTTTATCCCTGCAAAACCTTGTGTTCAAATTTTTCTCCCTCCCTCACACCTCCTCTTTCCCCTAAATAGCAAGCAATCCATAGGTTAAACATGTGCAATTCTTCTAAACATATTTCCACATTTATCATGCTCCACAAGAAAAATTAGATCAAAAAGGAAAAAAAATAGGAAAGAAAAAAATAAGCAAGCAAATGACAACAACAATAAAAGATGAAAGTAATATGTTGTGATCCATATTCAATCCACTTAGTCCTTCCTCTGTGTGTAGATGATGACTCTATCACAAGTCTTTTGGAATTGCCCTGAATCACCTCATTGTTGAAAAAGAGTCATGTCCATCAGAACTGATCATCACATAATCTTATTGTTGGCTATGTACAATGTTCTCTCATTTCACTCAGCATAAGATCATGTCTCTCCCAGCTTTCTGAAATCAGCCTGCTCATCATTTCTTATAGAACAATAATATTCCATAACATTCATATACCATAGCTTATTCAGTCACTCTCCAGTGAATGGGCATTCACTCACTTTACACTTCTATGCCACTATAATATGGGCTACTACAAACACTTTTGTCCATGTGGGTCCTTTCCCCTTTTTTTATGAGCTCTTTGGGATATAAATCCAATAAAGGAACTGCTGGATCAAAAGGTATGCACGGTTCGATACCCCTTTGAGAAAATTGTTCTCTAGAATGGTTGGATTAGCTCACTACTCCATCAACAATGCTATTAGTTAGGCTTATTTCAATAAATCTTAAAACTACCAGATCTCTAATACCAGAGGACTATATAAAAATAGAAATATTCTACCAGTCATCTCCTGAATAAACTGGAAAATTAAAATTCCAAGGAATATCACGGACAAAGACTAAAGCTTTCAGGGCAAAGAAAAAAGTCCTAGAAAACAACTAGAAAGAATTCCAGTATGAAGAAGCCACCATCAGGATCACATGTGATTTAGTAGCCATCAAAGTAAAGAAACAGAAAATTTGGAATACATTATTTTAAAATACAAAGGATATACACTTACAGCTAAGAATAATTTACTCAGCAAAATTGAGAATAATATTAGGGAGGGAGGGAAAAGATTTTTTTAAGGAAAGGATTTTTAATGAAATAAAGGACCTTCAAGCATTCCTAATGAAAATGCAAGAATGGCAGAGAAACTCTGAAATTCAAACATAGGAGTGAAGAGAAACATAAAACAGTGAATGAGATTTAAAGAAAAAACTAAACAAAGATAAACTGCTTATATTCAAATATGGGGAGATGATGAATGTACTCACTTTGAACCCTCTCACCATCAAACTAGAAGACCTAATAGACAAAGCCTGGGAATGGTTTTGTAATGTCTTGATGATCTTAAGAAAAAATAAGATGAGAGGAGAAGAGATTGTACACTAGAAGAAAAGGAGTAGTGAAAGGAAGGCTGGGGAAAATTATCTCATATTATCAAGATGCACAACTAGATATCTATACAAACAAGGAGTGGCTGAAGGAAATGTCTAACAAACTTCACTCTTATCTGAGATGGTCAAAAGCAAAAATATACATTTGCACAGCTGGGTAGAGCAATATATATCATTCATTAGGGAAACAGGAAAGAAGGGAGAGAAGGGAGAGTTAGAGGATAGGCAGACTATGGGAAAGATAATAAACTCTAAAGATGTACAAAAATATGCCCATATATTAGGGATCAAAACAAATTACAGCATCTAAAAATATTCTGAAATATTATTATACTGAACTCTTAATAAGTCTATGACTAACCAGAATTCCACGGACTAATGATGAAACATGTTGCTCACTTCCTGACAGAGAAGTAAGGAACTCAGAATGAAACAAATATTGTTTTGGACATAGCCAATGTAGAAGGCTGTTTTGGTTTATGATAAATGTTTGTAATTTGTTTTATTTTTTTTCTTATATTCTTAATTGCAGGGAGGAGTTTGAGGGAAGAATGTGAAGATATATCTTGGCTGATTAAAATAAATAAAATATGTGAAAAGAAAAGGTTTAGATTGTAAAAGTCCAAAGGTGTATTTTGGTTCCCTTAGGAAAAGGAAGATATCAGAGTTTACTCTATGAGATTGTGACATATTTACAAGAAAGGCAAGAGGAAATCACTTTGGGAACTGTGCAGAGAATGGATTGTAGTGAATGAGTAATTGGAATATGTTATTTATATGAAAAATCATGGCAAAGCCAGCCTGACTGAAAAAAATTAATGTTAATTTCCAGGGAGATTTTTAAGTAATAATTCATTGTTGTACAGTAGAAGCTAACGTTTAAATACTAAACTGTATTTATTTAAATAGACCTGAAACTCATTGCTATTTCTAGTATGAATATTCTGGATACAAATGCTCTTTTTAAAAAGTGGCAGCCAAATATCGCTCTTCTTCCTCAGTTTTTAAGAATCACAAGTAATAGAACCTCCAAGCATTCCCTACTAAGCATGACAAAAATGAATCTGCATCGCTTCTATTTACAGAATCTAATAGTTTTAAGAACTGAGTATCTGTCCAACCAATCTCATTTATCCCTATCTGAACAAGAACCCATTTTATAATATATATTGCAAATGAGAATCCAACTTTTGCTTGAAAAGTTCTAATGAGGAGAGTCCAGTCCCTCTTGAAGCAGTTTGTTTTTTTTTTCTCTCAAATATAACAATACCTAATCCTTACACTGATTTCCTAAATCTGCCTCACACATTTTGCAACCCCTCTGGGGTTTCTACAACAATTGACTATTAATTTATGTTGAATGAAGATTAAAAGTAAAAAGAGAAGAGGATAAAGCAACAAACTTGGACTGACTTTGGGAGACAATGAAGAAAAGTCTGGTAAGGTGTGATCCATGGGATTGCAGAGAGTTAGGCATGACTGAACCATCCCTGTAAGATATTTTATAATTTTCTATAGAATGTTTATGTCCCCATCTAGTTGAAGGAGAAGGCAAGTACGTGGCACAGTGCACAGAGTGCCATTTCTGAAGTCAGGAAGATCTGAGTTCAAATCCAGTCTCACATATTTACTAAGAGTATGACCATGGGAAAGTCACTTAAGCCTCTCTGACTCAGTTTCCCCATCTGTAAAATGATCTGTGGAAGGAAATATCAAGTCATTCCTGTATCCTTGTAAAAAAAACAATACAAAGAGTCTGAAACAACTAAACAACAAAAAGTTGAAAGGAATCAGAGTTGAACTTACATAAAACTCTAAAGTCTTCTAAAATTGCCTTTTTTCATCCTTATCCTTGATTTCTATTTTCTTTCCTCTAAAGCAACTCTGGACCATATTTCATTGCCAATTGTTTTCCTGTTTTCCTGACAACTTGCAAGTCTGAAGGGAGGAAGACTCAGTGCCTAAAGAAAAGACTAGGCCAGAGTGGAGGTCTGAGCCACACAGCCCCACCACTGTTTGAATACGTGGACTGCCAGTGCAGAGGCACTTCTGGATGCCCTTACTTCCATTGGAAAGATGATTAGGATCTGTCAGTGGCTGCTCCAGATCTACTTCCAGTGAATGGCAGTGGGGTGGGGTTCTATCAAAGGCTTCTTTCAGGACCTGGAGCCCTCGGTATTGAGGGGCAGGTCAGCAGATCTCATTGCTTGATGATCACAGATCAGAACTCCTCCTTAGTTCAGAAACCCTAACCTAATTCATCTTTCCTTTCTCTTCTTTGTCCCTAGATTTCCAGACATATATTTTATGCTTTCAAGCACATCTGATATATCTTAATGTGAGGATAATGATGTTTTCGCACCATTTGGTCCCCCTTTACATATTTGTTTCATTGAGTAAGAAAACTTCGATATTATTTCTATCTCTGGTAATTAATTTCTTTCTTTAAAGTGTTATTAGGGGGGATTCTCCAGATTAGTTATAGAAATCTTAAAACTCTAATAATGACAGAACTTTATTATAACTTCAAAAAACATTAGCTATGAATATGATCTAAAATTGAGATTTTAAAAAATGATCTCCAAATGAAAATGCAGGGGGAAAAATTTCATGAAAACAATATAGTGAATTTCTTACCAACTTTTCTTATGAGTAAAGTGGACTAAATTATGTCTTAGATCTCTTTCTATGTCTTCATCTTGTGACTTCTTATTTAATTTTTAATTTTCTATAATATATCATTCATAGTATATGTTTTTTGAAATCTATAAAATCAAGGGAAAGATAATTTGTTGTGGGTTAGAACAAATTCATATGGGGAAAACCCAAAATTCTATTTAAAAAGGAATCAGTGAAAATAAGTATTGGGTTTCTTCAAGTTAAATCTGAAAATCCATCACGGTAGATGCATTTTATTTTATTTGCTGCTTAACATATCTCAACAGTGAATCTATCATATCAACATAGTCATCATGATTCAAGCTGCAAATAATAGAGAGTGTCAGTGTCAATTTTGCTTTCTCACACTTGCTTCCCTTCACTTCATCTGATTTTAATAATCCCTGTCAAACCACAAACAGTCCAAATTACCTTCCTGACACAGAAGCTTTCAAGGAGGAGACAGAATCTCAACTTTCATTTAGTGACTACAAAAGAAAGCTGTCCAGCTGGACAAATATTATTTCCACACTTGACAATCTCTACAGTTAAGCATGCATTTTAATTTTAACTAAAGCTGCCAAGAGTTTGATATGAGCTTCTTGTTTAGTGTAGATTGACTCACAGGATTAACAGACCAACAACTATAATTGTGTTGAAAGAACCCAGCATTTTCTGCTAGGAGATTCAATTCAACAAATATTTATTAAAAGGTAAATCATAAGCTGTAGCTGAGAGGCCAAAGAAAATATATAAGGGGGGAATATACATTGTAGCTAAATTAGGAAGATGGCAATTAGTACTATAGATTAGTATATAGCATAAAAAAATTACATGTGCTGGTTAAAATTTTTAGGATGTTTCATAAATAAAATTAATTATGAAATTTGCTAGGTTTACATAAATGAAGATAAAAGAGAAGAGAATGGAATCTAATGCTGATTACTTTGGACAGATAAAGGAAAGCAAAAGAATCACTTAACTTTAGACATACAGAATGACCTCGTTTTGTAGTTGAAGAAAATTAGGAGCAGAGTAGTTATATTCATTTGCCAAAATGATAAATATAAAAAGTGGCAGATATGGGATTCAAACTCAGTAGTCTGCCTCCAAATTCTATGACCTTTACACTCAACTACACTGCATCACACCAAAGTAAATTTGTTAGCATAATTCACATTTACAGATTTCATTATTAATGTAATTTATTTTCCTGATATAATAGTGAAAGTACATTCATGTTCTATGTTGTGAGATTAGAAAGTGATTAAAATTTGAGATGATGGCTAGAGATTGAATTTGAGGAAAATAAATTTGGAAGAATTTGAGGAAAAGTTGGATGAGAAATGAGCTAAAAATGAAAAAAGGCTCAATTAAAAGGAATTACTCAAACTGAAGAAAAAAGGAAGGAGGTTAAAGACTTGAAAAAGACTCAAGGAGAAAAGAAAAGGATAAAGTATTTGGTAAAACAAGGTAAGTAAAGGGAGGTAAGAAAAAATAATAAAAGACACTGATAAAGAAAATAGTTAAGTAAAAGAAAGTATTTTTCTTAAACATTAGAAAAGAGAAAGTCTATAATTAAAGAAGGTAGCTATGTTAAAAAAAATTACTGAAAAGAAAATTTGTTGAGAGCTATGAAATTGCTAAGCTTTAGGAAAAAGCTGTAAATCTTAATCAGCTACTTATGAAATAAGAAGGAAATATCTATCATAAATTTTTAAAAAATAATTGATTTTTTTTGTTTTTACATTTTCTTCATTTCACATTAGAAATATCTCTATCAAAGAATCATTCTTTACAATAAAGAATTTTTTAAATAAAAATAAAAAAGCAGATCACCAAAATAGCTAATAGATAATTAAATTCAGTAGTAAAATAGTATGATGCCATGTTCTACAGGCACAGCTCTCCATCCCTTCACTTCCATCGTGACAAAGAAGGAAAGGAAGTACACCATTTTCAAATCTTCTTTGGGACCAAACTTAGTCAGTAGAATTACTTATTTACACTTACAAACACATACACACTTGTTCATTTTCAACATTTTTTTCATTTATATTATTATTGTCACTGTAAGTACTTTTTCTGGTACCTTATTTAACTTTGCATCAGTTCATATATGTTTTCCCATATTTTCCTGTAGTCTTTATATTTACCACTTCATATTCATGTAATATAATGTGACTAATAATTATCCCAAATATGGGTATCTGCATTGTTTTGAAGCCTTTGCTCTACAAAAAGTGCTGATAAAAATATTTTGGTATCTATTGGAACTTCCTATCTTTGACATCCTTGTGATGTACCCCTAGTAATAAGCTCTCTAGATCCAAGAATATGGACCTTTTGATTAAAAAAACAAACAAACAAGCATAATTTCAGATAATTTTCGAGAAGTTACATCAATTTGCATCTCCACCAAAATAAGCCTGTCTTTTTACAACCATTACAACATTGACTATTCATATATCCTGTCATCTTCACAAATTTGCTCAGCATAAGGTAAAACTTCAGAGTTATTTTGATTTACGGTTTTTATAATTAATGAATTGTAGCAACCTTTCATTTGGTTATTTTTGTTACACTTTTGATTTTATTGATGTTTTGTTTTTACATTACAAACATTACAGATAATTCCCACCTTATAAAAAGTGTCCTGCAACCAAAGTCAAACTATAAATCACCTCATGAAAGATCATACAACATTTCACATCTCTAATATACTCTCTCATTTATTTTTAAAAATATTAATAGAAATATATTTTCTTTCCTCTCACTTCCAAGAAAAAAAAAACAAATTTCTTTTATCAAATATGCATAGTAGCAAAACATATTGCCATAGCATGGGTATACATAAATATGTTCCATTGCACACCTTAAATCTATCGCCTCTCAAAAATAGCTAAAATATTTCATCATCAGTTCCCTGAAATCATAAATGTACATTGTATTGATTGCTTTCAATTCCCATTCAATAACTGATATAATTTCTATCATATCCAATTTTCCTAAAATTCTACTCATATCATATTTTCTTTCTTGTTTTTGAAAAAAACATATTTATCTAGGGATGAGCAGGTTAAATTGAGCCCTGCCTCATCAATTTGCAGTTCATTTTCTATTTTTCCTTATAATATAATTTATAAGGATGCATATATATATGCTAAGTATTAAAATAAATACATTATCTATGTCATCATTCACCAAAATGTAGTTTCACACTTTATCTTTTTTTTTTTTTTTTTTGTATTCATTTTTCCAAATTACCCCCCTTCCCTCTATTCCCTCCCCCCGATGACAGGCAATCCCATACATTTTACATGTGTTACAATATAGTCTAGGTACAATACATGTGTGTGAATATCATTTTCTTGTTGCACAATAAACATTAGAATCCGAAGGTACATGCAACCTGGGCAGACAGATATTAGTGCTAACAATTTACATTCACTTCCCAGTGTTTCTTCTCTGGGTGTAGCTATCTCTGTCCATCATTGATCAACTGGAAGTGAGTTGGATCTTCTTTATGTTGAAGATTTCCACTTCCATCAGAATACATCCTCATACAGTATTGTTGTTGAAGTGTACAGTGATCTTCTGGTTCTGCTCATTTCACTCAGCATCAGTTGATTTAAGTCTCTCCAAGCCTCTCTGTATTCCTCCTGCTGGTCATTTCTTACCGAGCAATAATATTCCATAACCTTCATATACCACAATTTACCCAACCATTCTCCAACCGATGGACATCCATTCATCTTCCAGTTTCTAGCTACAACAAAAAGAGCTGCCACAAACATTTTGGCACATATATGTCTCTTTCCGCTCTTTAGTATTTCTTTGGGATATAATCCCAGTAGTAGCGCTGCTGGGTCAAAGGGTATGCACAGTTTGATAACTTTTTGGGCATAATTCCAGATTGCTCTCCAGAATGGCTGGATTCTTTCGCAACTCCACCAGCAATGTATTACACTTTATCTTTTTTTTAAACTAAGTCTTTCTGCGTTTCCTTGTTTGAAACAATAACTACTGCTACTGCTTTTTTTGTTCTTAGCTGAGACAATAGATTTTTGCTTCAACTTCATATTTTAACTGTGTGAATCTTTATGTTTCCAGTATGCTTTTTGTAAACAACATATTGCTAATTTTCATTTCTAATCCATTCTGCTCTTCCATTTTGGATGAGCTTATACCATTTACAATTATGAAAGTTAATTGTTTACTTACTTCTATTCTTTTCTTATACTTTTCTTCTCTATGTTCCTCTCTTTATATCAAGTTATTACATTTTAATTTTTTCCTTATAATTTTTTCTTCACCATCCCTTCTCCAAGCTTAAGGCTTATTTTTCTTATGACTAATTCCTTCTTGAATATTTTCTCATTTTCCTTTCCTTCTTCCTATCTGTTTTGATGTTGTTTTAACTCTGAGAACTAACTTAAAATTCCTAAATTTGATTTGATCCTTAGTGTAGGTAAGACCTAGAAATCAACTCTTGAGGCCTTAGCCACAAATATTAGACAGGAAAAAGAAAAAGACTTTTATAATGTCAGGGATGACCAAGGCACAAACCTAAGGGAATGACTAAAAATACCTATAATCAAAAAAAAAAAAAAAAAAAAAAGTTCAAAGGAAAAAAAAAAACAACTGGCATGAAAAACTATTAGAATTCTTCAAAGAAAAGACATGAGAGTTTTTTAAAGATATTACAAAATAAGTGAGAACTATAGAAGACTGATTTTTAAAAAAAAACATCAACAGTTTAACAGAAGTCAAAATCTTACCCTAGTAACTCTCTAAAAAAACCTAAGTTTTTAAAAAAATCAATATGGACCAAACAGAATTTAATAGAAGGCAACAAAAAAATTTAAAACAAAATCCAAAGAATGAAAAAACAGAGAAAAATGTTAGATGCTATAAAACATAACTGACCTGGAAAGCAGATCAAGGAGAGGTAACTTAAGAAACACAGGAGCAGTGGTCCTCAAACTATGGCCCATGGGCCAAATGCGGCCCACTGAGGACGTTTATGGGGCCAGCCTATGGCAAAATCAGACCCAAAGTGACATTGGACCTAAACTCGCGTTAGCAACACACACTTCTGGCACTGGGCTGAGGCGGCTGAGACAGAATGTGAAGCGCTCCAACAGTCTGAGAGATAGTGAACTGGCGCCCTATTTAAAAAGTTTGAGGACCACTACAGGATTACCTAAAATCTATGACCCAAAAAGAACATGGATATTCTATTTCATGAAATCATTAAAATAAACTTTCCCAACATTTTAGAACAAGAAGCAATATGAAAATAGAAAATATTCACCAATCACTTCATGAAAGAAATTCCAAAGTTGAAGATTCCAGGAAATGCCCTTGCCAAAAATCAGAACTTCCAGACAGAAGAAAAAGATGCAAACAAGCACAAATTAATCTTTGCAATTCTTTTTGAGATACACAAGCAGTTCTTTAAAAAAAAAAAAAAAAAAAAAGGAAAGGAAAAAAATCTTAAGTATGGAAGACAAGAAACATTTTGCAATAATTTGTACTTTGTAGTTAGCTTTTGTATATCTACCATAGCAAAGTCACTACTAGCTACATACCAAGTACAGACTACTTGGCAAAGTGAAGGAATCTGAATAATTGTTCCCCCATTCTAGGTTACTAGAGACAATTAAGTTGATCTTCAAAAGTGGAAGTGTAACATTAATGGAGGAAACAAGCTTTAAAAAGGATCGGATAATTGTATAAATATGTATACATATATTCGATTTTACATATTTTTATCATGTTTAACATATGTTAGATTACTTGCCATGTAGGGGAGGGGATGGTAGAAGGGGGGATTGGAACACAAGGTTTTGCAAGAATTAATATTGAAAAATTATCCATGCATGTGGTTTGAAATTAAAAAGCTTTAATAAAAAAAGAATAAATAAATACATAAATAAGGATCTGAAATGGCAGAAGGGTGAAGAAAGGATGTCATACAAAGAAAGGAAGAAAAAGAACAATTGCAGATGTGCAGCTAAAGTAAAAATTTGTGCTCTTCTAGAAGAGAAGCAAGTTGTATGATCTGCGGTAGGAGTATTATGTTGGTTAAGAGTGACAAAAGCAGAAACACATAAACTAGGGAAGAGTAGTGATTGCTAACTCCATACTTGGGAACTGAGGCCTAATAAAAAGCAACAAATGTATGCTGTCCTCTCAAAGGATGCATTCCATATCAGAGGACCTTTCAAGCTGGATCCCAAAAGGATAATTACTATTTCTGAGGATCTATGTAAGTGTAAAAGAAATAGTGAAGAATTTAGAAATCATTGCTAAAGATTAAAAAAAAAAGTCTTGGGCAAGATATTGAAGACCACAAGAGTAATATGTTTTTCTAATTGTTCTCCATTGGAATTTAAGGGATGAAGAAGAAAATTAATTTGAAAAGTGAACAGCAGGCTAGGATGCTTGATAGTGGGATTTGCAATTCTGGACCAGGGCTTACCATGTAAGGATAACACAATTTTAGATTTGGAAGAAACATTAGCAATTATCAAATCCAACATATCTGAAAGACTGTCCAGAATAATTTATTGACAAGTGGCCATCTGTCCCCAGTTTGAAGACCTCCAAATAAGAGTGACCCTACCATTTCCAGAGGCAGGGCATCCCACTGTTCATCTCTCATTTTTATTAATTGTTTTCCCCCTTGTATCAGCCCTCAATATGTCTCTTTCCTTTTCTATCTATTGCTCCTAGTCTTGTTCTCTGGAACCAATCAAGATACATAATTCTTCTTCCTTTACTGACAGTCTTTCAAGCACTTGAAAACTCAAATCTCATCTTAAGTCTTCAATAGCCCCTTTTCTTGTTGTTCAGTCACAACCAAGTCCTCATGACCTCATCAGAGATTTTCTTAACAAAGATTTGTCATTTCCTTCTTCAGTTCATCTTATATATAGTACCTGAGGCCAGATCTGAAGCCCTCCTGATTCTTGAGCTGGGGCTTCATCCATTGCACTATACCCCTGCCACAATAGTTCTTTTAGTCAATCCTAAAATAGACGCTTACCTTGGTCTTTATATCTCAGAATGTCACTTAATAATTGCTTGATGACATGGTCTAAAGATTTTTCCATATACTTGTTATTCACCACCCAGCCAAATGATGTCCTTCCTAGACTGTAGCAACCAGAAATGAACATGAGATTCACATTGTGCAAGCAATGTTTTACTTTTGATTTGATTCCATTTTCTGCTTATTTATATTGTTTGATATTTTAATTAAAATGCCTTGCTGTTGGATCTTGCCTGTGGCATGATTAGTAATATAGTAGCATAACAGATTGGGGCTTGGAGTACAAGGTGAACAGTAAAAATAGCCTTGCTGAATTTGGGAATAACTTAGAAACCCTACATTAATGAATGATGAGCTTAGACAAACATTAACAAAATAGCTTACTATATGGTATTGGGTACTTGAACCTCATCAAAAGAGCATGAAAGCTTTGACAGATCCACTAGAGTATTTTTAAAGGCTTTTGTTGCTTTTTTCCAGGCAGGCACAGTCCATTTGAGACTGTAATTTTAATTATACATTATAAAACTTCAGGAATGTAACTAAATCAATGTCCTTTTTTGAGTGAAATAGATAAATCTAAAGTGAAACTAAATTAATCTGCCCAGAACTAGTTAGATTTACAATATTTAAGTAACAAATTTTGTTCATATATCCACAAAACTTTCTTCAAATATAATAGATCAAATTCTGATAGAAGTGTCTATCTTCAACAATGAGAAAATCCAATTCAGTTTTAATTGATCAGTGATGAACAGAACCAGCTACATCCAGTGAAAGAACACTGGGAAATGAGTGTGGACTGCTTGCATTTTTGTTTTTCTTCCCATGTTATTTTTACCTTTTTAAATCCAATTTTTCTTGTGCAACAAGAGAGCTGTATAAATATATACACATATATTGTATTTAAGATATACTTTAATATGTTTAACATGTATGAGACTGCATGCTATCTAGGGGAGGGGGTAGAGGGAAGGAAGAGAAAAGTTGGAACAGAAGCATTTGTAAGGGTCAATGTTGAAAAATTACCCATGCATATGTTCTGTCAATAAAAAGCTATAATAAAAAAAAGGTAAAAAAAAAGGTGAATGTTGAAAACTATCTTTACATATATTTTGAAAAAACAAAACAAATATAATAGATCAAAATCTCAGTCTTTTGTTTAAGTATCTTTTCTGAAAGGAGTGTGTGTTAGCTTTGTAAAAAAATGTTATATCCTTCCCCCTACTCCTACCTCAACTACAGAGAAACAGGAACCAGTATCAACATTAATGATGATCAGAAAAGTAAAGTCAAGTAAGGATATTGCTGGAGTTTCAAATATTTTGGTAAGCTTAATGTAATTCATCATTTCAAAATCACCCAAAAATATAGTAAAATTACCTATAGCTATTGATTATGCTAAGATAACTTCAACAATAAAATTGCTTGTAAGAAAGAATTCAAGTAATCAGTGATGGGAAAGTGTCATCTACATCCAGAGAGAGAACTATGAAGACTGAATGTGGATCAAAGCATGGTATTTTCACTTTTGTTGCTGCTGTTGTTTGCTTGGCTTTTTTTCTCCCTTTCTCGTGTTTTTTTTTTTTTTTCTCTTTTGATCTGTGTGTGTGTGTGTGTGTGTGTGTGTGTGTGTGTGTGTGCAGCATGACAAATATGAAAATAGGATTAGAAGAATTGTACATGTTTAACTTTGCTTGCTGTCTTAGAGAGATGAGGGGGGGGGAATTTGGAATACAAAGCTTTGTAGAGGTGAATATTGAAAATTATCTTTACATGTATTTGGAAAAATAAAATGTTATTTAAAACCAAAAAACATCAAAATAAATACAGATTAAAAAAAAAGAATTCAAGTAACTTAGTAAATGTATAAAGTGAAGGGATCAGACAGACAGAGAAGTGTGAGCAGGAAAATAAAAGAAACAAAATAATAAAAGAAAAAATTCCATAGAACTTTCCACAAAAGTACTATTATCAATTCTCAAGTTCAAAATATTATGAAAAAACATAATGGAAACAGAAGTACTATAAAGTGAAAATTACACCATTTCTTAAAGGATAAAAAATTCCCCACTCTTATAAGCTATTTCTCATTCAAGAGTATAAGTTTAAAAAATACAAATTGGATGTAGGACTAGATCATACACTTATTATTCCACAAAGATCACATAGAGATGTTTTTCATGTTCCTGACAAATTTGTAAACTACTTAGTTTTTGGTTTACTAAGATAAAAACTGAATTAATGTTTAATAATTATGTTGACACATTTATTAGTTGTGTGTGACTAAGTAATTTAACATCTCAAACATCAGGATCCTCATCTGTAAAAATAGAAATAACATTAGCACTTATTTATATTGTTTAATGAAGATTTTTGTAAATCTTAAAATACCTTGCCCTATTTCATTTTGGACAATGTGTTGTATATTTCAAAAGTGAAAAGAGAATTAAAGAACTATGACTATTTATAAAAACAAAAAAGCAACCTTTCAAGATGGCATTGATTGATTGCATTTTTAGAATCCACACTCTTATTGATATAGAATCATCTATAAGACTGAATGTAGCTTTCAATGAAGAATGATGCTTCACAATATTATCATGCCATGGAATCATCCTAAATTTTTTTTCTTTTAACAAAGCCCTTCATTTCAGTGACTAAGTTTCTTTGGGTAAATATAATAGGATGAAATTGCAGAGTAAAGTTTAAAAAAATCAGAATTGCAAAAAGTATTAAGTATCTATTAAAAAAAAAAAAACTTTCTAGGTAAACAAAGAGATAATTTAAGATCAACTGAATTCCCATGAAGACATTTAGAAATTTAAAACCTAGGTACTACAAGAAAAAAAAATAATAAAATAGTTTCTTGAAAGTATTCGAATCAGAGGAAAAGAGAAATATGGTACAATGAAAAAGAACACTTTAATTGGAATCAGAAGAATTAAGTTGAAATCCTGATTTTGCCACTTATACTTTCTAACTTTAGACAAGTCGTTTATTCCTTATTAAACAATTTCTCCAACTGTAAAATGATAGGGCCTAAGTAGCCCCTAAGGTTCTAGCTAGTTAAAAATCCACAATCTAATAATTCACATATCACATCCACAGAGAATCACTGATTCTAGGTGGCACTCTGTTTCTAGCTAAGTGTCACAAGGGGATAGATTGCTGGGCCAGAAGTCAGGAAAATCTGAATTCAAATTTAGACACAGATACTTACTAGCTGTGTGATCTCGTATAAGTCACTTAGCCTTTGTTTTCCTCAGTTACCTCAGCTGCAAAATGGGAGAATAATATCATTTAACTTCCTAGGGATGTTGTGAAGTTCAAATAAGATGATATTTAACAGTTCAAATAAGATGATATTTAACATCAATGCCTTAACACAATGCCTGCAACAGAGTGGATGTTATATAAATGCTAGCTATTACTATTAATTAGTAGTATGAACACCTAACTCCAGAGTTCTAAGTAAAATTTTAAAAAGTTACTATCTAGGAGGTTTTTTTCATTAAAAACAGAATATCATGGAACCTCCTTCATGAGCAAGTTACAGCCTCCTTCAAAACTCCCCCAAAAATCCATGGTTCATTTTCTTGAGGCTGCTCTTGCTTTCCTCTCTCTACCACTTTCTCACAGTGATTTTACACATGTCATCTTTTGCTTTACAGAATTATTTCTTATAGAATGTCTTTCTTGAACTCAGAATTACAAAAACCTGAGTTATATATAAGTTTTTGATGGTGAAGAGCTAACAAATTCATCAATTTTGTTGTCTTTTAAAATGTTTTTGATATCTTCTGTTTTGATGTCACATATATTTCCTCTTTGCATTCCAATTATTCTATCACCTATCCCCAGAGAATTATCCCTTTGAATAAAAAAGTAAACAAAATGAGATACAAAAAGAAAAAAAAATTCAGAAAATAAAAATAATTCACAAGGTTCCTCACTTTCATAAAGGAGTGAAGGGAAGTATCTTCTATTTCCTGGGGGAAAATTTGGTAACCATAAAACAATTGTTTCAATTGTTTTATGATTTGTTTTTCTTTATATTGTTGTTATTATTTTACTTTGAATCTTTCCCTGCTTCTCGCTATTAATCACATTTGTCATTTCTTATTGCATAATAATGTTCCATTACATTCATTTACTATTACAACTTGTTTTCCACAAGTGATAGACATCTACTTTATTTCTTTATCCTTATCTTTACTGGAAAAAAGTGCTGTTTTAAATATTTTCAAGTATATAGAATTTTTTTTTTATCAGTGACAGGCATGGGGTATATTCTGCTATATTTTTACTCTGTTCTAAAATAATTCCTCCATTCTTTGTTTTTCCAGAGTGTCTACTAACTCAGGTTTCTGAGCCCCTGTTCTAAGCTATTAATTTTACTTTTACTCAAAAGTAACCATGTTCATATTCAAATGATTCTTTCAGTTCATTTATTAAGCATTCCAACTACTTTCAAAGTTCTTGTGGGTATTCCATATCCTTTACTACAGGAATTTTGGCATTTTATCCTGGAATGGATTTTTATCATAGACTTTACTTCACTGTATTAGTTGTATTATCCTAAAAAGTTCCTGAAGCTCCACTTTTTTTTATTTCACTGTGGAATTCTTTTCTTCAAGGTGGAAGGAATTATTGATGCCTTGTAAAGTAGCAACATTATTAGGAATGGTAGGTTATTGACAGGATCAAAGATTTAGAACACAAAGGAACTTTAGAATTCATTTAATCACTTTTTCAATATCATGCCAATCAAATTACTGAGAATTATTTTATAGAACTAGAAAAAAGTAACAAAATTTGCCTAGAAAACAACATATCAAGAATACCAACAGGTAAGTTAACTGACCTGCCTCACCTAATATTATGGTCAAGGAGCAAGGGAGAGAGAAAGAAAGGAGGAGAGCTGATGAAAGAGTGGAGGAACAGAGGGTGAGAATGAAAGAATGGACACAAGAGGGAGGAAGAAGAGAGAAAGAAGAAAAGGAAGAAGAAGAGAAAAGAGGAAGATTCAGGAATGAAAAAGGAGAAGAGGAGAGGAAGGCAAAGAAGAAAAAGAAGAGGAGGAGGAGGAAGAGGATAAGAGAAGAAGGGGAAGAGGAAGAATTCAAATAGAGATGGCAAGCACAATTACTATCACTATTTTATTATAATTACTATTACTAATTACTATTACTATACACTCAATTTTATGGCAGAGTCTGTACAGAGTTTGTACAGGGAACTGATGTCAATAACTCAGAGATCTAAGTTTTCCATAAAAGGTCTTTGATAAGGGGAAGGGCTGGATGAAGCAAGAATCAGTGTTGCTCTTTGTGAAATTAAACTTTTGTTTTCATTTATCCTTTGTTCTCAAAGGACTTATAACATCAGGGAGGCGGTGCCATAACATGCAGGTGAATTGGATTTCAGCAAGGGTAAACTGTGGAAAGTTGCCATCCTCATTTCTCCTCCAGAGCCATCTGGGTATATAGTGGCAAGTTATAAATCAGGATGACTGGAGAAGGCCCTCAATGCAGGGGGAGATTTGGGCCTTCTTAAATAAAGATCTTTAACAGGTCTCAGTTTGATGGAGTAACACCCATTCAGTGAATTAAAACCAGGTAAAATATGAGACAAAGTACAGCCTCTTTTACTTACTCAAAAAAAAAAAAAAAAAAAAAGTCCAATCTGAGAGGGGAAGACCCTCAGAATTTCTAGCCAAAACAGAAATAATTGTTATTTACATTCACTCTTATATTCATTATAAATCAATCAGGGTCCAAACAATGACCAATTGGGACTAGGTCAATCAATAAGAGGCAGAATGATTTGAGTTTAAGGAAAGAAATCTAGTTGGTAAAACCCAAGGCAGAATGAAAAAATAAATGAATATTATGAAAAACATCACAAACTAGGCAAAAGGCAACATTTAACAGTGTTGTAGAAATTCAACTATTTAGATATTAATCAATCAAAAAGCATTTATTCAGTGCTTATAACATGCTTATCATAATCCTATGATAGAAGTAATATGTTGAGGTACAGCACCAAATGTTGAGATTGATGTTCAGGCATCAAATGTTGGGGTTTGGGCTTTTGAAGAATTCACAATGGTCATTCTCTTTGGTAAGTTTATTAAGGAGAAGAGCTTTCAGGCAAAATGAAGAGATACAATAGACACCTGGAACAGTAAATACAAATTATAGTTGAGAGATTATATAGTTAGACATCAAAGTGATTTTAACAATTAACAATGTTTTCATTGTTAATTGTTAAAATTAACAAGTTCTCTAGTGGAACTCACAATTAACTGTTTTGAAGTCGTATACTCCATGAGGTGGAAAAATGTCTTTAAATGACAGACTAAATTTATTGAGGAGTTTACCACCTTAAAAGTGAGGTACAAGAGGAGAAAAACCCATGAGACAGAAGCCATGGCAGGTTTGACCCAGAAAGGGTTTAGCAAAGATGGAGTGAACCCTGGACAGATTTATTGAAGAAATTTAACTTCAGGGCTTTGACATAACTTGGATTTCTGACTGGACACAGCAAAGTGGGCCAACCCACAATTTCCAGAGGTTGAACTGATCCTCATAAGTACCTTTTCTTGGATGAATAATTTCATCAGTTCTTCAGGCTTCCTCTGCCAATCCCACCTAGTAACCCAGGATCTCATCAGAAATACATTATTCTATCCTACACAACATTTTAAAGGAACAATGTGTTTCATGTATAATCTGTATGAAATTGCTTACGTTCTCAAGAAAATGGGAGGGAGAAAAGAGGGAGAGAATTTGGAACTCAAAATTTTGTTTAAATATTAAAAATTGTTGTTTACATGTAATTGAGAACAAAGGAAATGAATTTTTTTTACTTTTAAAAGGTGAAAAATTCAATATAGCAAAACTGGTATGTGATCTTTATTAACTGGGGTGAAAATAATGACAATTTGTAAAGTGAAGACACCATTCTAGAATTTGTGATGGAGATGGAGAGGAATGATGAGCACAGTATGACATAAACCATAGATTTGGGAAAAGTATGTTTCAAAGGAACAAAGGAAAGATAAATATAACATAGGAGTAAAATCCTATGGAGAAAATATCTCCATAAGAAAAGTAAAAATAAATGACCATATATAAATAACAACTATGACTCTATAGGACTAATAATAATGAAGCTTGCTACTTACATTCTGATAGAGGATTCAAGTTGCAGAATGAGACATGCATTTTTGACCAGGACCAATAAGGGAATCTGTTTTATTCGATGTCTGCATTTATTACAAGATTTTTGGGTTTCCTTACTAGTCTTATTCCCCAGTGAGAGATGGGAAGAGAAGAGAAAGTAAATGTTTCTTTACTGAAAAAATGAATGAACCTAGTTAAAAAATGAATATTAGTAATTCACTTAAATCCATGAGGAATCTCTCATAGGGCACTCTCCCAGGAAAGAGTTGTAGAAATTTCCCAAGTTTTCTCCTCTCATATCTATCCATAATGCCAGAATAGAATCAAGTTAAACAAAGTCTTATTTTCTCTCTTTTGTTCATAGATATTTCTTTTATTCTACATTAATTAGATATTAAATCCTTTTCTAAAATATTTGAAATAATTTTTTAAACAAAAAAAAAGTAATATGCTAAAAATAAAGCATGACTAGAGATAAAAAGGGATCTGGAAATCACAACTTATGAAGAAGTTCAGATCATGTAGGAGGAAAAAAGATAGGGGGATATGGCATGATTTTAAATATTTTTAATAAATCTACATCAAAGAGGCAATAATTTTATTATTTTATATAGTTCTTAAAGGAATGAAAAAACCAATGAGAAGTTAAATATAGGCAATTTTCAGTGCAGGAAAAAATAATTTTTTTAACATTATACAATAATGAATTGTTTGGAAGGTTTTGTTTTAGGAGGAAATGGAGTAATATCCCCAACATCGGAGGTATTCAAGTAGAAACTATTATTTAACTGTTGTCAGGGATGCTGTAGAAATGATTTTTTTTTTCATTCATGAGGTTGAAGGTTGGTTAAAGAACTCTATGGTCTCTTCCATTTCTAAAATTTTGTGACTTTCACATAACTATTAAAAATCTGGTACTATCATGTATTTTAAGGGTTTCCTTCGATTTGTAAAGAAATACTACGAAGCTTTTACCTCTCTACTGTACTGGAAATACAGTAGAATCTGAAATTAATATTGAAAGTATTCCAGGAGTTGGTTTGGGCTAGCAAACTTTTTTAGTCTTACAATTTAGTTATCAACTAAATATAAATGAAACAATTATAAATAACCTTGTAACTAAGGCTATCTTATGTGTTCTCAAGAGCTTTGTGGGGCCCTCTCTGCTTCATTTTTCCTTGATTTTTTGAGACTTCTTGCAGATGCCCTTTTATATACCCTCTCTCATTTACCTCTCCTTATATTTCCCTTTCCTGAGAAAATGAAAGAGCTATCCACAAGTAATTCCTTTTTTCTCCTACTCTATATCTTAGATTGGTTACAAAGCACCTAGTAAGGGGTCAATAAAAGTTTTATCTATATATTTGCTTTAGTCCTGATGAATAAGTGGCCTTTCAACCTATCTGTGCTCTTGATCACCTCCCTTCCTGATTCCTCTGAAAGCTAGCTTCTTTAAAAAATAAATAAGATTCTGATCATAGATTACAAAAGTGTCTATTGTCAGAGAAAAATTTGCAAAGGAGCAGAGGAGAAAAAAGACTTTCTCAGTTCAAATGAAGTGGAAGAGAATGAAATATTAATAATAGTTTCTAAAAGTTTTCAGGCACAAAATGGTGATTAAGGAAGAGGTCATCCATAGACATAATGAGCCAAGAATCAGGATGTTTGGAAAATCCCAAGTCTGCAACTACTTCCTTAAAGGTTGGTTCTGTGGTTTCTGGCTACTACAGGCAACTAAATTCAATCTAGACTTCACTCACAAGGATCATTGGTATATCAAGCAGCCCTGAGCCTCGGAAATCTTTTTAATTGCCTGGGTGTTATGTTACCTCATTATCCAGTTCCCCTGTGAAGAAGGAAAGCTCTGATATATCTAAAAGTAGTCATTACAAAGTCCATGTTCATACTTCCTTATTCCTTTCTATTTAATCTCTCCTTATGCACTATCTTTTCCTCTACACTACAAATATGACCAGGTCTCATTCATGATTCTCATAAAACTTTCACTTGATTCTGCCATCTCTCAAAGACCTCTCCTCCCTCTTGCAGTTAAACTTTTAAGTTCTCCACATTAACTATGCCCATTTCCTTACCTCCTACTCATTTTCAGTCTATGGTAATCTGGCTTCCAACCTCATTACCATACCAAGACAGCTCTCTTAAAGATGACCAATGGGGTCTCAAAGGCCTGATCCAATGGCCTTTTCTTAATCCTTTTGGTTCTTTACTTGTTTATAATAAGGTAGGTAAGGTAGCTTCCCACTACCTTCTTTATTCTTTTTCCTCCCTTAGCTCCTGGAAATTGCTCTCTTGTTTCTCCTCACTCCTGAATCTCTATTTATATATTTCTTGTTAAATCCACCCTCCATCCCCTTACTTTGGATGTTTTGCAAGGTTTTATCCTAGACCTTCTCAACATATATGTAGAACAACCTGATAGCTATTTAGAATATAACTTCCTTGGAAAAATGTTATAGAGGGGTATGGTGGAAATTTTAAAGAAATATCCAGCCATTCTGGAGAGTGATTTGGAACTATGCTCAAAAAGTTATTGAACTGTGCATACCCTTTGATCCAGCAGTGTTAGGGCTTATATCCCTAAGAGATCTTAAAGAAGTGAAAAGGACCTGCATGTGCAAGAATGTTTGTGGCAGCCCTCTTTGTAGTGGCCAGAAACTGGAAACAGAGTAGATGCCCATCAATTGGAGAATGGCTGAATAAATTGTGGTATATGAATATTATGGAATATTATTATTCTATAAGAAAGGACTGGCAGGATGATTTCAGAAAGGCCTGGAAAGACTTACATGAACTGATGCTGGGTGAAATGAGCAGGACCAGGAGACCATTATATACTTCAACAACAATACTATATGATGATCAATTCTGATGTATATGGCCCTCTTCACCAATGAGATGAACGAAATCAGTTCCAATAGAGCAGTAATGAATTGAACCAGCTACACCCAGCGAAAGAACTTTGGGAAATGACTATGAACCACTACATAGAATTCCCAATTCCTCTATTTTTGTCCGCCTGCATTTTTTATTTCCTTCGCAGGTTAATTATACACTATTTCAAAGTACGATTCTTTTTGTACAGCAAAATAATTGTATGGACATGTATACATATATTGTATTTAACTTATACTTTACATATTGAACATGTATTGGTCAACCTGCCATCTGGGGGAGGGGGGAGGGGAAGGGAGGGAAATATTGGAAAATAAGATTTTGCAACTCTCAATGCTGAAAAATTATCCATGTATATATCTTGTAAATAAAAAGCTATAATAAAAAAAAGAAATATCTATTCACAAAATATTGAAGAGCCAGTGAAAGGGAAATTTATCTTTGATACCATGAAGGATGGAATCAAAAGTTCTCAAGGCTTCTAGACACATGTGCTTGGTTATTGAGTTCTCCTGAACTCTCGTTAAAGGTCCAATCACTCTGAGGATTGCCCTTGATTTTGTCCACTGTCATCATCCAAGACAAAGATTCTCTTAACCTTAGATCCGGATTTCATGGTGGTTTCCCTTGCTGTGTATCTACTTAGCATATTTTAGGTCCAATGAGATCAGACTGGATCCAGATGCCATGGGCCCTCCCTGCCCAAGACACCCACATACTTTAGGGTATTTAGTGGAGCTTCTGCTGTTCTTTTGATCCCTCTCCAAATGCCTACACACTTTTGTCCAACTTCTTATGCAGGTTTGGATGAGATGGTGTAATTTTCTGATACTTTTTATTAGCTTTTCTTGATCTTTAATTTCTGGTGTCCTTTTAGATATTTCTTATGTGTGGCTTTCTCAATGACGTCTCAATTTGAATGTTTTCAAATAAGAAGTATCTGCTCTAGTCTTCAATGAATGCTAAAAGAAACCCTGAAATTCATTATTTAAGTTTTTCTATTTTTACATTTTAATATTTATGCCAAAGTCTTACATTATCTGGGTCCAACCTAACTTTCCAACCTTATTTCATACTATTTACCTTCATATATTATGTGTTCCAGTTAAATTGGTATTCAACATTTTATTTTCCGTCTAGAGGCTATTGCAATGCAGTGGCCTCCATCTAACCCTCCAATGTCACAAATACATTCATAAGAATTTTGCTTTTCCTTCAAAGCATGTGTTGAGTGTTGAATGATGCTTTAACACCATTTGAGTCAATAATGTAAAATATCAAAGCAAATTAACAAATAACAAAGAAAACATTTCTGTTCTGTGTCACCTACTAGGCTTGTCCAAAGTTCTACCACTATTAGCCCTATTCCTTTTCTATTTTGTTCATTTTCTTTATAAAACTATATGGATGTAGTTTATGTATAGTTCCAGTTCTGCTGAGTCCACTCAATGATCTCAGATCTATGTTTCTTTGTATACTTCCTATTTATTGTTTTTCATGAACATCATAATATTGCAGTAATATATTCTGTAATATATTCAGCTGTTCTTCATTTGGGGACATATAGATTGTTTTTATATTTTGTTATTACAAATGGAGCAGCTATGAATATTATTTCAGAGATAGGTAACTTTTTAAGATTTTGTTTGGACAAATGTTGAAAGTATAAAATATTTGGGAATCCATCTACCAAAGAATAGTCAGGAATTATATGAGAAAAATTATGAAACACTTGCCACAAAAATAAAGTCAGATTTAAATAATTGGAAAGACATTCAGTGCTCTTGGATAAGCCGAGCGAATATAATAAAGATGACAATACTCCCCAAACTAATCTATTTATTTAGTGCTATACCAATCGGACTCCCAAGAAACTATTTTAATGACCTAGAAAAAATAACAACAAAATTCATAGGGAAGAATAAAAGGTCGAGAATTGCAAGGGAACTAATGAAAAAAAAAAGTCAGATGAAGGTGGTCTAGGTGTACCTGATCTAAAGCTATATTTTATAGCAGCAGTCACCAAAACCATTTGGTATTGGCTAAGAAATAGACTGGTCGATCAGTGGAACAGATTAGATACAAAGGACAAAAAAGGGTACATCTATAGCAATCTAGTCTTTGACAAACCCAAAGATACCAACATTAGGGATAAAAATTCATTATTTGGAAAAAACTGTTGGGAAAACTGGAAATTAGTATGGCAGAAATTAGATATGGATCCACACTTAACACCATATACCAAGATAAGATCAAAATGGGTCCATGATTTAGGCATAAAGAATGAGATCATAAATAGATTAGAGGAACATAGGATAGTTTACTTCTCAGACCTGTGGAGGAGGAAGGAATTTATGGCCAGAGGAGAACTAGAGATCATTATTGATCACAAAGAAGATTTTGATTACATCAAACTAAAGTTTCTGTACAAACAATACTAATGCAAACAAGATTAGAAGGGAAGTAACAAATTGGGAAAATACTTTTAGTGTTAAAGGTTCTGATAAAGGTCTCATTTCCAAAATATATAGAGAACTGACCCTAACTTATAAGAAATCAAACCATTCTCCAATTGATAAATGGTCAAAGGATATGAACAGACAATTCTCAGATGATGAAATTGAAATTATATCCACTCATATGAAAGAGTGCTCCAAATCACTACTGATCAGAGAAATGCAAATTAAGACAACTCTGAGATACCACTACACACCTGTCAGATTGGCTAAGATGACAGGAACAAATAATGATGAATGTTGGAGGGGATGTGGGAAACTGGGACACTGATACATTGTTGGTGGAGTTGTAAAAGAATCCAGCCATTCTGGAGAGCAATTTGGAACTATGCCCAAAAAGTTATCAAACTGTGCATACCCTTTGATCCAGCATTGCTGCTATTGGGCTTATATCCCAAAGAAATACTGAGGAGGGGAAAGGGACCTGTATGTGCCAAAATGTTTGTGGCAGCTCTTTTCTTTGTGGCTAGAAACTGGAAGATGAAGGGATGTCCATCAATTGGAGAATGGTTGGGTAAATTATGGTATATGAAGGTTATGGGATATTATTGCTCTGTAAGAAATGACCAGCAGGAGGAATACAGAGAGGCTTGGAGAGACATCAACTGATGCTGGGTGAAATGAATAGAACCAGAAGATCGCTGTACACTTCAATGTTGTATGAAGATGTATTCTGATGGAAGTGGATATCTTCAACATAAAGAAGAACCAACTCACTTCCAGTTGATCAATGATGGACAGAAACAACTACACCCAGAGAAGGAACACTGGGAAGTGAATGTAAATTGTTAGCACTACTGTCTATCTACCCGGGTTACTTATACTTTCGGAATCTAATACTTAATGTGCAACAAGAAAATGGTATTTACACACATATATTATATCTAGGTTATATTGTAACACATGTAAAATGTATGGGCTTGCCTGTCATCAAGGGGAGGAGCAAAGGGAGGGAGGGGATAATTTGGAAAAATGAATACAAGGGATAATATTATAAAAAAGGGAATTGCTCATGCATGTATACTGTCAAAAAATTATAAATAAAATTAAAAAAAAAAGATTTTGTTTGGAATTCTTACTGACTGAGCTATCCCCCTTTTCAACCATACATTCATTTGGTAATATAATCAATGCCCTTTCTCCTATGCAACTCTTTATTGTTAATATGTTGTACTCATGCCTAGCTTTGCTCTTTAATGACCTGAAACTATAGTTCTTCAAAAACTAGGATAATCTGTTTCAGATACACATAACATCACCAGCAAAATATTGTGTTAAGTAAATTGAGCTTTTCTTTTCTGGAAGAATCTTGGATTCATTCAAAACATTTTGCAATTTCCTAAAGGCAATCCAAACTGCTTTCTTCTCATTCAATGTTAACCATTCATTTTCAATGTCTGTCCAAAATATAAGGATGTATCAATTCTATGGGTTATTCATCTAACTGTTTATCATAGTCTAAATAAATTTTTTTCCTACATGGAACGTTAAGTAAAACTCTTTTGAGTGATTATGGATCCCAGTCAGCAGGCTCTGGAAAGTTTTAGCATTCTCTGTGTCCCTGTTTTAGGCCCCGATAATATTTACAACCAAGAGGCACTGAATAGTTATCTCCATTGGATCTTTCAAAGAATCTAATATAAATTTAACATATACATGGAAGACACTTTTTTGGTGAAACTCTTTAAGACAGGATTTTGTTCTTTAGTGAAACATATCCAATAAAATAAATAAGAAATGGAGATGAATGCAACATGTAGTAAAAACAAGAAATAACTTGTTAGTAGCTTGAATGTTGCTTATACCCATATAATGCCAAAAGATCTAGACAAAAGCTTAAAGTACATTGGTAAGATTTTCTATGGGATATTTATGGTAGGATATTAATAAGAAATGCACAAGATGCAAAGAAGAGATCCCAGATCCACTGAGCAATTACTAAGAAGTTTAAATTGTGACTTTAGTGAACAATCTCATTTATGGAAAGTAATTGTTAATATCTTCTATAATAAAGTAACAATAATTTTATCAAATGTTTATAGACTAGGAATAATGAACTAGAGAGAAAAAGAGTTATACTAAATAAAGTATAGTGGAATGAGCAGTAAATTTTTCAGTCCTATGTCCTGAATTTGAATTTCATCTGCAAATTATTGCCTGGTGATCCCAGGCATGTCAGATGAGATATATCTCAGTATCAATTTCCTCATTTCTAAAATGAAGCAGTTATACTAGATGATTTCTATGGTTCTTTCCAGTCTGAATCATATGACTTATATGATTTATTATCATGTGGATTCAAATATATTAATGTTCCAATTAAGTAGCATGCATATAGTAAAAGTATGACAAAATTAGTTTTTCTTAGTACTATATGATCTGTATATAGTAACCTATTTCTGCTTCTCAACTGTATCATATGCATTTCTTTGTTATGATCTTCTCTCCCCTGCCTCCTCCCACCCAAGGAGATGGAGGAATCTATTTGAAAAGCCACATTAGGGTTATGACACAATACTTAAATACTTAAGCAATACTTTAAAATAACCTATAAGGTTTAATCCCTCCAATAAATATCTGGAAAAAGAAAAATAATAATCGTGAATCAGTGCCAACATCATCCTCAATTTTAAATTTCCTGAATTTCATCACTTGGTGTTTGTGTCATAACCTTAATGTTATTTAACTAAAAGATCAAACCTCAAAGCATAACAGATTCCTAGCATGCCTTTCTTACTGGAAGTAGTGCATAATACATTTGCTGTTGACAAATCTAATTCATTAAGGGTGATATAGATGCACTATAAAATAACTGGCTCACATGGTTATCTATAGCACTTCATATAATTTATTCTTCTTTTCCCTTTTGACTGAACTTGTCACAGTTCTCTTTTCAGAGTTCGAGTATTATACCTTATATTCAATACTTTCAACATGTTTAGACAAGTCATAAGTTAAACAAGCAGTAGTACTTTATATTCTAAAAATGCCAAAGAAGAGAAGAACAGAGGCATACTTACTGGTTATTTCTTTCATTTCAATGATTTGCAACTAAAGACAAGCAAAGTCAGTTAGCATTAGTTTCATCACAAAGGAAGAATAAAGACATAATGTTTAGGTAGGAGGAGGAATTTAAAAGAAAGGAACATAAAAAGGCACTATAAACCCTGCAGCACTGTCATGAGAAAGACTTGGTTTTTAAATTGAATTGTGCTTCCCCTGACACTGGATATCAGATATATCGTAAGGATGACAGCTGGCTGGCACACTGACTTTTCCACAGAAAAGTGTTAACTATATATTCTTAGAGGCTTACAGAATAAAGTTATGCAAAGCTCCAAGAAAGTCAATAGACAGAGTACAAATTAATCAGAAACTTTTAATATACCAATATTTTCCATTCAGAAATTTTACAAATGAGGTTTTTTTTACTCCTAAGCTATTTGAATATAATTTTCTCAAAAGCCTGTCAGTGACAATGTTACCCTCTTAGTAAATATCTTTATCATAAGAATTCTTCCCAACATATTCGAATGACAATCTGGATGAAAATAAAATAAAAATAAGTAGAAAGAACTCTATTTCACAAATAGGAATAATTAAAAACACAACACATCATTAAATCTATTCACCTACAATTTTTAGAAATAAGTTAATGGCTTCACACAAAGCTAATACAATATGAGATTGGTTAATGAGGAGCAGACAGAAATGTATCATGGAAACTGGAGGATGATCCAATAATAAAAACATATCTATTAAAAAGTTAACTTCTAGGATCTCAAATAATGGCACTTACTCAAATAAATAAGCTAGATTTTCCTTGTCAACTGACTGAAAGCACATTATTCCAAAAAAAGCTTGGTGGAGAAAGGAGGAGAGAGGGAGAAAGAGAGAAAGAGAGAAAGAAAGAAAGAGAGAGAGAAAGGGGTGGGGAGAGATTGAAGTATAAGAAATGGAAAGTTTTCTTCCTACTAAAAACAACTACAGATTTGACACAGAACAATCAAGTATTATTTGACTGAATTTGTTTATTTAAAAAAATTGAGTAATTTCTAAATCACACTTATCAAAATCGTAAAATGACCTATGACCTCATATTTGATCTCAAATTAAACCTTGTTTAGAATAATACTTGCAAGCATTTCCTACTTTAAGAAAACGAAATATGTGAAATTTTAAACTTTCAAAACTATAAAGGCTTGTTATGCAGACATGAAGGCATTCCTGCCTTCACAATGATAGACCTCTTCCCAATGCCCCAAGGAGAAAATTCAAGGGACAGAACAGAATTGAGAAAAATATCAGGAGTAAGTAATGGGAAAATGGTAAAGTACCCTTCTGAGCACCAACTGGATTCCTTTGTAGGTCCAAACAATGTTATAGCCCACAAAGAAGCATCCTGGCTAGCAAACCACACTGGAGAAAAAAGGAAATTCTGTATTTGCTCCAATGCTGTTGAGAAGCTGTCACCCCATGATCTATGGTACCCCAGTCCTTAAGATGCTGTAGCAGGGGTAGGTTGGATTCATGGCACTTTAAGCAGCAGTATATGGAGTAGAGGTCAGAAAAGATTACTTTCTTTTGTCCTGTGACTGCAGAGTTTGAGGAGAGCCTAAAATTGTGAATTAAGTTAACAGGTTGGCAGCTCCTCAGTCACGTGCAGCTACTGGGTGAGTCTCAACATCATGTTTTATTATTTTTCCATTTCATGCAGTATATGTATTTTTTATTATTTGAGTACTGGGGTTTTTTTTGGGGGGTGGGGGAGGGATGATACTCAAAAGTTGGAAGAGATAAGAATCCTAATGAGAAATATGATACAAGTTAAATCTAAAGCTACATTTGGAAATTTTCCAAAAAGAAACTACAGGTGAGAACATAATGAGCCAAAGTTGTGATAGATATATGAAATATTACAGGCAAATTATTTTACATTTTAAAACCCTAGACTGAATCAAGAGGAATGTAGGTCACATAGGGGAGGGAGAAGGGAAGAAGGTGCATGCTCAAGTTTCTAAACTTGCAGCTACAGAATTAGCTTGAGAGTATGATCTACCATACCATCATTTTAAGTAACGATAGTCACAATCTTCTTTCTACATTTTATAATACAAGAGGTTTTGCCTTATTATCATATTATACTATATTTATGAACTTATTAAACGCAAACTTTTCTTACTGCATTGTAAAGAATTGTTTTCACATGACTTTTTAAGAACACATCTCAGTACATAACGTGCTTAAAAAGAAGCATTTAAAAAGGCACAGAATTGTGCCAGATATTCTAAGAGATACAGAAGGCACGGTCCCTACTTTTATGCAGCTTAATGGTAAATAACTAACATTAACAATAATTTAAAGATAATAAAAAGCTAAAATTTACATGGTATTCAAAATGTATCATGCACTATGTTAAGAGCTTTCTAATTATCATCTCATGTGATTCTCACAACCACCTTAGGAGTTATATGCCTTTATTTATTATTCCCTTTTTTTTTTTACAAATGAGGAAACAGGAAAATAAGTGATTTGCCCATATACTTAGTATATCAACTATATTTGAACACAGGTTTTCCTAACTCTATATAGCATTCTTGACCCATTCTATCACCTTTTCATTCATAGTTTAGATTTATTGTGGACAAATAAAATAATATGAGATAGTAACTAAGGCCTTATATAATTACATACTAAATTAGTATGAACTAAAAATGTTACAAGAGTTCAGAAGAAAGACAGACTTAGAATAGTTCTACATGTTACGGAAGAAATGATACTTTAACTGAATTCTGAAGGACAGAAAAAATTTGGATAGATGGAAGAGTTAGTGAAGTTATGGAGGGAAAATCATATCAAAGACAATGAAGAAATCACCGATTACAATGCTACCTAGCAAATATTTTCAAAAACAACATATCTTGTCCTTTCAAGGTTGCATTATGTTATGACAAAAAGTAAATGTTTTTCAAAAGAGTGTGTGGCTATAAGGATATTTTGTAAAAAAGATGTTTAGAAATATTTTTGTCATAATTCTGTTGCTGAAAATAATGTGGGTCATCATATTAATTCTCAAATGTGTATAATTTAAACCTTGGGAACAGAATATTTAAATGTTTAAAAATTTTATATATGGGAGGACTTCCGGCCAAGATGGCCTCATGGAGGCAGACAGCTGCTTGAGCTCCATGTTTTCTCTCAGGACTTACTTCATGACAAGCCTCGAAGTTAATGCTTAACCCGAAAAGAAACCCACAAATAATCACCAACAGAAGACATCCTTGAAATTCGCCAGAGAAGGTCTGTGTTTGCTTGGGGGAGGGTCGAACAGACTAGGCCCAGACTGAGGGCAGGCAGCCAGAATGAGATCGCTTCCCTTTCTGCGAAAAGATTTTTACCCAGTGTGGATACTCCATCTTGGCAGCAAGCCAGGAGCAGTGGAGAAGGTGTAAACACCGGAGGTGAACAATAAAACCACAGAAAGCCATTGTCTCTCAGAACCCGGCCACCCCCATCCCCACCCGGAGTGACTCAGCATATTCTCAGAGCCTCAGAGCGCAGATGCAGGACAGCCATTGCTGTCCTGTTAGTACCTTGCCTCTCTCTCCCTCAATCTGTAGAGGAAGCCCAGTAACACCAGCCCCATCCCCCCCACAGAAAAAGACCAATTGTTTCTTTTGTCAATTTGTTTTGATTCCGCTCTGACAAAATGAACAAAAAATTTAAAAGGGCTCTAACCATTGACAGCTTCTATATGGAGAGAGAGCAGACTTTAAATACTAAGGGCACTAAAAGCAGATTGTCCCCAGAGGAAACCCCTAAGGGGGATATGAGCTGCTCCTCAATACAAAAGAATCTCATGGAGGAAATCAAAAAGGCACTCACAAGAAAGATAGAAGAGAAATGGGAAATGGAAAGGGAAGCTTGGCAAGAGAGCCTGGTGAAGTTATCCAGAGTGGATAAAGAGATCAAATCATTGAGAAATAAAATTAGTGAATTAGAAAAGGTAAACAACTCCAAGGAAAACAGGATTAGTGAGCTGGAAAAAGGTAAACAACTCCAAGGAAAACAGGATTAGTGAGCTGGATAAAGAAATCAGCTCTCTAAAAAATAAAATGGATAAAATGGAAAAAAATTCCATAGAAGAAAAAAACTCACTTAAAAACACAATTGGACAATTACAAAAAGATATAAAAAAAGGGAGTGAAGAAAATACATCATTGAAAATTAGACTCGAACAAGTAGAAATGAATGACTCAAGGAGAAACCAAGAGGTAGTCAAGCAAAACCAGAGAAATGAAACAATTGAAAAGAATGTCAAGTACCTTATTAGAAAGACAACAGACCTGGAAAACAGATCCAGGAGAGACAATTTGAGAATAATCAGACTTCCTGAAAAATGTGAGGAAAAAAAGAGCCTGGAAACTATTTTCCAGGAAATTATCAAAGAGAACTGCCCAGACGTTTTGGAAACAGAGGGTAAAATAGACACTGAAAAAATTCATCGATCACCTACTGAAAGGGACATCAAAAACACCAAGAAATATAATGGCCAAGTTCAAGAACCATCAGACGAAGGAAAAAATACTGGAAGCTGCTAGAAAAAAGCAATTCAGATATGGAGGAGCCACAATAAGGATAACCCAGGATCTAGCAGCGTCCACATTAAAAGAACGAAGGGCCTGGAACATGATATTCCGAAAGGCTAAGGAACTTGAGATGCAGCCAAGAATAACTTACCCAGGGAAGAAGATGGACATTTAACAAAATAAATGAATTCCATCTATTCTTGATGAAAAAACCAGACCTACATAAAATGTTTGATCTTCAAATACAGAACTCAAGAGATTTCTAAAAAGGTAAAAAGAAATCTTGAGAACTATACTTCTGCCATAAAAATATGTAAAGAACATATGTATAATTTGTCCTAGAAACTAGAGGTGGAAAGGAAATTATATCATAAAAAAGTGGAAAGTGGTGGTACTACATCTCATGAAGAGGCAAAGGTAACCTATTATATCTGAGAGAAAGAAAGGAGGGAGATGAACATAGTGTGTATCAATAGACATTCGATTTATGGTGAAACTTCTTCCACTTCATTGAAAAGTGAGAGGGAAGGAGGAAGCTAAGGGGAAGGGAATACAGAAATTGTGAGGAAAAGGGGTAAAATAAGGGGAGGAACTTTAAGGTGGGGGAGGGATACTAAAAAGGGAGGGCTGTGAAAAGCAAGTGGTGTTCACAAGTTTAATACTGGGTAGGGGGGTAAGAGGGAAGAAAAGGAGAAAAGCATAAGCCGGGGTTAACAGGATGGCAAGCAATATAGAATTAGTCATTCTAACCATAAATGTGAATGGGGTAAAGAGGAAGCAGTTAGCAGAATGGATTAAAAGTCAGAATCCTACTTTATGTTGTTTACAGGAAACACACCTGAAATAGGGTAATACATTCAAACTAAAAGTAAAAGGATGGAGCAGAATCTACTAAGCTTCAGGCAAAGCCAAAAAAGCAGGGGGAGCCATCCTCATCTCAGATCAAGCAAAAACAAAAACTGATCTAATCAAAAGAGATAAGGAAGGGAATTATATCCTGCTAAAGGGTAGCATCAATAATGAAGCAGTATCAATAATAAACATATATGCACCAAATGGTGCAGCATCTAAATTCTTAAAAGAGAAATTAAGAGAGCTGCAAGAAGAAATAGACAGCAAAACTGTAATAATGGGAGATCTCAACCTTGCACTCTCAGAATTAGATAAATCAAACCACAGAATAAATAAGAAAGAAGTCAAAGAGGTAAATAGAATACTAGAAAAGTTTCATATGATAGATCTTTGGTGAAAGCTAAATGGAGACAGAAAGGAATATACTTTCTTCTCGGCAGTTCATGGAACCTTTACAAAAATTGATCATATACTAACTAGGGCATAAAAACCTCAAAATCAAATACAGTAAGGCAGAAATAATAAATGCATCCTTTTCATATGAAAATGCAATTAAAATTGCATGAAATAAAAAGCCAGGGGAAACTAGACCAAAAACTAATTGGAAACTAAATAATCTTATACTAAAAAATGATTGGGTAAAACAGCAAATCATAGACATAATTAATAACTTCACCCAAGAAAATGACAATAATGAGACAGCATACCAAAATGTGTGGGATACAGCCAAAGCAGTAATAAGGGGAAGTTTTATATCTCTACAGGCCTACTTGCATAAGATAGAGAAAGAGAGGGTCAACGAATTGGGCTTACAACTAAAATTGCTAGAAATGGAACAAATTAAAAACCCCCAGACAAACACAAAATTTGAAATTCTAAAAATAAAAGGTGAGATTAATAAAATTGAAAGTAAAAAAACTATTGAATTAATGAATAAAACTAAGAGTTGGTTCTATGAAAAAACCAACAGAATAGACAAACCCTTAGTAAGCCTGATTAAAAAAAGGAAAGAGAAAAAGCAAATTGTTAGTCTTAAAAATGAAAAGGGAGAAGTCACCACTAATGAAGAGGAAATTAGAACAATAGTTAGGAGCTACTTTGCTCAACTTTATGCCAATAAATTCGATAACTTAAATGAAATAGAAGAATACCTTCAAAAATATAGCTTGCCCAGATTAACAGAGGAAGAAGTAAGTAGTCTAAATAGTCCCATCTCAGAAAAAGAAATAGAACAAGCTATTAACCAATTCCCTAAGAAAAAATCCCCAGGACCAGATGGATTTAACATGTGAATTCTACCAAACATTTAAAGAACAACTAATTCCAATGCTATATAAACTATTTGAAAAAATAGGGATTGAAGGAGTCCTACCAAATTCCTTCTATGACACAGACATGGTTCTGATACCTAAACCAGGTAGATTGAAAACTGAGAAAGAAAACTATAGACCAATCTCCTCAATGAATATTGATGCTAAAATCTTAAATAAGATGTTAGCAAAAAGACTTCAGAAAATCATCCCCAGGATAATACACTATGACCAAGTGGGATTTATACCAGGAATGCAGGGCTGGTTTAATATTAGGAAAACTATTAGTATAAGTGACCATATTAATAATCAAATTAATAAAAAACATATGATCATCTCAATAGATGCAGAAAAAGCATTTGATAAAATCCAACATCCATTCTTACTAAAAACACTTGAGAGTATAGGAATAAATGGACTATTCCTTAAAATAATAAGGAGCATATATTTAAAACCTTCAGTAAACATCATATGTAATGGTGACAAACTAGAACCTTTCCCTGTAAGATCAGGAGTGAAACAAGGTTGCCCACTATCACCATTACTATTCAATATAGTACTAGAAACGCTAGCCTCGGCAATAAGAGCCAAGAAAGTGATTCAAGGAATTAGAGTAGGAAATGAGGAAATCAAAGTATCACTTTTGCAGATGGCATGATGGTATACTTAGAGAACCCCAAAGACTCTGCTAAAAAGCTATTAGAAATAATTCAGAACTTTAGCAAAGTTGCAGGATACAAAATAAATCCACATAAATCCTCAGCATTTTTATACATTACCAACACAATCCAACAGCAAGAGATACAAAGAGAAATTCCATTCAAAATAACGGTCGATAGTATAAAATATTTGGGAATATATCTACTAAAGGAGAGTCAGGAATTATATGAGCAAAATTACAAAACACTTACCACAAAAATAAAGTCAGATTTAAATAATTGAAAGACATTCAGTGCTCTTGGATAGGCCGAGCGAATATAATTATACTCCCCAAACTAATCTATTTATTTAGTGCTATACCAATCGGACTCCCAAAAGCTATTTTAATGATTTAGAAAAAATAACAACAAAATTCATATGGAAGAATAAAAGGTCGAGAATTGCAAGGGAACTAATGAAAAAAAAATTAAATGAAGGTGGTCTAGCTGTACCTGATCTAGAACTATATTATAAAGCAACAGTCACCAAAACCATTTGGTATTGGCTAAGAAATAGACTAGTTGATCAGTGGCATAGGTTACGTTCACAGGGCAAGATAGTGAATAAAAATCGCAATCTAGTGTTTGACAAACCCAAAGATCCCAAATTTGGGGATAAGAATTCATTATTTGACAAAAACTGCTGGGAAAACTGGAAATTAGTATGGCAGAAACTAGGCATGGACCCACATTCAACACTACATACTAAGATAATATCAAAATGGGTCCAAGATTTAGGCATAAAGAACAAAATCATAAATAAATTAGAGGAACATAGGATAGTTTTCCTCTCGGACTTTGGAGGAGGAAGGAGTTTGTGTCCAAAGGAGAAGTAGAGACCATTATCGATCACAAAATAGAAAATTTTGATTACACCAAATTAAAAAGTTTCTTTACAAACAAAACTAATGCAAACAAGATTAGAAGGGAAGTAACAAATTGGGAAAACATTTTTACAGGTAAAGGTTCTGATAAAGGCCTTATCTCCAAAATATACAGAGAATTGACTTTAATTTATAAGAAATCAAGCCATTCTCCAATTGATAAATGGTCAAAGGGTATGAACAGACAATTTTCAGATGATGAAATTAAAACTATTTCCACTCATATGAAAGAATGTTCCAAATCACTATTGATCAGAGAAATGCAAATTAAGACAACTCTGAAATATCATTACACACCTGTCAGATTGGCTAAGATGACAGGAACAAATAATGATGAATGTTGGAGGGGCTGTGGGAAAACTGGGACACTGATGCATTGTTGGTGGAGTTGTGAAAGAATCCAACCATTCTGGAGAGCAATCTGGAATTATGCCCAAAAAGTTATCAAAATGTGCATACACTTTAACCCAGCAGTGCTACTACTGGGCTTATATCCCAAGGAAATACTAAAGAAGGGAAAGGGACCTGTATGTGCCAAAATGTTTGTGGCAGCCCTTTTTGTAGTGGCTAGAAACTGGAAAATGAATCGATGTCCATCAATTGGACAATGGTTGGGTAAATTATGGTATATGAATGTTATGGAATATTATTGTTCTGTAAGAAATGACCAACAGGAGGAATACAGAGAGTCTTGGACAGACTTACATCAACTGATGCTGAGTGAAATGAGCAGAACTAGGAGATCATTATACACTTCAACAATGATATTGTATGAGGATGTATTCTGATGGAAATGGATATCTTCAATCTAGAGAAGAGCTAATCCAATTCCAATTGATCAATGATGGACAGAATCAGCTACATCCACAAAAGGAATACTGGGAAATGAGTGTAAACTGTGAGCATTTGTTTTGTTTGTTTGTTTGTTTTTCTTCCCAGATTATCTTTACCTTCTGAATATAATTCTTCCTTTGCAGCAACAACAACAACAAAATTCAGTTCTGCACATATATATTGTACCTAGGATATACTATAAGATATTTAATATGTATGGGAATGCCTGCCATCTAGGGGAGGGGATGGAGGGAAGGAGGGGAAAAACTCGGAACAGAAGGGAATACAAGGGATAATGTAAAAAAAAAAAAATTACCTATGCATATGTACTGTCAAAAAATGTTACAATTATAAAAATTAATAAAGTAAAGATTGTACATGAAAAAAATTTATATATGAAGACTTCAATGGATTATGAATCTATTTATTAAAAATATCAAAATAAAATACCTTCTAACTAGTTTGCAAGAATTTCAATAAAACCTTTCCATAATTGGTGATTGGGATTGAAAGGTAAATACCATGATTTAGTCATTACAATCAATGATGCACTTTTCTGTTTGAACCTATTTATCTTTCTTCATCTATGACAGCCATGAAAACTAAGCATCAAAATATGATAAACATAAAATCAAATATTCAAATTTCATCATCAAGATTTTAAGAAATAATAAAACTCAATTGCGTTGCTCTGAGTTCATCTATTGACCCTTCCCTTCCTAGATGCTCCTTTGGGAATCATGGAAGATTCCTCTCAAATCCTACCCCCTGAAACTTCCACGTAACAGAAGCTTTCACCCCTAAATCCTAAACTTTGCATCAACTCTGAACACTACATCTGAACTGGTGTGTCTATTTTTTTTTAATGCAGTTAAGTAAAGTAGCTGTTTTGTTTGAAGAAATTTGCAGTTTTGCTGAATATCCTAAGCTTGGGCACTAGCTCATTTGGAGTCAACCAAATAGCAATCAAATAGCCAACCAAGAATGCCTATATTTAAAAATTAGAAATTTCTACAGATTATGCAAACTTTCTAAGATGTTAGGTCTGGAGAGGGAGGACCTGAGTGACAGTACAGGCTTTTCAGCTTATAACATAAACTAAGACCAATTACCCAGCTACTCTGGCTCCAGTTTCCTTATCTGCAAAATAAAGCAGTAAGGCAATCAAACTGAAATTATAAGGCAAATTTTGAACTAAGCTAAATAACCATTATACCAAGATTTTGTAAGTCTTTTTCAAACGTGATCTTCTCTTATGCATTGCAGGTAGATACAAAGAATTCAATATTTACTTTGCTATTTAATAAAGAACTATATTTTTCTGAAGTGATTTATCTTGTAAACTTAGCTCATTCTTTTTTTTCTTTTGCTGAGGCAACTGGGGTTAAATGACTTACCTAGAGTCACACAGCCAGGAAGATCTTAGCTTATTCTTTTAAAGAGACCTGGAGAGTGATAATCTTTAGTACTTAATATGTAGAATTGTTATCTAGGCATGTAACCCAAATTATCAACAGAAGTAAACAGAAAATATGACTTGGCAATTCATTTTTACATACTGATTCAAAGAGTTGTAGGATACATGTTAGTTAAAACAAAATTCTGGGTGGGAAGGATCAGAAATTTATGACTAAGTTAAAATTCTGCTTTAGGACTGCCAATCTTGGCAATCTTCTCTCTTCTCAGATTTGAGTGGAACCTCTTTTCAAAAAATAAAATGGGACATGCAAGGCTGAGTGTGTCATCGAATTGAATTGTAGGGAATAGGTCTTGGGAGGATGATGCTGACAGGAGGGATATAGAAAGGGTACAGACCAAAAAAGTCCATTCATTAAAACTGGCAAATATGTCAAATTGCACATAAAATCTGTCAGGATCCTGCAACATCTAACACAGATGTCTTTCAGTTAGGTTTCATAAAGAATAGAATGATGGACCAGGAGGCAGAAAGACTCATCTTCCTAAGTCCAAATCTGGCTTTCTGTATAATAACCTGGAGAAGAAAATGGCAAACCACTCCACTGTCTTTGCCAAAAAAACATCAAAAGAAGTCACAAAGAGCAGGACACAACTAAAATGACCAAACAATAAAAGTTTCTGGAGAAGAGAAACTTATATTATTCTGTATATTGAACTTATAATAGAAATAGAGATGATAAAGATGTGATCAAAGGAAATTCATTAGTAGCAACCAAAATATAATTATCTATATTTAATATTTAAACAGAAATAATATGAGAATCAGGATAATCAAATAATCATTGGATTAGGTAAGAGAATAAGTTTCTAATTGAAGTAATAAGTATGTAAAAAGAAAAATAGCATTCTGAAAATGGAATATAGATTTGTGATATATGATGAAAAATTCAAAATAATCTTAGATTTTCATCAAAATTATCCATCAAAAATTTAAAATCTAACTCTCTGATTACGTTGGTGATCTGAATTCGTCAAAAGAGGTTTTTCACCAAAGAATCACAAGTTAAAAATCACAATAAAACAAACAATATAATAGAAATAAACTTTCACTCTTCAGTTTGTTCCTTTATGCCCCTATCATGAGGAAGCTTACTGAAGTGGATAAACAATAGTAGTATTTTGAGCAAATTTGTTATTATGCAAATATGATAAATTATCATCATCTCATTATTCCTGTTCTTCACTACTCCCAGTTACTTATTCTACTATTTACATGTCTCAATCCCATGATATAACACTGGAAATTTTTGTAATCACATTCTTAATTAATGCTAGAATTACTGATGTAATTTCACTCAAATATTCTTTTTTTAATCAATCATACAGATGTGAATACTTTTTAATCTAAACCTATGAATTTATCACATAATGAATTCCCAATGCAGAAATTCCTTCATGGGTGTTGATAGGTCAATCATCTGTAATTTGTTTTAGACAGCTGTATAATACACCAAGAGGTTAAATGATGATCACATAATGAGTATATGTAAGAGATAAACCTCATAGAAACACTCATTAGGACAATTGCTCCTATTCTCTATGCAAGTTACTTTTCTTTTTTGTTTCTAAGTTAGATCACAAATCTGTAATATGAAATATAAGTCTATCTCTTTTTGAAGTATAGATATGCACTGATTGACACAGTGATTGTGTTTAATTCTGTTTATTTTTTAAGGCTTTTCCTCTTATATATATATACCAAAAAAAGATCTGGTGAAAGAATATTGCATAGCTATAATAAACAAACCGAATGTCAACACAGAAATAATGTTAGATGGGAAGGAATAAAGAAAATCTCTTCTATTAAATCTGCAAAGAAATACATGTTGCAATATATGAAATCACCATAAAAGAATGGTTTTGCTAAGATAACTTTCTACAAGTTTTTATGATGTTTATAAAAGAAAGCCTTTTAGAATGTATCTTTGCTGAGTGTTCAATTCCTACCACAACTTGGTTAATTTATAAATTTTCATAGCAGAGTGGAATTTCATGATATGCCTTGATTTTAATGCCAATATCTTTAGCACTGAGCAAATTAACCTACTTATCCTCTTATCAACCTTTTATCTACAAGCCACACTCCAATTAGGTAATATAATATAAAGGGATGGATTTATTTATTTAGAACAACAAAGAATATCAAAGGAACAGGAATAATACATAAAAGAAACATAAGAACCAATATCTGATAAACCAAATAATAAGTTATTCTCATACCTAACAATGCAATTAAGAAAGACAATCAATTCTTTTAAATACAGCATAAGATATAAATACAGGTTTGCATGTCTCACTTCCTAAATTGAAATCAATTATTCAGTCCTCAGATATTCTCCACACTCTGCTTGAAGATGATTGAACCTCAGTGAAAATTTATAGGATTTTTCAAATTCACATATCTTTAAAATTCTATTCAGAAAAATAACTAGATTAGAACCTTTTATTACCAAGATTTAAACCCAGATATCCCCAGTACTGAAATGCTGCTTTTCTCTGTGATTGATGCTCTCTTTTAAATAGCCAAAGGTTAGGTGAGCTTAGTAAAACACTGTAAGATAATCATCATCACAGATACTTTTAACAACTAAATCAATGATGAAAATGGGAAACTTCAGACTGTACTGTATCCACTTTTATTTCATTGGTAATTTTTTCATTTACCTTTACTCTATTTCTTACTACCACACACCATCCACTACTAACACGTCCCCGACTTCCCAGAAATCCATCTTTAGAATCAAAAGATAGAGAATGGAAATACTTTCCCTCAATCCTATCCCTCTCACTCTTCAACAACATAGATTTTATGCCCCAAAGTGATAGTGCATATCCCTAAGTTGATTATCAGACATCTCATTATTAGAATACCATATCTCAAAGTGGTAGTACATATTAATAATAGTATTACCTATAATAACAAAAAGCTGAAAACAAAATAGGTACCCAATAATTAAGGAATGGTAAAACAAATTATGATATTTTAATATAAAGAAACATGACTACTCTGTAAAGAATGATAAATAAAAATTTAGAGAATCATGTGATGATTTGTATAAAGCAATACAGAGTAAAAAAAAAAAAAGCAAAGTCAAAAGAACAAAATTACTTCAATAATATAAAGAAATCAATATGGAGCAGCAACAAAATCCTGGTGAAATACAAGTTGTAAGTGTCAAATTTAAAGGCCACATTTCTCTTCTCTGTGATTAATCAATAATCTGTATGGGCAGTTGTTGGAAAATATGTGTTGAGACAAAATTATTTAAAAATTTTAAAATTGAAAAACTTAATATGTGTGTGTTTGTCCATGAACAAATATGTGCCATGCCATGAAGGAGACTTTTTTACAGGCTTAATCAGCCTCAGTATTTTTAGGTCTTAATTCTCCCCACATCACAAAAGTTCTGATAGTAATAAAAAGCTCTCCTTTTCCTTGACTCATGAAGCTTCTGTTAAAAAGTCAGCAATTAAACCACATAAACAAAGAATCAGGTATTCCTGTCATCCAAAAGCAAAGAGCATGTAATCAGAAGTATAAGGCTAGAAGGTACACTGAATGTTATATAGTCCAATGGCCTACAAACTCCTTTGACCTAATATTTCTATCAAGTGAGAGAGAAGGGGCAGAAGGAGGGAGAGAGGGAGAAGGGAAGGGGGAAAGGGGAAAGAGAGAAAACACTCTAATATATGCATATTTACTTACTTATAAATGATTTTTTCACTCATGTCTGACTTTCCTTGATCCTCTCAGGGCTTTCTGGGCAAAGACTGAAGAGATTTTCCATTCATTTCTTTAGTTCAGTTTACAGAGGAGGAAACTGAGGTAAACAAGGTTAAGTGACTTGCTCAGGATCACATAGCTAGTAAGTGTCTGAGGCCAGATTTGAACTCGGGAAGATGAGTCTTTCTGACTCCAGACCCAGCACTCCATCCATTATGTCACCTAGATGCCCCTATAAATGATGTACATATGATGTGATGTTGTGGGCCAGAACTTGAAACAAGGTGCTAATGTACTTAGTTCACACCTTCAAAGGAGTTCACATCTTTAGAGAGCATATATAACGAGGAGATTCACAAGTCAGGCAGAAATCTAAGCAAGAAGCTCTCAGGGATAAGCCCACAGAAGCCCCCTAAGCCCACTCTCTGGGAGGAGGAATCAAGACCATTCCAAATTCCACCTTTGTGCTGGCTGTAAGGAGCTCTTGGTACCAAGGAGAAAGATAGGCCTTTAAGAAAGCTAACTGGGCCCAGGAAAAGAGACTTGACTTCAAAGGAGACAGTAAAGGATTTGGACTTTAACTCCTGCCTGCATTTGGGATTATTACACTGAACTGAAACTAAGGCTGCCTCCAGAAGCTCACCAAGAAACCTGCTCCCAGAGAACACTACAATTTAGAGAAGAACATTACATTTCCAGATCAAAAATGTACATATGATACTCAAAGTTATGTACATATAAAAACACAGAAAATAGATATTTTTAAAGAATGAGATAAAGAGGAAATAAAACTTATTCCTAGAATCAGGGGCTTTACTGAGTAGAAGAGTAACATGGTCACTGCACTTGTGGAGAGTCACTTTGATGGGAGACCAATTAGGAAGATATTGAAATAATTCAAACAAAAGGTAATAAAAGCCTGAACTAAAGAAGTATAAGCAGAAAAATTAGTATGTAAGTATAGAAAAGAGAATCATACAAGAGATTTTATGCAGGTAAATATGTCAAGATTTGCAAGTGGGTAGATATTGAAGGGTGATAGAGGGTGAGGCATTAAAGAGAATATTAAAGAACAAAATGAGTAGAGGGATAGTGGTTTGCAAAAATTATCAGAAAACTTCTAAAAAGGTGATGATTTAGGTGGAAAGATAAGATAATAAGATCTATAATGCAAATCTCAATACATCCATGTTTGCTTGTCCTTTCCTATAGTTTCCTACTGAAAAAATAAGTAAAGGTGAAGCCAAAATGACAATACCTGGAAACAATACAGCCAAGCTCTTCTCTTTAAAATTTCTCCAAAGAGATCTAGAAAATGCACCAGAACACACCTCAGTGGGAAAATTCACAATCCCATTGAGTCATTTGTCCAATCCAGGTCAGTATAGAGCCAGACAGGGAAATCTGCAGACATTAAGGCAGAGTCAACACGGGAGCACATCGTGAGCACCCAGTGCCCAGGACACACCAGGAAAGATCCAGACCCACCTAAGGGCACCCCAGACTAATTCTGGGGCTCTGCAACAAGAACAGGCACCAACTAGTAGCTCTGTCACCAATTCCAAGTCCAGGGAATGCAGAGGAAGGAGTCCTGTGTTTCCAGGTAGGAAGGCCTAGGGTCCCAAGCAGTAGCAGTGAGGTGGCTCGGATCACACATGTAGATCAGGGTCTCATTTACAGCCTCTAGCCCAGTCTGCAAAGGAATAACCACATAAGAATCCCAGGCCAAAGGGGAGCCTGCACATGTCACTGAACCAACAGAGGTTTCCAGTTAGGATTCCAGCAGCGATCTATTCTTAGTCAGGCTCAAGCTTGATTCAAGAACTTTGGAGGAATTCAGATCAGATTGTAACCATCAGAATTTGTTCTGAATCAGACCACTTTAGGAATAGTGAAAGCTTATAGATCCATCCTGGAGTAATACAAGATTTAATCCCCTAAGAAAGAAGCAACAGGATCAACCCAGAGACTTCCCCTCCAAAAGTGCTACAGAGCTATCTAACATCAAATTTCAAAGTCAGGAAATAGACTAGGAAAATTAAGCAAACAAATAAAATAAAAAATTTGCCATAAAGAACAAACTCAGAAAAAGATAATTATTCTAAAACATCTAGAAAAACACAACTTGAGTACACACAAATAGAATTTCTGGAAGAGATAAAGAATCAAAATAAGAGTTAAAAAACATTTTCGTAAGAGAAAAAAGGGGGAAAAGGTGGAAAAGAAATGAGAGCTCTAAAAGAAAGAATTGGAAGGGAATTAGCTTGTCACAAAAGTTATATAACCTTGCCCAAACAACAAACCCTTCCCCCCCTGAAAATTAGAATGATCCAAATGGAAACTAATGAGTTCATAAGGCAATAAAAAATATTAAAACAAAACCAAAAGGCTGAAAAAAAATCCAGAGCTTCCTGGTAAAAGGAAAGAAAAATACTGCAAACAGCCAGAAAGCAAGAATTCAAGTACAATTAGAATCATACACAATTTAGCAGCCACCACTAGGAAAGAATAGAAATCCTGGAATATAATATTCAAGAAAGCAAATGATCTGGGCTTACAGCAAGAATAACTTAACTAGCACAAGTGAGTCATTTTAATAGGATTCCTAATTCCATTATAAAAGCATTCCAAATAAAAAGATCAGCATTGTATAGAAACTTTGAATTTCAAAAACAGGAGTGAAGAGAAACATAAAAAGATAAATACAAATTAACAATAATAAAGAATAAATTGCTTACTTATGAAGATTTACCCCTTGGAACCATATCATCATCAGGGTTCATAGAGGGAACCCAATTAGATAAAGCTTGGGAGTGGTTCTGTTATGTCTTGATATTCTTAAGAGTTTAAAAAAGGAAAAAAGAAAGAAAGAGAAAAATACTGGGGGAAGGGAAGTTGGAATGGAATGGAAGGTTAGGGAAAATTATCTCATACAATCACAATATATACGTAGATACATAAGGTATAGGGGAAGGGAAAGTAAAGGGTTAGAAAGTAAGGGAAAGTAAAGCTAAAAAAATTAAGCAAACAAATAAAAAAAAAAATGTACCATAAAGAGCTCAAGGCACACACCCAGAAAAAGAGAATTATTCTAAGAAAAACACAATTTGAGCACAAATAGAATTCTTGGAAGAGATGAAGAATAAAAATATGAGTTAAAAAACATTTTCATAAAAGAAATGAGGGGGGAAAAAAGGAAGAAAGGTAGAATATGGGGTACAGGATTGGGGGAAGGAAAAGTAAGGAGGAAACAGTCCACACTTGAATCTCATTCTTATCTGAATTGAACCAAAAAAGAAAAAACACAACATGGCTGGGTAAAGAAATACTTTTCATTCAACAGGGAAATTATAAGGAAAAGAAGAAAAGAAAAAGGGGAATTAGAGAGGGAGGAGAGATTAGGGGAGGAATTAGTCCTGAGCAAAACAAACTCTTAAGCATATATAAAATGATTTATACTTCTTTTTCGAGGTGGAAATGGATGAGAATCTTAGGGAATGCCCATAAATTGGAAAAAGAATGAACACGAAATGGTATATAAATATGACGGAAGACTATTGTCCTGAACTCTTATCAGTATATGACCAATCATAATTTCAAAGGACTAACAATGAAATGTGCTACCCAGCTTTTATGAAAGAAAAAATGAAAGAAAACATATCTCTACATGGCCAATGGGGAAATTTGTTTTGATTAGCCATATATGTTTATAATGAATTTGTTTTTCTTATTATCTCAAATAGGGAGGAGAATTGGGGTGGGAAGATAAGAAGGCAGATTTTGGTTGATGAAAACAAAATTTTTAAAATATTCACTGACAACAAAATGTTTATTTTATTACACCAGGTAACACAAAAGTGAGAACAATGACTGCAACTGCAGTAACACTTTGCAAGAGTAACTCTGTGAGGTTGCATAAAATCCACCTGACTACTGGAGTTAAAAGGATCTTAGCTACAGTCCAAGAGCTCTTAGCTTTTCATTTTGTAGACAAGGGAATTTGTCTCAGAGTTTTTATGTGACTCAGAATTTAGGTGACTTATTCAAGGACACAGGAATGGTGATCACATTCAAATGCAAAATTTGGGGTATTTAATCCAGTAATGTTCCCACTATACCAGTCTCATAAATTGATTTAGAGCCTGTGTTGCTTTATCAGACAATTGCATTATTCCTTAGCTTTTTCATAAAGCCACTGTTCAGCTTGGAGAAAGATAAACTAAAGCAACTTATTAGTTTGTTTTGTTTGAATGCACTTCTACAGTTAATGTATTTATGTATAAGAGATAACAATAAAAAAGTTGTAATGCTTTAAAATCTTAAATCAAATCTAGAATTTAAAAAAAGGATTTCTTAGCTGAAGTTGCATTATAATTTTTTTAAGTAAGGAGCATAAGCAGATAAATTGCCAAATCGCAGTGGAGCACAGAATCATCTTTAACAGCAGTAACAAGCCAAGGCCATGCTACTCATATATCTCTTCACTCAACATAAAAGGAATTTTATCATTCCTCAGATTTGTCCCTCAGTTCCAAAACTAATTACTGAATTCCATGCTCCTCAAAAGGGAAACTAATGCCAGAGGCCAGACTCAAATACATTTCTTCTGAATCAAGGGCCAACTCTTCAGCTACTATAACAAAGTGCCCCATTATTAATCTTAAAAACACTAATTTTAAGAGAAAAAATATGCTTACACTTGGATTCAAAGGCATCAACAAGATGCAAGAAGATACAAGAAAAAAGCAGATATGACTATATAGTAATTCATCTTAAAACTTCTAAGAAATTTACTGGACAATAACAAACGAAAGTGTTATAAGTAGCCAAAAAAAAAAAAAAAAAAAATGTAAAAGCTATCTTGGGTCTCTCATAGAAGAGACCAGTTTCTAGGAAAAAAAGAAGTGATAATTCTGTCATACTCTGCCATGATCAGACAATTGTTTGCTTCTAGTAGTTTGTCCTTCATTCTCAGAAGACCAATGACATTAAGAAGGTGATATCTTGACTTTCTAGTGAATTGAATTTAAGGAAGGTAGGGCTGTTACAAAGTCATCAGTCTCACTCTTTCCTCTAGAGTGCCAGTGGTTAAGACATAAGTCAAGATAACTGGCAAGGATGCAATAGGAAACCTCCGCCTTACTTTTGAGCTCCCTTATTTTTTTTTCCTCAATAGTATTTCATTTTTTCAAATACATAGAGTTTTCAACATTCATTTTTGCAAGATTTTGGATTCCGAATTTTATTTTCCCTTTCTCTCCCCCAGACAGCAAGCAATCAAGTTAAACATGTACAATACTGTTAAACATATTTCCATATTAGTCACATTATACAAGAAAAATCATATAAAAGAGAAAAAACACAAGGAAGCAAGCAAACAAAAAAAAAATGAAAATACTATGCTTTGATCCACATTCAGTCTCCATAATATATAACAACTGCTTCTATTTGAATTGTCTTAGGAAGATTTTGAAGATCACCTGGCAGAGCAAAATACTAGACACTAAGGTCTTTTCTCAAACTAAGCTGCCAAGCATTCCAATTCTCCTGCAGGGAGCACAGCTCTGCCACATTGTTCGAATAGCAAATGCACCCTTGCCAAAAAAATTATGGGAGAATTCACACAGGGCAAGTACTTACAAGGTGGTCAGAAAAAGCAATATAAGGGCAATTTCAAGGTCTCTCAAGAAATTTAGAATCAATTTTTTGACATGGGAGACCCTGGCACAGGACTCTCCAGCATGGTATACCTTCATTAAAGAAGGTTCTGTGCTTTGTAAGCAAAGCAGAATTGAATTAGTCCAAAAGAAAGATGAGATCTGCAGTTAGAGAAGCCACCCCAAATATTCTTAGGGATTTTTTGTGTCTGACCTGGGGCAGATGATCATTTCAGCTGGTTTTGGTCTGATCAGCCACAGTTGGACACATTGTAACTTGACTCTGTAACATTTTGGTCCTCTTCAAGAATGAAGGACAACAATGAACCAATCAGTCCATTACATTCATAAGCATAACTTATTCAGCCATTCTTCAATTGGTGGGCATCCACTCAGTTTCCAGTTTCTTGCTTTATAAAAAAAAGGGCTGGTACAGAGATTTTTGCACATGTGAGTCCTTTTCCGTTTTTAATGATCTCTTTGAGATACAGACTCAGCAGAGACCTTGTTGGATCAAAGGGTATGCAGAGTTTGACAGTCCTTTGGGCATAGTTCCATCATTGGTTCCATCATTTTACAACTCCACTAACAATGCATTCATATCCCAATTTTCCCACATCCCTTCCAACATTTATCATTATATTTTCCTGTCATCTTAGCCAATACTTAGGTATGAAGTAGAACCTCAGAGTTGTCTTAATTTGCATTTCTCTTATCAATAGTAATTTAGATCAGTTTTCATCTTTACAAATAATTTTAATTTCATCATCTGAAAATTTTTCATATCCTTTGACTCAGTTTTCTCTGTATTTTAGAAATGAAACCTTAATCATAAATACTGGCTGTAAAAAAGTTTCCCAGCTTTCTTTTTCTCTTATCATCTTGGCTACATTGGTTTTATTTGTGCAAAACCTTTTTTAATTTAGTGTAATCAAAATTATCCATTTTGCATTTCATAATGTTCTCTAGCTTTTCTTTGGCCACAAATTCCTCCTTTCTCCAAAGATCTGACAGATATGCTTTGCTCTCATAATTCTGAAGCATTACTATTTAAGAATGACAATAGAGTTTCCAGAAGACGATTGTGAAGGACCTCAAATTCATATAAGTTAGTTGAAGAAACTGGGTACATCAGCAAAGAAGACTCAAGAAAGGCATGCTAACTGAAAGGATTATATGGAAGAAAGATTCAATTAGTCTTGTTGTAACTATAGGCTAGAACTAGGAACAATGAGTAGAAATTACAAAAAGGCAAAATCAGGCTCAACCAACCATAAAGAAAAAACCACAACAATGAGAGTTATTGAAAATAGATGGGATAGACTTTAAAAATAGTGAATCACCTTCACTAAAGTTTTTCAAAGAAAAGTTGTTTGATCATCTGAAGCTTATGCTATAATGAGAATTCTTTTTTCAGCTATAGATTGGACTCGGTGGACTATTCTGAAATTCAGCAATTTTGTTATCCTTTTGGTCCTATGCAAACTCTCTAAAAAAAAACCAGATGAAGGCAGTCAAGGGAGGAGTCAATGTGATAACTACCACTCACCCAAGAAGGTGCTCTGTCTCCTCACATATGCCTTTTAGAATTCTTACCTCCACCAACTAGTATTAGGACCATTTTTTTAATCAAGGAAAAGATTATCAAATTTTACTCCCAAACTAGCCTATTGCAATAGGTCATCATTGTGTGAAAGTGACCCAGTTATCAAAGACCAATGGAGTGTAAGCTTTGGTCTTCCTATGAAAATGGAAAATCTCTGAGCATGATATCAGTGGTTGACTGTGTACCTGTTATCTAAGAATCAGCCCACCTTAATTCAGAGGCTTATCATCAAGTTAGCAACGGGACAACCATTCTTTTTGGTCAAAGCAGTTCTCTCAGATCTGCAACTGATCAGGGACATGACCAACCACAATTCCAGTGGACTGACTTTCTGACAGAGAGGTGGAAGGCTAGGTACAGAATGGGAGACATTTCTCGACATGGCTAAGGGGGGAATTTATTTTGCTTGACTCACTCTGTCTCTCTCTCTTTATATATATATATGTATGTATGTATGTATGTGTGTGTGTGTGTGTGTATGTGGTGTACACCCTTTGTTACAAGGGTTTTCTTTTTCTATTTCCCATGGGGGAGGAGGAGGAGAAAAATAAATGCTCATTTGGTGAAAAAAAAATTATTATCGCTTCAAAGCTCAGCTCCTATTCTACTTATGTATCCCAGTTGCTACTGCCTTCCTAATAAAATTACTTTGCATAAAATCCTATTTATGTATGTCATCTCCACAATAGAATAAGTCTCTTGAGCACAGGGACTATTACATTTTTGTCTTTATTTCTCAGTAACCTATCATGCCTAGCACATAGCAGGTATTTAATAAATTATTTCATCAGAGTACAAGAATTAGAAAAATGAGCAATCACACTAATGTTGGAAAAGGTTCTCTTACATGAGACATGAAAACCATCATAGTTCCAACCCTATTTAACTAAGGCTGACCATGACTTGTTGAGGTGCAGTAGGAACATACAAGTAGTTGTGTAAGGTTGAGGTCACACAGCTAATTTGTGTTAAAGACTAGAAACCAGGTCTTATGACTTAGGTTACTTGTCTTTTATGCCATGCTACTGCTGAGGAGTGGGCAATTGGGCTTTTGTCTAATGGTTAGTTGCATGAGCCAAAGGATCATGAATTTAGAGTTGTAAGGAATCATTAAGGACATCAAGTCCAACTCCTTTTATAAATGAGGAAACTAGTCTGGACTCTACTGCTCACAGTCAATACCATAATTAGAATTGAAATTCAGGTCTTTTTTTCCACTCTATGCTCACTACCTTTAATAATAATTGCCTTTTTTCTTTTACTCATACTTCACAGATTCATGATTTTTTTTTCTTATATAGGTATTCCTTCCAGACAGTGAGGTCATAATCTCTGTTGGAATATTCTTATAACTGGAAAGTTTATCACCCTGAAGGCAATCTTACCAACTTCTCCACATAAATAGGCTAATGTCAGACATTCAGTCCATCACCATGCCTGTAGTTAGGAAGGATATAATCTCTGGAAATTCTACTCAGTGATTTGGGATCATGAGAATGTGTTCAGTCTCCTTTATGGAGGTAGACAGGTATAAATCATGATGGCCAGAATAGTGTTACTTTTATATAGAAAATGTGTTACAACTGTTTGGCCATGTATACATATATTTTATTTCATTTATACTCTAACATATTGAACATGTATGGGTCAACCTGCCATGGGGGGGGGGGAGGGGAAGGAGGGGAAAAGTTGGAACAAAAGGTTTGGCAATTGTCAATGTTGTAAAATTACCCACGCATATATCTGGTCAATAAAAACTATTAAAATATTTTTGAAAATGAGTTACATAAAAGACAGAGTACTCACAATACTTCACTGATTTACTAATTACAAATTTAAAACGATTCAAATTAGCAAATGAAGCACTTTTACTTTATAGTCTCCCTTGCTTTCTAAATCTTAATCCATGAACTTCCCTCAGATCTCAGCTCCTCTATAAAGTCTGAAGTGCGGATTTCTTTTCCAAAGTTCTTTTCCCTGTGTATAATCTCTACACTTCTGGTTTCCAAATGTGAAACACACGCCAAAAAATTATACCAGTTCTCTGGCGTTATTAGGCTGCACCCTGACGGGTAAAAGGTCATTTCTTATAAAGAACTGAAAAGTGCCCCCAGGATACCGGGGCCTTAGTCAAAAACGGACGCCTACACGCTACAGAGGGAGCATGCCGAAGTTAGCCGGCACCCCTAAATGTCCCACAGGCACCCAACCCAAGGGCAGCGCTCCTCCTGGTAAGCGTAGGCAACTGCACCCAGCCAGATGGAGCTAAGATGCAGAGACTCCAGAGGACCATCTGGATGAGTCTGGATGTTTGCAAAAGCGGAGAACAGGATACAGAAGACTGGAAATGGGGGGAGGGGAGAAGGGGATCCTAGTAGGCCCCCCGGAGACACGAAGTAGGTGAAAAGGGCGTGGAGGTTCTGTGTGGGGGTCGAAGTGTCCCAGAGCTACGGACTACATCAAGATCAATACTTGGCTGGGGGGAAGGAGCGGGAGATTAAGGCAGCTTCCCATCAACCTAGTGAAAGAGGAGCAGGAAGATCCTTATATGATAGTACAGCCTGGCACACCCTAAGCGCCTAATTAATGCTCGCTGACTGACTCGGGGTCTTCTGGTCGAGAATGCCCTAAGTCTGCAGTCCAGTCCCGTCCAAAAGAATCAAGCCCGAAAGTACCAGACCGCCTGGGAAAGCGCAGGTAAGCGCCAATAACTTACCCTCCTGACCCTCCCCAGCCCCCGGGGTCCTGGAGCAGCTTTATCCTCCTTAGCGACTATGTGAGAGCGTCAGTGACAACCACCCGGAAGTCTCCGAAACAATTTCCGGGGTCACGCCCGAGGGCGGGAAATCCTCCTCTAGAGTTCCAAAACTAGTGGAGCTGCTTGTCGTTTCCCTGTTTCTGTTTCGATCTTCCGACGTGCCGCTCTGGGAGCTCAGCTTTGATAGCCAGACTGGGAAAGGTAATAGGCGTTTCCTGAAAACTACCTAGTTTTTCCGAGCGGCGTTTACGCCCCCTGGAGGTTCAACGACCCCCTATTTACCTACCATGTAAGGAAGTTCTTTCCCCTTTCCCAAGAATGGTATTTCCCGCATTTCCACCCACCCCTGCTCCCCCGCCGGGCTCTCCAGAGTTGGTAGGAGCGAGCTCTGTGCCCGCCCCCTCGCTCCTGGGATGTGGATACTCGAGTTGTTTGTTCCGGGATACGCAGCAGCTGCCCATCCCCCTCCGCTTAGATCCGAGGCCCCTCCCTAGGTATTTGGTGGACTTATTCCCGAGAATCCCTGCCCTGAAAGGACATCATCTGCCAAGGGCTTGGAAGGCTGCCCCGCTTTCAGGTGCTGAGACTGAACTATTTCTAACCCCACTTTCTCCTCCTCTAGGAGAGAGAAGTGTGAACTCCTGCGAAACGCTAGGAAATAAGTGTGAACTCGTGCCGTCCGCGCCGATGCCACCCCCTGCTCCCCGCGCGCATCCCCCTGCGTGCAGCAGCGTGTTGTCGGGGTGGGATGTGGATAAAAACGTGTACGTCGCTACCTCGCCCGGCATCTTAGTAATTCGCCCGCTTGGATCGTTTCCTGGTGCGGTCTTGTGCCGCGCCAAGATTTGTTAAATCTCACCTAGGGAAAAGTTGAGTTGCCTTAATGTGCCTTGTCCTTCGTCCTCGAAGAGGGCCATAAAATCTGAGACGATGCCATAATATGCAAATGAACTGGATTCATGTGAGAATGGGCTGCACCAGTTCCAGTCACCCGGCCCACTTTCTTCCCCCAGATACTTCTGTATACTTTTGAAGTTAGCTTTAGAAGCAATAAATCCCCCTTACTGATGAATAGCTGTCCTATAAAATCATTTCATGTTATTTTTAAGAAAAATTGAAAAAAAAAAACTTGTGGTCCTATTGCCAGTTATGTTTGTAAGCACGTAATTGTTTACATGTTTTGTTTCTATTTAATGCTAGATTTAATAATTTTTTCCAAGACGTTTGTTTGGGAGGAATCCTTACCGTTTTAAGAAATGTTGGTGGCTTTATGGATAGGATTGTCCAATAAACATTTATTGAGCGCCTACTTTGTGCCAGGGTTGTGTGATAAGTGCTAGGGGTACCGTTAATCAAAAAACAAACAAACAAAAACCAAAAAAACACAGCCCTGGCTCTTAATGCACAGAAGGATGATGCTGTGAACCTGGGCCTTGGCGTAGTGGATAACTACAAAGCTACAGTTGGTTTTGAAGTCAAAAAGAACCTACCAACTTTTGAGTGTCAGGGAACTTTATAAATGACTAATTGCTTATCTACATCATTAAAAAGGAAGGAATTTTCATACCTGGAGTTCCCTACAGGAATAAAAAGGGAGCTTTAGACAGCTTCCCTTTCCTCCCTTCAGTCCGTCCTTCCATCACCCCCCCCCCCCAAAAAAAAAAAAAGTACTGAATATTTTGCTGTAGGATTATGTTGGAGGGAAGGGTAAGGGACGAAAGTTTGGTAACTTACTGGGGAATTCACAGTATCTCCTCAGAACCTTATTATATCTATTTATATGTGTAAGCAAGTAAGTATAGCTGCTATTTTTTCTGAATCCAAATCATATACTTTGGTTTTTCATAGTCTTCAAAAACTGGGTCTTGCATAGTATTTTATTGAGAAAGCATCAAGCAGAATCATTCAAGAGTAAATCATTGACAAAGTTTGAACTTTTAGCAAACTAAATATAAATTTTCTAAAGTATTCTTGTATTTTTTTACCTTTCAGTTTAATTTTAACATCTTAGTCTTTGGGGAAATTTTATTACTCTAAACAGGTCTCTTTGGGAAATACAAAAGGATAAAAACTTTAATAAAATCAATTAAATTGTACTTTAAAGCTCAGTTATGATATAAACTTTTCCCTTAATATGAGGTTGCAGGTAAATGTTTGCTTTACTACTTAGGATAAAGGTGAAAACCTTTGTAAAACAGATTTGATAGTATTTTATAAAATTAACATTATTTAATTGAATGTTCAGTCAATACACATTTATCATTAAATAGTGATTTCTTTTAACTTAAAAAATAATTCCTGAATGATTGGGGATTTTATTTGTATTATTTTTTCTGAAATTAACTGCAAGCAAATTAAAAAATATTAGAATCTTAGATTTATAATAATGCTGACAAATATTGAACTTTATAAATAGTGACTTATTTACAAATAGATTTATTTTATGCAAGTTGACTTTAAATAGTCATTTGAAAAATGATGAAAAATGTTCATTTTAAAATACTGTTAGGGGAGGGTATTGAGCCTTTTGTTATTAATATTAATAATAATATTAACTACCAAGGCTTAATTACTCATAAGAATGAACAAAAAAAATCAAGTCCCACAAGAAATTTCAAAAAGCACAGTACTTATTTTAATGGATTTTGTCCCATCCTACAGCAAATTAAGTATGTAGTGTAGGAGAAAGAATCTAGTCAGTGAGATAGGAGAACTGTTTGGTATTGAATGAAAAGAAAAAAACAATTGGAGATCTAAAGGAAAGCAGAAGAATATAAGAATATATGCTTAGAAAGAAAGAAGAAAAATAAGAATGAAGAACTTGAAGCCAGTCGCCTACAAAGCTTTCTCAGTGTTAACAAGCTCTTAACTTTGCTCTCCTACTCCACTCTTCCTTCAGTAGGACTACTTCCCTAGTTGAAATAGACCTCTTTTAGTCTATCAGAATTAATCCTTATCTCCTTCCCTGATTGCCTCTTTGTCAACATCTCCAACTCAGGATTATGGGTAATCATAATTCTCAGGAGATTTTATATCAAAACAGTCTTGCTAGAATCATGTGCATTAAGAAACTGAATTCTCAAATACTAATGTACAAATTAACTTTTTTTTAATATTATGCCTTTATTTGTCCAATAGTTTTTGCAAATGTAAGAGGCATAATTTGTTTTTCTTTTTATTATTATTATTATTATTATATCTTTTTATTTACAAAATGTATGCATGGGTAATTTTTCAACATTGACCTTTGCAAAAACCTTCTGTACCAACTTTTCCTCTCCTTCCCCTTACTCTCTCCCCTAGATGGCAGGTAGTCCAATACATGTTAAATATGTTAAAGTATATGTTAAATCCAATATATGTACACATATTTATACAGTTATCTGCTGCACAAGGAAAATCGGATCTAGAAAGAAAGAGAAAAACCTGAGATGGAAAACAAAGATACAAGCAAACAACAGAAAAAGTGGAATGCTATGCTGTGGTCCATCCTCATTTCCCATAGTTCTCTTTCTGGGGGTAGCTGATTCTCTTCTTTACTGAACAATTGGAAGTAGTTTGAATCATTTCATTGTTGAAGAGAGACACATCCATCAGAGTTAATCATTGTATAATCTTGTTGCCATGTATAATAATCTGGTTCTGCTCATTTCATTTAGCATCCATTCATGTAAGTCTGTTCAGGCCTCTCTGAAATCATCCTGCTGGTCATTTCTTACAGAACAATAATATTCCATAATATTCATATCCCACGATTTATTCAGCCATTCTCCAATTGATGGACATACATTCAATTTCCAGTTTCTAGCCACTACAAAGAGGGCTGCCACAAACATTTTTGCACACGTGGGTCCCTTTCCCTTCTTTAAGATCTCTTTGGGATATAAGCCCAATAGTAACACTGCTGGGTCAAAGGGTATGCACACTTACAAATTAATTTTTAAGGTCACCTTGGTCTCTTTTATGTTTCTTTGAAAAGCATTTATCTAATACATAATACATTTTTTGTGATGACAGCAATAACAGGGCTACATATTTCTTTAGAGCTTTAATTTTAAAGTGCTCTTTCCCATAGGAAAAAATTTAGGAATAGTCTGTTTTTGTCTTAGTCTAACTAATCTTATGTATGCCTTTTCCTCTACCCAATAACTGAGCTCTTCATCTGTGCTCTTGACCTTTTTCTACAGTCCTCAGTTAGCTGCCTAGTTTTGGTTAACAAGATAAGTTATATAAAGACTTAATCACAGCTAATGATTTCTTAATGTTACCATTTTGTTGTATTTTAACTTTTAAATCTATTAAGTATTAATAGATTTTATATATATATATATATATATATATACACATATATAAATCATCTCTTATGTGCTAAGCACTGGGGAGACACAGAAAGGCAAAAAAACAAAACAAACAAACAAAAAACCCTTGCTCTCAAGAAGCTCAGAATTGTGTATAAATAAGATATATTCCAGATAAATTTGGGGTAGTCTCAGAAGGAAAAGAGCTTAAAGACTGCTTGTAGAAAGTTGACCATTAGCTAAGACTTGAAAGAAGCCAAAAGACATAGATGAGGGAGGGAATTCCAAGTATATGAATGTTAAAAATCAATTATCTGAAATAAAAAGGAAATTGAGGACAAAGTTACTAAGCATCTGTAATTTAATTTGCAAGGTTAGGATTTCCATGTTAATTCAGGTCATCTGATTCCTTAGAGGTCAGTGTCAAGGAGTGACCTACAAAATTTTTTATAACAACGAGAAATTTTAAAAATGACAAATTTTTTTTAAACATGAATCAATTGGACAAGGCAGGTCACCTGACTTTTTAGCTTCTCCTAGGCTTTCCTTATTCTATCCCAGAAGTCATTACCTTATTACCTTTTATAAGCAGAAAGCATTCTGGGAAAGAGGAACTTATGGTCAGTAGTTACACACATCCAACGCCCAGCTTTCTTAGAAGATTTCATTGCTCTAAGCATTCCATTATTTAGACTCTAGCTCAAGAATAAAAGGAGTGTATCTACTAATACTGAACAGCAGAACTTAACCTCAAAATGGACATAGCCTTTAAAAAGGCTAATCCTATAATTGTTTGATTGTCTTACTCTAATTTATCTGCTACTAAATGATGAAGTTTTCTCAATCTCTTCACTAAATCTATAGGTAATTTAGACTTAAGGAACTATTATCTATGTTAGTCTGGCTTAGCTGTTAGAGCTCACTTTTCCTAAAGAAAGGAGTTTAATCCTATTATCAAACTAAAAGTAAAAGTGATCAATATTCATTGATTCTTTTTTCATTTTCCCCTTTTGATCCATAGAAAATCATTTCTTTGTCTGGAAGTTCCTTAAACTACAGCACTATAAAGTTTTCAATACCTTCAGCAGGACTGATCCTAAGGAATTTCACAAACAAAGCTCTCTTCAGAGGATTTTACCATGCTTTTTTCCCAACTGTAAGTCTTTTACTATCATTATCATTATTATTATTGTTTTTTTAATTTAAAACAAAAGTACCTCATTAAATATTAAGTTTTCAAAATTTGTCACATTCTGTAACAGATACGTTTATGATTAACTTTTTTTTTTAACAAGAGAAATTTTTGTGTAATATATAAAATATTTAAAACATGAAACATTATAATTCAAATGATAATAATTTGGTGGAGTGCATTTTAAAATTATGTTACAGGGAAAATCATTTATTACTTTGGTGTTTTATTAATCATACAAAATGGAACCAAAACCCAGTGTAGAGTTAACCAGTGTGGAGTAATCAAAGAGGTAGCAATTGTTCATTTATGTAGTGTTTATCACATGCCAGCATTTTTTTACCCCTCAAGTTCTGAAAGTTTATTTTAATTTTTATAATGCCTTTTTATTTTCAAAATACATGCAAAGATAGTTTTTTTATTATTCACCCTTGGAAAACCTTGTGTTCCATAATTTTCTCTTGCTTTCCCCTACAACAAGTAATCCAGTATTGTTTAAACATGTATAATTCTTCTAATCATATTTCCATATTTATCATGCTGCACAAGAAAAGTCAGGTCAAAAAGAAAAAAAAAATCCCAACTCTCCATTTACTTTTATTCTTTTGGAATATGAAGATAGTCTAAATTTTTCTGTTCTACTTTCTAATAATAAAAATTCACATTTCTCTTCAAAAATTCTGTTCCAACTTTAAGTACAGTTTTTAATTATATCTTTGATCTACACTAAAGTCAAAATCAGTTTCGCAGAATGTTGGCCAAAACTTCAGACTCACACTGGCCAACAAAAATTGCATAGGGTTTAGCAAATATCTCTCACTTTCTTTTTCTTTATTTTTTTTTCTACCTCTCTCAAGTTGTCAAAGTATTTAAATTGCATGAGTCTTAACCTAATTTCTCTAATTTCCCAAGTTGTTTTTATTTTAACACTTTATGAATTTTACTTAATCTCTGTTTCCCTGACTCTCTTCTGAACAGATAACGTTATTAATAAAACAGTTCTTAAAATTCAATCTGCAGCTTTAAAATCAGCCAAAGTATTTTATTTTATTATTTTTTATTTTATTTATTTATTATTCATTTTTCCAAATTATCCCTTCCCTCCCTCCACTCCCTCCCCCCAATGGCAGGTAATCCCATACATTTTACATGTGTTACAATATAACCTAGATACAATATATGTGTGTAAATACCTTTTTCTTGTTGCACATTAATTATTAGCTTCCGAAGGTATAAGTAACCTGGGTAGATAGACAGTAGTGCTAACAATTTACATTTGCTTCCCAGTGTTCCTTCTCTGGGTATAGTTATTTCTGTCCATCATTGATCAACTGGAAATGAGTTGGATCTTCTTTATGTTGAAGATTTCCACTTCCATCAGAATACATCCTCATACAGTATTGTTGTTGGAGTGTATAGTGATCTTCTGGTTCTGCTCATTTCACTCAGCAACAGTTGATTTAAGTCTCTCCAAGCCTCTCTGTATTCCTCCTGCTCAGCCAAAGTATTTTAAAGTTTCCTTTCTGGAATAACTGATCTGTCAATTATTATTTTCATTAGACTTTATGAAGTATGCACATAACTTAAAAGGCTTGTCAAAATGCTTCATAAAATTTTTCAAATCATAATTTTTGAATTTTCCAGAAGAGAATAACACATTTAGTCTGTATATTTACTTTTTATCTGTTTTTCATTGCTGCAACCTTTACTGTGGCCAGTGGGAAATAAAGAGAGAGAAGAGAGATTTCTTTGAAAACTTTTTTTCAAAGTTTTACTTTTTTTTTTTTTTTTTTAAACACTCTTTTCTCCTTGGTTTATTAGAGCACAGAACAAAACATAGATTTAAAAAAAAAAAAAATGCTTGGAAAATTGCCAGCAGATAAGACAGCACAGATTTAGATTAAAACAAATGCTTGGAAACATTGCTGGTAGATAAGACAGCACAGATTTCCCATTTTTTTAATTGTGTCAGGTTCTTTTTTTATATGAAGCAAGTAACCCACCATTCTTAAATTCAGTTCTATCATTCATAAAACGAACATATATAGAACATATAACAAGATTTGGCACAACATTAAATCAGGCCTCAACTTCTAAATTTTTTCCAGATTTTGAAGTAAGATGTTACTCATCTTCTTTATTAACTATACAATTTATGATAGTTATATGCTTGAGTCCTGGGTTAGTTTAAGGTTAATTTTTCTCTTTATTGTTTGTGTTAATATCTTTATGATCTTATCAATAAAGAAATGTAATTTAGTAGCAGTATAAAATTGCTTTAGTCTAATTTGCCTATTGGGTTCACCTATTTAAAGTGTGTGTGTGTGTATGTGTGTGTGTGTGTGTGTGTGTGTGTGTATGTGTGTATAAGATAGATATAATTTAGCAAAGTCTTTCTTAACTGTTCTCTTTTTTTTTTTTTTTATTTAAATTTATTTAGAACAAATCCCTACTAAAGAATTCTACTTCTAGGTTCCCTACTAAATCATATTTTAAAAATATTTGTATAAGAGAAATGTCTATTTGACTTAAAGAGGTTCCCCCCCCAAAAAAAATTTTTTTTCCTAAAAAATGAAAGAAAAATGTTTTTCCTAATTCTGTAATCAAATTAAAAATAAATCTATGTAATCAATACTGATTTCCTTTTCAGAGGACAGCCTAAGACTTGGAGGCAGAAGATGGAGGAGTTGCCAGGAGGCCAGTGCCATTGAATCATAGAGTTCTTGGCAGGGAATAAGTTGTAAAAAGACTGAAAAGGTAGGAAGGGATCAAGTTATGAAGGACTTTAAAAGTGGACATTTTATTTGATCACAGAGGTAACAGAGAACCACTAGAGTTTGAGTAGGGGATAATGGCATATCTGAGCTTTTTGAAATCACTTTGAGTAGAGAACTAATTGGAGTCAATTATAGAGGTAATCAGTAGTAGGACTGGGACTAGAACTCAGCCCTCTAAAAAGATAGAATTAAAACTCTTTAGCAGTGGATTGGGTTTATTATGCATCTATGAACGTGACACATAGGAGCAATAGAGTGGAAAAGGTACTAAAGGAATCAAAAGAAATTTGAGGCCTTTCTTGAATAATTATCATTTGTATGACTTTGCAGAATTCATGTAAATTTTCTGAGAGTCTCACCCTTGATATTTATGAGTTTGAGTTGTTATGTTGTTGGATTCTTATAATATGGAAAAGTATCATATCAGCATGAGGCTATGAGATAAAAGAAAACGCTGTTGAAGTAGTCCAAGCATCCTATAATGAGAGCATACATGTGGAGAGATGTGATGTCATAAGAGAGAATAAGGCACGTAAAGGAAGAAATGACAGGACCTGACACTGATTGGCAGAAAGGAGCTGGAGTCGGTGGTAAGAGAATGAAAAGTAGAGGATGATACTGAGAGCCTTGGTGACAGCAAAAATGTAGTACTCCCCACAGTAATGGGGAAGTCAGAAAAAGATGGGTGTGGGAACAGGTCATGAGTTTAGTTTTGAGTCTGAAATTTATGCTACCCATGGAACATCTGATTTGAGATGTCTAATAGGGAGTTGGAGATGCAAGTCTGGATTCAGGAGAGAAATTAGAGCTGGTCAAGTAGAATCTAATAGTCATCTCTGGAGAGAGATGATAGCTGAAACCATTAGAGTTGATGAGATCACCAAGTAAAATACTATAGAGGGGAATAAAAGAAGGCCAAGCTGGAGGCTGGGGGACTCCTAACAATTATCAGAAGTGACATGAATGAAGCTATACCATGTCTCAAAAACCTAGAGAGCAGAGTATCAAGGCTTAAGAGTAATTGAGTGTCAACAACAGCAGAGAGGTCAAGAAAGATATAAAAGGAGGATGCATTTCAGTGATCTTTGATTTCACTGATTAGGTCTATATTCCCCCTGGGTTGACTGTTATGGTTCAGTCATGTTCCATTCTTCATGGCCTCATTTGGAGTTTTCTTGGTAAAGATACTAAAGTGGTTGCTGTTTCCTTCTACAACTCATTTTTGCAAAAGAGGAAACTGAGGCAGACAGGGTTAAGTGATTTCCCCAGGATCACACATATGTGGGGGGAGTAAGCTAGCGTATAAGGGAATAATAAAAGGATTGTTTGTATTGTTAAAGTTTTTAATGTAACTAGTCATATTTTTATGATTTCATTTAGTAGTTCATGAAGAGAAGATGTCAGATAATGAGAATAATTCAGAAATGAAGCTTAACAAGGGATCAGTAGAATTTGAGTATAGAAGAGAATTGTGTAGAGTTGAACTGTATGATTGTAGAATTGAAATTGGAGAGAGGGGAAAGTGAATGGGATAAAGGACAGAGTACTAAAGGACGTAGGAATTGGAACTCTTCCAGGGTTGTTGGAGGAATTAGATGAAAATAATATATTTGTTAAGAGCATGTCTCATCATAGGCATTTAATAAATACCTGCTTCCTTTCCTTTTTTCCTCTCTAATTTTATTTTATTGTAACTTCTCTTCATACATATTCTTGTTCTAGACAAACTGGTCTGCTCTTATTTCTAGCCTTAGTGTTTTTGCAAAAGTGTTCTCCTTTCAACCCTTTCCTCTATTATGAAATGTATGCTATCTTCTTGTTTTTTAAAACATGACTAAGGCACACCAGGACTTTCAGTTCTTCTCAGTTATTACTACTCTCTTTCTTTAAATTAATTTCTATATTCTTGGCATTTACTGATTTGTGTTCATGTTTTACATCTCCCCTCCATTAAAATGTAAGCTCAATGATGATTTAATTTTTGTTTGTATATTCAGCACCTATCATATGTTGTACATTTTAGGCACTTAATAGGTGGTTGTTGAATTTACTATAAGTTATTTAATGCATTATTTTCTCAAAAGCTTTTTTTCTACATCTATAGATATAGCCATGTAAATTTTGGTTGCTTATGTGATTTTCTTAATGCTGAACTATTTTCACAATCCTGATATAACTCTAATTTCATCTTAAAGAATACTTTAAAAAAATATTGCTGTATTAATTAGTGCTATTTTCTTAGATCTTTGGGATAAGGTTTGAACTTGTGATTTCCTTGGAATCATTTGTAGGACTGTTTTAAAAAATGAAAATGATTAAGTTTTAATTATTTTAATGTTTAAAAAGATTGTAGATGTTTAACTTATATCAGATTGCTTACTCTCTTGGGGAGGAGGGAGATAAGGAAGGAAAGAAGAAAATTGGAATGCAAAAACTTACAAAAATGAATATTGAAAACTATCTTTATATATATTTGGATAAATAAAATACTATTAAAATTGTTTTCATTTATATATTTGTTATCCTTGCCTTTCCTCATGAGTGATTTTGTGGTGAATTTGTTTCTATATTAGGGAAGGAGAAAAACAACTTGTCTACAAAACTTCCATACCCAAATATTGAGAAATAATCTTTAGAAATAAACAAAGACTCAAAAGGGTTGGTAGACAGGTATTATAGAATACTGGTAATGATGTCAACCACCAAGGATGGCTTCCTAGCTCACTTTTATCTAAGAAATATCCAATCCCTGTATGTCAGGTTTTTGGGGGTTTTTTGGTTTTTTTTTTTTTTTTTTGGTTTTGTTTTGGTTTGTTTATTTGTTTTGTTTCCTTGGAATTCTAGGCTAGAGACTGATGAGGAAGCAAGATGTAACTATTACCTCCTCTCCCAGATTTATCCTTTAAAATGTTTAATTATTATAATTGGTTGAAGAGGGAAGTGGGAGAGAGTCTTGACTTGTCATATAGTTGATTCCTTGGACCTGTTGTCATAAATATGAGGACCAACACTCATGATCTTATAACTAGGCTTTGAGAAACATTCTAAGAACCTAAGCATCTGTGAAGGATCCAGTATGTAACAAGCAGCACTGGTGAAACAAATTCAGAAATGGAATAATTCTTGTCCTGAAAGATATTGAGTCTGTACAGGGTAATGTTATATTTAAGTATATGCAAAATAAATATAAAATTTAATAACTTTGAGAAAGTTGGTACCTGTAGCTAATGATACCAGGAAAGATTTCCTTTGCATTAGCAAAGTCTAGAAAAAAATAATCATTCATGTGCCCCACAGGTGTCCATTGACTCTTCACAGGCCTACTGGCAAAATAATCAGCAAGCACTAATGAAGTTCCTGTTACTGTGCTAGAGGCTGGCATCTAAATACAAAGAATGAAACCAATTTCCTACTCCCATGGAGTTAACAACCTAATAGATGAAAAAAAAAAAAAAAAAAAAAAAAAAAAAAAAAAAGCTCCATCAAGTTTTTAAATTCCTGAATGTATAGTCCTCAAAACAAGCCATAGGTACACAAGATGACATTTTCTCAGGACTTGGTGTTTCGTATGTTGGGGTGTCTTGCATTCATGACATCATAAAATGAATTGAAACAGCCTTTCTAAGCTTCCTAACCAGTTTGTTAGGGTGCTCTTTTGTAAGCTAGGATATTAAAAAAACAACAACAGTATTCATCATTTTCTGATTCATGTGTCCCTAGTTTGAGTATCCAAATAATACATAATATAACTATTACATATGCAATTATGTATAATATATACATACAATGTAACTCATACACACACATATATATATATATATATATATATATTTTTTTTTTTTTTTTTTTTTTTGAATACCAAATCCTCATCTAAAAAAAATTATATAAAGTCCCCATAGGACTGTTTCCCTTCTGATCTTAGATACATTAATATTGTTTGTTCAGAAGCTTTTTTAAGTTTTATGTAATCAAAATTATCTTTTTTAGGTTAATAATATCTTTTCTTCTCACAGCTGTGAAAGGCGTATGATCTGTCTTTCTAATTTTTTATATGTTCTTTAATACTGAGGTCATGTGTTAATTTTGAATTTATTGTGGAATGTCGTAAGATGTTGATGTAAAGCTGATTTGTACCAGTCTGGTTTTTAATTTTCCCTGCTATTTTTAATCAAATCAGAAATTTTTTCATAAGTACTTTGGATAACTACCAACTGTGGGCTATTATATACCTGCATTCCCTCCTTCCCCCCTTTGATTCCCCTTATTTTCTGTACTACATTTATGTATTTCTCTTTTTTAAAACCAGTACCTAATGGTTTTGATGACTGCTAGTTAATAATGTAATCTTAAATCTGGAAATGCTATGCCTCCTTTATCGCCAACTTTTTTTCATCATTTTCCTTGATATTCCAGACATTTTGCTTATCCAAATAAATTTTGTTATAATTTTGTAACATTTTATAATTTAACCTTTTGATGGTTTGATTGGTATAGCATTAAATTTGTGTATTAATATTGTTAGCCTTTTTCATTTTTAGTACATTGCTATCACCCAGGCATGATCAATGACTATTCCCCCAGCTATTAAAGTTCTTTATTTCTTTAATGAACACTTTGTCATTAAATCCATAAAATATTATATATACTTTATTATGAGAAGAGATGAATATTTTATGAATTTTCTAATTTTTTGAATGAGATTTCCCTTTCTATTGCTACTTCTTGAATTTTGTTATCATATAAAAATGCTTTTGGTTTTTGTGGGCTTATTTTATAATTTACAACTTTAGCTATTAACTATCTCAGTTGGTATCTTTGCTACTTCCCTAGGATTTGCTAAATAAAACTTTTATGTGTTAAGCAAATAGGAAGTTTTCATCTCATCTTTTTTTAACTCCTTTGTCTTATTGCTATTGCTAGGCTTTCTAGAATGTGTGAAATAATAGAAAGTGAACATCCTTGCTTTAGTCATATATTCATTGAAAAAAGTTCTAATGCATCCCCATTGCATATGATGCTTACTTTTTAAGGATAATTTTATTATATTAAATAATATCTTTTCATTACCTATATATTATAGGGTTTTAGAGCATTTTGTCAAAGATTTTTTCTGAATCTATTGAAATATTTGTATGGATTGGGATAGTTTTTGTTTTTAACCTTATCTTTACTTTCTTTTAAAATAATCAAAACATAACAAAATCACTTCTAGGCTCTCTGTCTTTTTTGACTCATTGATAACATTTGGATTCTGAAGAAATGCTTGTATCTTTCTCATTGTCTCATATCTCCTTTCCTCTATTAGAATCTAAGTGGTTTATATAAAGTCTATTTTGATTATTCACTTGTATTTTACCTTTTTATGTTTTTCTTGATTCCTCTTTTTGTATTTCAAAGTTTCTATTTGTCTCTGATGTATTTCTATCTATTGATCTATTTCTATAAAAGTTCAGTTTTTCTGTAAGCCTATATCTCTTGCTTTTGGTCCAAGATATTCTATGATCTCTTCTAGTAATGGCTGCTAAATTTTTTTGTAAGCCTAATTGTGGTTTCTTGGTACTTTAATTTGAATTCTTTCTCTTTAGGTACTTAACGACATTTTTTTCACTCCCAAGAAGTTCTGTATTTGTTCCTGGGAGTTTCTTTTCAGCAGTAACTGATAGATTATTTCTTTACACTTTGCCCTCTAATTCTAAGAGATCTTGGCAATTTTAAGAGTTCTTGAAATAGTATGTCTAGCCTTTTTATTTGCTTATAATTTTTAGGTTAACCATTATTTATTAAATCATCTCTCTTTGATTTGTGTTATAAGTTATTTGTTTTCTAAATGAGATACTATATGTTTTCTATGTTCTTAATCTTTTCTCATTTCTTAAAGAACAGTAACATTCCATTGCATTCATATACCCATGGGTATGGTTAGCCATTTCTTAATTGTAGTCTTATACTTTGATTGTCTTGTCTATTTAAAAAAAAAAACTGCTATAAATATGTTTGTATATATATGAAAACTTTCTCTTCTGATGGAAAATGCCATCCACATTCAGAGAGAAAATTATGGAGACTGAATGTGGATCACCACATAGTTTTTTCCTCTTTGTTATTGTTGTTTGTTTTCTCTCTCATTTTTGTTTCTCATTTTTCCCCTTATGATCTGAATTTTTTTTGCACAGATGATAAATGTGTAAATATGTTTAGAAGAATATACACATTTAACCTATATTGAATTACTTATTGTCTAGAGGAGGGAGGAGATAGAGAGTGAGGAACAAACAAAAATTTGGAACACAAGATTTTGCAAGGATGGATGTTGAAAACTATATTGGCATATATTTTGAAAAATAAAGAACTATTATTTTTAAAAATTTAAACATGCCAAATTAAAAAAAAAAAAAACATTTCTCTTTAACCTTTAGCCTTTTGTCAGTGGATTAACAAGTCTTTTATCAAGCACCTGCTATGTGCCAGGCACTATGCCAGGCTCTGGGGATATAAATATGAATCAATCTGTATAGTATTTAGTGAGTGAGCTTGCATCTTCTGAGGAAAAAACAAGTGTTATATAAAAACACATATAAATTTGATATAGTCTCAAATGTATCAAATAGATTAAGAACTAATTAAGACTGAGGGAAAAAACTCAAAATTGGCAATTAAGAGATCCTTATAACTTTGGAAAGAGTAATTTTGTTAGGATTACCAGGTGAGAACTCAGTTGTCTGGACAGTGACAAGATGAGAACTCAGGTTGTCTGGACAGTGACAAGGTGAACTCAGGTTGTCTGGAGAATTACAAGGTGAGAACTCAGGTTGACTTGACAGCTCTCTGGCTCAGACCTTTGGTTCAGGCCTTTAAAGGGAATTTACACCTTAGGAATTCTAAGAGGAGCAAGTTCATTGGTTGAAGTAATTCTTCCCAGAAGCCCTTGCATTATCCCACGCCCATCTCTGGGAGGAGGGCAGCTCTGGAGGAAAGAGGGAGTTTTGTCTGGCCGAGACTTGAGGCTACTCTCTGCAGGAAGGGAAGTCGGCTCTCTACAGGAAGAAGAATCTGTCCGAGAGATTTGAGTTGACACAGCAGATCTCCTCCCAGAGAGTGATTGGCAGCTTCTGGAGACAGCAGCACATTACATAATTTTAATTGATGAGATGACAAATCATATTTCAAAGGACTGAGGTGTCAAGAGAGACAAATTGAAAGCAATGTATCCAGACAGCTTTTTTCAAGAAATTTGAGAAAAGCAAAGAAAATATAGGATAATAGTTTGAAAGGACAGTAAGATCTGGAGAATCATTTTTTAAGAACAGGGAAAGATTTTAATGACGTCTTAATTTTTTTCATTGGTGTTGAAAACAAATCTAATGGCCTATAGTTCACAAATTCCATTCTATAATCTCCTACTTTGTTATTTTAAAAATCTTTTTAAGGGAAATCTCTTTTAAGTAGAAAACTAATTGCCATTCATTTCATTGGAACAAATGTTTTGTTCAAACATTATTCGTTTATATTCAGTATTTATAAAGTGAATTTTTTATGCCAAAAAACCCAACCGAAGAACAATACGGGCAAATAATGAAAGCAATACAGATGACATCATATTGAACAAATTGACTTTCTTTGGAAAAGAAAACAAAATGAGAAAGCATCCAAAGAGTAATTTTAGCACATCTTTGTAAAAGGCATGATGCAGTAGATTATCGCTATTATACACAAGCAAACAGTGAGTATTTTGAGAACAGAACTTAATGTACTATGGACCACTCACCCCAAAGGTATTTATTTTGTGATGCTCAGTTATACACAAGATCCATCCTAGTAAATGCAAAGAAATGCATTTCAAGCTAAAAATATGTAAGTGAAACTTCTCATAAAATCAAATTCTTGTAACCTGGATTTATCTTGTTTTAAGATGTGATTGTATTCTATTTTTGTGGAAATTAAGGCTATTGGCCTTTTTTTGTTCTTCGGTATGTTCTATTATATCCCTAAGTGACTTCTAAGTACAGATTTTTTAGTACCTGATGATTTACTTCATTTAGACAATGAGATTTGAACTTCCTAGGTTCAGTCTTACCATCTTCTTACTTACCTTGAACATCCTATATCCATTAATTATTCTAAATTTATTCTTTCAAATCCAGGGATTCTCATTAGTTGAGAAAATGGACTGAAATAAGAATTGAGCAATTTTTCCTACTCCCTGCTGTCCTTGTCTCCCCCATTATGAGGGACAGCATATTCATTTTTTAAATCATCTTTTTTCTTCTTAATATGACTTAATGCCTATTTGTTATTCTTAATTTTCCCAGATAAGTTCAGCACATTCTAAATTTGAGCATTCCTGACACTGTTTTTACAGGACTGTAGCACCTCCATCTTTTGAAGGATCTAACTTTTTGCAGTGCAGAAAGGACAGCGTATTTTCCAATCAGTCATGCATCAAACATTTTCCTAGTACCTATTTGGGGATTTGGAAGCAAAAATGTATGTTGGGTTTTTTTGTTTTGTTTTAGGAATTTGGCTATGAAAACAAGGAGAAATACAGTACCATAGCTTGAGTGGATCAAATGGGTGTGTATGTGGGGGAGTTGTCTGTCTGTGTATGTTTGTGTTTGTATTTAACTGTGGCAGAGACCTTAGCATGTTTGGAAGCAGAAGGGAAGTTGAAAATAGGAAGAGAGAATAGTTGATCAAAGGGGATGAAGAGTGTGGGATGGAATCAAGGAATTGACATTGGTAAAGATAATACTACTACTTTTTCTGACCTAAAATCAAGAAGGAAAGGATACTCTGTTACCCTCTGTTCACCTTTGCCCTGGCTACCCCTTATGCCTGGCAAGGACTCCTCTCTTTTGCCTTATAGAATCTCCTTTCAAGACACAACTGAAGCACCATCTTCTATATGGAATTTTTCCTAATCCCCAATTGTTAGTTTCTCTCTCTCTCTCTCTCTCTCTCTCTCTCTCTCTCTCTCTCTCTCTCTCTCTCTCTCTCTCTCTCTTTCTCTTTCTCTCTCTCTCTCTCTCTCTCTCTCTCTCTCTCTCTCTCTCTCTCTCTCTCTCTCTCTCTTTCTTTCCTCTCTCTTTTATTTAATTCTTTAATTTTATTTATTCTCTCTATGTTTATGTTTATGTAAGTTCTGTAGTACCTGATTATGGTAGCAGCACTATCCTAACTCTTGTCTTTGTTCTAGTTAGGTCAGTTTTTCCTTTAAAGTATTAAAACCAACCTTAAAGTTTGCTTGGTTTAAAGGCTTGAAAACTCTTGACTTCCAAAGTGCCTGAGAATAACATAGCAGCCACTAGCTGCTTTAAGCTTACCCACTGATGGTTGACTACTCGATCATTAGAGGCAAGGAGCATCACTTTAGCTGAATCAAACTAAGGAGTGTTCAATGTCTGCCTTTGTTGACTATCTTTCTTCTGCCATAACTAAGTAAAAAAAATTTTTTTCATTAAGACCATGTTAAATCATGAAGGGACTGGCCTGGCCTGAGTGAGGCCTAATCTAAAACACTGGCACAGAGAAAGGATTTTAATAAATTGTTGATTGATTTGAATTTCACACTAATGAATAAGACCTAATCCTTTGGGGACTTGGTAAAGGGAAAAGACTGCATTTTAAAAAATCACCTTTTATGGAGAAGTATAAAGTAAACATGGCTAAATTAATTTTTCCCAATTATTGACACTAGCAGATATTTTATTATGTAGCTTTGACATTTATACATTTCCTGATGTGTCCTGTGTCAATTGAAATCATTGTAAATTATTCCCATAAGTAAAGCATACATACTGTAAATATAAAAATTCTTCCACTTAAAAGACTTTCTAGGTAGTAGAACTATTATTTCGATTCTTTGTTTTAGTCAGAGGAGTGAAAGAAACTGCATCCTGTAAAATAGTTCTTGCACAAATATGTTTCAGCACTCTAATGCTAGGATGGATCTTTGGTCTCATTGATGTCCCTCCAGCAATATAGATTGCAGTCCATATGTTTTTGCTTATCATGTGCCACTTGCATCCATGTCCTTCCATAGGTTTGCCACAGGGAATCTACATAATGGTCTATTCATCTTCTTTATGTTCTTTTGAAAATAGAAAATAATTTCTAATGGAGTAGACAGTCTGTCCGTGAGTTTTTCTTTCTCTCTGAAATATTATGAGCCAAATTTGTTTTTGGATTGCACATTTCTTTAATGACAATTTTTATACCTCTTCTTTTTTATGATTCTTTGATTGACACGAATTACAGATTGAAAATTTAAATTCTTCAAAAAAGAATTTCCCCTGGTTTGTTGCTATATAACATTACTGTAAACTACTAGTGTTAAAACAATGGCATTTTATTATATTTATTCTAGGAGAAACTTGGGGTTATTAAAATATTTTTCCAATTTCTCAGACTTTTCATCTTGTTCTCTTTTGTGTATTTCAGGATCCAACTAACTAATTGATCATTTCCAGTGTCCAAAATGGATACTTTATTGTTTACCTAACTGCTAATTATAATCCAGAAAAATCATTGTTTTTCATCCACCTAGTTTCATACTTGGAAAAAAATATTCTACTATGCATTTTGGGTGCAAGCTTGCCAGAGAAAAAATTATTAATTATAATAATTCTAATTCTGTACCTCTACTTAGAAATCCAAAAGGACCCAAAACCATCTTGTCTTTGAAAATCTACCTCATGCACAAGCCATTTTGCAGTTACAATTTCTAGTATTATCAAACAAAAGATAAAATTCTACAGTAAGAAAAGCCAGTGGCAGTAACAGTTGGATTCATCAGAGATAACAATTACTCAAGTTTTTACTTGAGAAAAAGAATCAATTTTCTGAAAATATTCAGTCCTTCTTTACTTGAATTCTTCAAGGAAGTCAAAGGTAAACTCCAAAGATACCTCTTTTTTAAAAAATATTTTAACATTCATTGTCTTAAATCTTCAGCTTTAAATCATTTTCTCTCTTTTGCTTCCTCCACCCATTGAGAATGCAAGCAATATGATATAATATCAATTAAATACATGTGAAGTCATATAAAACATCTTTCCACATCACCCAATATTGCAAAAGTAAACATATAAAACAGGAAAAATAAAGTTTAAAAATATATCCTCAATCTGTCCTCGAGTTTATTGGTTTTCTCTATGAATGGATTGCATTTTTCTTTTTTTTATCATGGGTCCTTTGAAATTGAATTTTATTGCTGTGATTAGAGGAGCTAAGTCTTCCACAGTTGATCATCGTTACCTTATTGTCATTTCTGTGTACAATGTTTGCCTGTTTCTGCTCACTTCAGTCTGCATCCAGTTCATGTAAGTCTGCCCAGATCTTTTGGTCATCATTTCTTGCAGTTCCACAGTGCTCCATCTCAATCATATGCCATAATTTGTCCAGCCATTCACCAAGTAATTGGCATCCACGATTTCCAATTCTTTACCACCACAAAAAAAGAGTTGGTATAAATATTTTTTGTACATATAGGTACTTTACTCTTTTTTGTAATATCTTTAGGATACCAACTTTCTGAATCAGAGAGTATGTGTAGTTTTATAAGCCTTTGGTTAGTATAATTCCAAAATGATTAGAGCTATTCAAACATAAATCTCAATAATTGTGCATTAGTGTCTGAAATTTTCCATATCCTCTTCTTTAATCAGTAGTGATTTAAAGCATTTTTTCATGTGACTGTTGATAGTTTTGATTTCTAAAGAAAACTGTCTATTCATAACCTTTGACTATTGGTCAATTGGAAAAAGATTCCTATTTTTATGAATTTGGCTCACTTCCCTTTATATTTGAGAAATGAGGCCTTTATAGAGAATCTTGAGGTAAATATTTCCCCAGTTTCCTGTATTCCTTCTAATTTTGGATGCATTAGTTCTGCTTGTGGGAAAATCATTTTAATTTCATATAATAAAGTTGTTCACTTTACTCCTCTGTCTCTTACTTGATCACAAACTCTTTCCTTATACATCTGCGAGGTATTTTTTTTCCCATGGCTCCCTATTTTACTTATGATGTTACCCTTTACATGTAATCATTCACCCACTTTAACTTTATCTAGATATACGGTGTGAGATCTTGATCTATATCTAGTTTCTGCCCAACTGCTTTCCAGTTTTCCCAGCAATTTTTGTCCAGTGTTGAGCCGTTGGGTTTATCAAACATAGAATACTGTGGTCTTTGGGGTTTTTTTTGTTTGTTTGTTTTACTATTGTGTATTGTGTATCTAATCTCTAATACTCACCCACCATTTTATTTCTTATGGAGTTCCAGATATTTTTCAAAATTATTGCTTTGTAATAGAGTTTGAAATCTGGTATTGCTAAGACTCCTTCCTTTACATTTTTTTTCATTGATCTCCTTTGATATTCTTGATCTTTTGTTTTTCTAGATGAAATAATTTTTTCTAGCTCTATAAAATATTAATATAAACTAGATTTGATTTGTATGGCACTCAATAATTAAATTAACCTGTGTTGAATTGTCATTTTTATTATATTGGCTCAACCTGCCTAAGAAAGATTAATATTTTTCCAGTTGTTTAGGTCTCTTTTTATTTGTTTCATGATTGCATGTTTGAGCAGGTCTGGATAATGGACAATGCTTTTGTTCTTTGAAGTCAGAAGAAGTGATACAAGGATGTTCTCAAGGTCTCTGCAAAAAAATTGCAATAAGTTGTGGGACATGGCAATAACTGGCATTGTGTGCCCACATTAAGGAAGGCACTGTGTTCTTTGAGCAAAGAATTACAATGCTCAAAAGAAACATGCTACATGTAAATTTAGAGAATCTCCATTCTACATGTTCATATGGACTACTTGTGCTCAACCCTTGATAGACCTTCTGAGCGCATATTTGATCACCACAGTTGGACAAACTATTTTTGGTTTTCTTTAAACACAAAATCAACCCAACCTACCAACCAACATTTCTTCAATTGTTCAGCTCTGTTTTTATTTATGTGAAAGATGTTTTATAATTGTATTCACATAGTCTCCATGTTTATCTTGGCAGATATTTTATGCTGTCTGCAATTATTTTAAGTGGAATTTCTTTTTTTGTCCCTTTCTTCAGGATTTTGTTTATAGTCTATAGAAATTTGATGATTTATGTGAATATATTTTGTTTTGTACAACTTTGGTAAAATTGTGAATTGTTTCATATCCTACAACTTTGCTAAAGTTGTTGATTATTTCAGTTTGATCTTTAGTTGACTTTTTAGAGTTATTTAAGTATATCATTATATTATCTACACAGAGTGATAATTTTGTTTTCCACATTGCTCATTTTTGTGCTTTCACTTTCTTTTTTTATTGCCGAGCAGCACTAACACAATATTAAATAATAGTAATGATAATGGATATACTTGCTTCATGCCTGATCTTATTGGGATGACTTTGAGTTTATTCCCATTACAGATAATGCTTGCTCTTAGAGATAGAACTACTTACCATTTTTAAAAAAGCTCTGTTTATTCCTATGCTTTCTAATGTTTATCAATAGCTTTTTCTATATTTGTTGATTTAAGCATGTGGTTTTTGTTGTTTTTATGATTGATTTGGTCAGTTATGCTTATGGTTTTCTTAATTTTGATATAATATTTGATATAATTTGTACATTGATGTATTTTATATAATGATATCATTAATATACAATATCTGCCCTGCATTCCTGGCATAAATCTCACTTGCTTGTAGTATATGGTCTTTGTGATACGTTGCTATAGTCCTCTTGCAAAAATAAAATTTTTGCATTAGTATTCATTAAGGAAATTAGTCTATAGTTTTCTTTGTTTTTTTCTCTCCCTGGTCTAAATTTCAACATCATAGATGTGGTAGGACTCCTCTTTTCCTGTTTGTTTGTTTTTTTTTTTCCAAATAGTTTATATTATATTCAGATTCATTGTTCTGTAATTGAGGTAATCGAAATGATCAATGTTTTATCAATTTTTTTCTTAGAACCAACTTCTAGTTTTGCTTATTAGGGTTTTTTTTTTGTTTTTTTGTTTTTGTTTTTGCTTTCAGCTTTATCCTTTGATCTTAAGGATTTTCATCTAGCTCTTTTAGGTGCATGCCCAATTCATCGATCTGATCTTTCTCTCTCCTATTAATGTATGCATTTACAAATACACATATTTTCCTCAGTGCTGCTTTAGCTAAATTCCACAAATTTTGGCATGTTGTCTCATAGTCATTTTCTTTATGAAATTATTGTTTTTATGATCTGTTCTTTGAGCCACTTATTCTTTAGGTTTAGAATTTTTAGTTTCCAATTATGCTACGTAAGTTTTTGGTTGTTATTTACATTTTTCTTGATTTTGAAGTTTATGTTAAAGTTGAGTTTTGATTGATGGGATAGGAAATGGGCACTGTTTCAAGCTTTAAGTTTTTTCTACACTGATGTTTTCAGAGCTAGTTCTAGGTATTAGGAAGTTTTTGGTGTTTCCAAGTTTTGGTGGAGGAGAGTTGTGGCCACTAGCTTCCCTAGTCCTTTCTCTGCTGCTTCCCCAGAAAAGATCCATGACTCCTTGAAATTGACCTTAGGAGATACTTCTTTTAATATAATTCATCAAAGACTTTTTTTTTTCTTAGTTTGTCCTCTGGTCAAGGCCTGAAAAAATAGGGCCTCTGTGTAAAGTAGATTAATCAAGATTTCCCTGTCTTGATTCATTCTCTAACTTCTGATAGGGAAAAAGTTACTCCCTGAATGCTAGCTTGGTTAAGGATGAGTTAAGCTTAACATTATTTTGAATATATGGGGATAAATAAGAAGAAAGAGGGAATAAGCATTTTTTTACTTACTATTTTACAAACATACTTTCAATCCATTCTTCCAACAATCCTTATTTTTACATTTGAGGCAAACAGATGAAGTCATATGCTCAGGGTCAAACAGCTAGTAAGTACTTAGGGCTAGATTTTGCATTCAGATATTTCTAACTTCAGGCGCAGCTCTCTATTCACTGTGCCATCTTTCTGGAGAACAAGGAAGCCTGAGGATATTCCAATATGATTGTATGTTATTCAGCTTCTACACTAGATAAACCAGACTCTTGAAGATGTCCCAGTGTTCTGGGGTTTGATGCAATTAGTACAATGCCATCTAAACTGTGGGAATCTGAAGGACTTTATATCTTTTGGGAATACTTCTTCAACTTGGATTTTTAAAATTTTTTTCTCTTCCATGATAATTTTGAATCCATTTTACAATAATATGCCTCCCTGTGTAATGTTTCATTTGATATTAGTATTTATAGGATCACCCAAACAAGATTAACTCTGTCATGGCTTTCAGGGGTATATTGCACAATTTTAAAATATGTCTGGGATATAGCTTCGTCTGGAAATAGTCTTCCAAGGCATTGTTCTACCTAATCAAATAACTTTTTGCCTAATCACTTTTTTAAAATTTAACAAACATATTGAAATCTTGTATTCTCTTCATCTTTCAGTTATGTGATGATAATTATATGGGGCTTGCTGTAGAATATCACTTGCAAAAGACTTCTTTCTATTACTGTCATTGTGGATATCCTTCTTAAAAATACAGATTACTCTCATAAAATGTAGCAAAGTAAGCATATGACTTAATACTGAAAAGGGTTTTAAGTATTAAATGAAAAGCTAGAAGAGATCTCAAACCATCTAGTCTAAATGCAGCATATTACAAATAAGGAAACTAAGCCAATATATCCATACTTATATACAGAGTAAGCATTAAGCATCATTTCTTTATTGTTTATCTTAAAATATACTTCCGCCGTCATGATTTTAGTTTTGGTTTTGATTTTGTTTTTTACCCTGTTTGGTCTCAAAGTAGAGATGAGAGTCGCCTGCCTTCTTCTTTTCTTTGCATGATACCCTTCTTTGGGTGTGGGCATGAATGTACTGCATGTATATATGTATGTATGTAGATATAAATAAAATAATTGATTACTAATTAGTTTTACTCTTTTCCTTTTACTTTTTTTATTAGAAAAGTTGGTTTTCAGGGAAGGAGTGGGATAGGTAGACATTTGAAAATGAAGGAGTTGCTAAATCAAATTATATCAATACAGCTTTTTAATATAAGAAAAATAAAAAATCTTTAGAATTTTATAAGGCCCATCTTTCATTGTTTAGGTGTATCGAGCTCAGATATTGTTTTAAAAGCTAATTTTATTGTCTTTAAACTGTTACTGCATAGTTTATGATGTTAAATCTTAATACATATCTCTAGTGATAGATACTATTAGTAATTTTATTAGGAGTGAAAAATTAAGCAAACAAAAAAAAGTCTTTTTTGTCACATTACAAATACATCACCCTTCCTAGTTATTACTTAGCTTGTTACTTGAAAAAAGTGTTTTACCTTGCCTATATCAATATCCATCTTTCTGTAAGTACTGATTAAGGATGGGCACCCATAAGGCACTCCATAATGTGCTGATCACTTGGAGAAGTAAATTGTTGGTAACAGCATTTTACCAGTTACCTTTTTACACATATGTTAACTATTTGTATAAAAGTATAAAGTAATAATGCTAAATTATTTTTATTTCTCTAGAAGATATATGTTGATCTATGTGATGACATGTATATATTTTCTCTAAGAATTTTTAGGAAAAAATAAGGATTCTAGATTCATAGTATTTCATGAGGCTAAAATTTATAAAGGTATTAACTTCTTTCCCATAAATTTTATTTTAACCATAACAATATCCCTTGACTTTTTGTCAAGTTTTACTAAAGAATCTTTAAGTAGGTGGCACAGTGTATAAAGTGCCAGTCCTAGAGTCAGAAAGCTCTGACTTCAAATCTGACCTCAGACCTTTACTAGCTATGTGGGCAAATCACTTAATTCATTTTGCCTCAGTTTCCTCATCTGTAAAATGAGCTGGAGAAGGAATACAAAAGAAAACATAAAATGTCCTTACAGTTTACATTTAATAAATGAATGTGAAAATAGTTGTCGATAAATTTGTGTTCACTAATTTTTAAAAAATTTTTAATGTAAGTAGGAAAAATGCCAATTGTACCTTTTAATACTTTCTCAATGTTTGTCTTTGTTTATGTATATATATATATAGATGGAAGGTTCTATCCAGAAACACATAATACAGATAACAGGATTTAGAGGCAAAGAGAAAGAAGATCTAACTAAATTGCTTTTAAAACTAGATTGCAATTTTATTAACAATAAGGTAAGTAGAAATTACATTTTTACTTTTAAAATATTAAGTTGAATCTAGGAGAGAGGGTGGGGGGAGGAGGGGAAAATTTGGAACACAAGGCTATGCAACTGTCAATGTTAAAATAATGCATGCATATTTTTGAAAATAAAAAGTTTAAAAAAGAAAATTAAAAGCTTTAATAAAAATTAAAAAAAATTCAAAAAAAAATTAAGTTGAAGAGATGTGAGAAGTAGCAAAATAAGTACGTGTTTAAGAATAAGGTAAATGGGGGCAGCTAGATGGCACAGTGGATAGAGCACCAGCCCTGAAGTCAGGAGGACCTGAGTTCAAATGTGATCTCAGACATTTAACACTTCCTAGCTGTGTGATCCTGGGCAAGTCACTTAACCCAAATTACCTCAGCCAAGAAAAAAAAAAAAGAATAAGATAAATGTAGCACACAATAACTGTTCTAATATGAAGACTTAAGAGAAAAATCTCCTTAAATAATATTTTTGTTTTTTTGTTTTTTAGCAATACAGAGATTGCACACATCTCATAGCAAAGCGTGCTTGTAAAAGTGAAAAATATTTAGCAGCTTGTGCAGCAGGTAACTTTATATAATCATTTATAATAAAAAGTTAAAGGAAAATACTATAGAGAAAATAATTCATTATGAACTTTAATCATTAAAAATGTAGAAACAAATGTGGTTTAAAAGCCCATATATGGTGACTCATGCAATCTTGGGACATCCAGTAAATCCATGATTGGATATATGTCTGAAGGGCTTCAATTACAAAGAAATAGGTCTTTTTATCTCCTTAAATGCCTATATAACTACATCAGTAAGCCTAGATGCCACCATTACACATCATCAAAGGAAGTCTAGCTCAGATTACTTCTGAGCCTCTCAAATCATGGACACCTTTCAGGGAAATTTCAACTTAAACCTTGGTAAGCAGAAGTCATGGAAGTTGGTAGTCCTTTCACACTTTTAGCCACAAGTACTCTACTATTATTTTTAATTGATTTCTATTTAATTATGACTGTTGTGTTTAGATTCTTTATACTAATTTCTAACTTTTCAATTGTTCTAAACCTATACAACATCCTCTCTGCCAAATTTGTTACTTTATTCTGTGTGTATCATTTGTTTTCTGAGTTATTTTACTGTATGAACTTTCGGTTTTTAAAAACCTTTTCCATTGTCTCTTGATCTTTATTCAACTGCATTCATCCATCTGTATCACTTTCATTTTTTCTTTATATCCTTACAAAAGTACCTGTTCAAGCTTTCCTTATCTTTCTTTCCCCTGCCATTTTTCTACTGGCTCTTTCTTTGGTATTGTTTACACAACTCCAAATGATAAAGTAGTTGAATTGTGTCTTCACATAGACATGTTTAGAAAAAATTTTATTTGACCTAGACATTGAAATATTTTTGAACAAAAAATAATGTACACATAATTTTTAAAATAATATTCTTGGCATTTTTAACATTTGTTTTTTTTTTTTAAATCAGCTACAATCAAGCACTTTTAAAAATTTCATCCTAACATGTTACATTTGTTCATAGTGGGATATCATGAAATTGCCAGTTTTAAAGTACTCATCTATAAGTTTTTACCTGTACAAGTTTATACATTTATTGTGATATATATTCTCAAAAGAGTACCAAATCACATTACTTCTTTCCTATATTCCTTTCTTTCTTTTTTTTTTTTTTTTTTTTTTTTTTTTTTTTTTTTTTTGCAGTTGATACTTGTTCTTTCTGTAGATTAGGTTGGATTTTCTTTACTATGAATATCACAGGATTGTCTGTGGTCCATTGATAGCAAAAAAAAAAAAATTTCTTTTACTTGTAAAATTCAGCTTTTATTCAAAAATAATTTTGCTGAAGAAATGAGAAAATCTTCATTTTCAAAGTTACATATAAATAAAATGTTTAAACTCTTATATAAACATCTATTCTTTTAAAAATATATTCTAAAAAAGTCACATTTCTTAATTCAGCCATTGCTGTGATACATGTGCTTAATTGTTATTAATAGTATAATAATGCAAGAAATAAGAGGTTCATTAACACAATTGAGAAGAATGGAAATTTGGACTAAAATACTGAGTAAGGAATATTTAATGAGTAGTACATTTTGTTTTATTTTTTGAAGCTTTTAATTTAACTTTTGAGAAAATCTAGAATTATAATTCTCTCACAAAAAAAAAGCTTAAACAAAACGTTTAATGATATTAAAGTGTTCCCACTGTTAATATTTACAAAAATGAACAGTGTGAAAAAATGGTAGAAATGTTACTTAAGGTTCTAATGTTGCATTTGCATAAAAAAGGTTGATGTTAATTTTATTTTTGATCTTCAGTTGATTACCATTTATCTCTACCAAAATTCTTTTGTGGCTGACAGTTCATTTGCTTTCTAGGAAAGTGGGTACTAACCAAGGACTACATAATTAATAGTGCTGAAAGTGGCAGATGGCTCGATGAAACAACTTATGAATGGGGATATAAAATTGAAAAAGACTCCCATTATTCACCTCAAATGCAATCTGCACCTAAAAGATGGCGCAAAGAACTGACAAGCACTGGTGCTTCAGGGGCCTTCCACAGATGGAAAGTTGTCCTCCTGGTTAAAGAGGGTAGTAAAGGAAGAGATTCTCTTACAAGGTAGGTTATAACTTCTTAAAAGTTAAAATAATAAATGAGAAAATGTTTTTCTGTGGCTAAACATATTTTAGTCCTCTGTTTCCCATATCAATTAATTTTGCCAGATGATCCACAGTATTTTATTTTTTAATCTTTATGGATAAGCCATTTCATATCTTGTTGTATTCTTGCTTCAGTGAAGTTAAATCTGCTATTACAAGTTTTGTTTACTTTCCTCTAATAGTGTCTATTCTGTTCTGTCCCAGATTAGTTTCTTTTGGCTAACTTAACATAAGTGGGGAAAAAAAAAGATAATTAAGTATGATTTAATGTATTGTGCTGATGAATTGCCTACAAAAAAAAGTTGTTGTGTTTTTTTTTTTTTTTCTGATTTAATACTTCAATTTGTTTTTGTTGCATTCTTTCCATGGCTTATGTATTTTTGTCAACATGTAATTTAATTTTGTCTTTATATTATATTGTTTTTGTATTCAGATGAATGAAAACAAACTTTTTTTTAAAAAATGTACTCTTTGTGCTGTTGTTTCAATTTAAGGGTTCTGAAAGCTGGAAAGGCCCAGGTTTTTCTACCAAATAATTCACCACATGGAATTACTCATGTGATCTCCTTGGATACAAATTTAAAAGAAGGAAAAGCCAAGTACACCTTTGGAGCACCCTACTATCCAATACAGTTCCTAGTAGATTTTCTATTTTTAGAGGTAAGAAAAATAACTAGTAAACATGATTTAATATTTTGAATTTTATTGTATAAAGTACAGACTTGCTCAGAAAGTAAAAATATTAATAAAATTAGTATTCATTTTAAGAAAGAAAAAAGTAAATTCTAACTATGCAATTTTAAATTTTTTGTGTTATATTTAACAGCAACTTTATTGAAGAACTGAAAGAAAAAAGACAGTTGAATGTGATGTTTCTGACATTGAGCCCAAATTTCAACCATACTATTTTAATTTTCTTTTCAAACTAAAACATTTTTTGCTTTATCTAGTTCTTGCTTGACCATCTCTCCCTCATTTTGTGACACCTATGCTTTTTTTTTTGTGATATCTCTGCTTTTCCCATAAATATCTAAAACTCAAATGTTTAGAACAGTGAACATTATCTATTCCTACTAATTTCTTTATTTTTAGTAGCCCTCAGTTTATCTTCTTGTTTATGTCTTCACCTCTTCTTGTATCACTTCTTGCCTAGACTGTTTAAACAACCTTCCATTGGTTCCCTTACCTTTCCAGTGTCTCCCCTCTTCAATTAATTCTCTCCATCACTGACAAATTGATATTCCTAAAGCTCAGGTCTGAATACATCACTCCCATACTCAAGTTTCAATGGCTCTCTTTTGTGCCTAGGATAAAATGTAAATTCTCCCCATTTGGCATTTAAGGCCTTTCACAATGTAACTTTTACCTGTCTTTCCAGATTGATTTCACTTTGCTCCTTGATTGCATTATTCACTTCTGATAAACTGGTCTGTTTATTATTAATGATACTGGGAGTTTCATTTCCCATCTCCATGACTTTGCTCACATGACAACTTAGAATTCCTTTCAAGGGTCAACTGAAATATTACTTCCTAAAATAAAGAATTTTTTCTTGATTTACTTCAATTGTTTGTGCCTCCCCTCTACTCTCAGGTATTATTTTTGTACTTGTTCATTTATATATTTAGTTTTCCCACTTTCCCATCCCCAAGCAAGCTTCTTGAGGGCAATTGTGATTTTGGTTTTGCCTTAGCAATACTTCACTGTTTAGCATAGTAACCAACAGGCATGCATTAGGAGTTAAATTCATGTTTAATAAATAGTTGCATCAGAATCCTTAAAAATGTGCATCAAAAAGTAATTTTAAAATATTTTAAAGCAAATGCACATTCTCCTCCCCTCCCCTCCATCCAAAACACATATACACACAAAACAGAATAGTAGATATGGTACAAGATACTCAGCTGTTTTTTTCTCTTAGATTTTTCTTTTCTTTATTCATTGTTCTTCAAGTGTGTTTGTGGCAACATCTCTGTTCAATTTAAGAGCAGTATTATCTATTGCCAGAGAGAAAATATTTCTTTTTTTTTTTTTTTTTTTAATTTTATTTTATAATTATAACATTTTTTGACAGTACATATGCATGGGTAATTTTTTACAACATTATCCCTTGTACTTACTTCTATTCAGATTTTTTCCCTTCCTCCCCCAACCCCCTCCCCCAGATGGCAAGCAGTCTTATATATGTTAAATATATTACAGTATAATTTAGATACAATATATGTGTGTAGAACCGAATTTTTTGTTGCACAGGAAGAATTGGATTCAGAAGGTAAAAATAACAGTTTACATTCATTTCCCAGTCCTTTTCTGGATGTAGCTGGTTCTGTCCATCATTAATCAATTGGAATTGGATTAGCTCTTCTCTATGTTGAAGAAATCCACTTCCATCAGCATACATCCTCGTACAGTATCATTGTTGAAGTGTATAATGATCTTCTGGTTCTGCTCGTTTCACTCAGCATCAGTTGATGTAAGTCTCTCCAAGCCTCTCTGTATTTCTCCTGTTGGTCATTTCTTATAGAACAGTAATATTCCATAACATTCATATACCATAGTTTACCCAACCATTCTCCAATTGATGGACATCCATTCATCTTCCAGCTTCTAGCCACTATGAAAAGGGCTGCCACAAACATTTTGGCACATACAGGACCCTTTCCCTTCTCTAGTAGTTCCTTGGGGTATAAGCCCAGTAGTAGTATGGCTGGGTCAAAGGGTATGCACATTTTGATAACTTTTTGGGCATAATTCCAGATTGCTCTCCAGAATGGTTGGATTCTTTCACAACTCCACCAACAATGCATCAGTGTCCCAGTTTTCCCACAACCCCTCCAACATTCATCGTTATTTGTTCCTGTCATCTTAGCCAATCTGACAGGTGTGTAATGATACCTCAGAGTTGTCTTAATTTGCATTTCTCTGATCAATAGTGATTTGGAACACTCTTTCATATGAGTGGAAATAGTTTTAATTTCATCATCTGAAAATTGTCTGTTCATATCCTTTGACCATTTATCAATTGGAGAATGGCTTGGAGAAAATATTTCTTAGTAAATAGGTGGGTCCTTGAAGAGAAAGAGTATGACAGTTGGCAGGAAGAGCAGCAGACTTTTCCTTTTGTTGCAGTGAAAAATTGTAATCCCATATCCCTCATCTGGGGGTCTTTTTTGGTAACAACTTGATGTTTCTATTGAACATGAACATAGAATAAAGAACCTTGCCCACAGTTAACCCTTTAGTGAATATTTGTTATGTTAAATGGAGTCAACTTTTTATTATATGTACTGTTGGAGAGCAGCAGTAGTTTGGAAACCCAGAGGAAAGGTTAATATAGAAAAAACTTCTATTTGATGTTGCTGTTTATTTTTTGCTTTTATATCCTAATACTCAAGAAGTCATAGCACTTTGTACAAATAACGAAGCCATGTTGTAGAGAAATCATTTAAAAACAATGACTTGTCCAGGTTTTGAATCTTGCCTCCTATAACCAATTTCAGGCTTAACATTAAAGATATCTCTTTTCCATCAAGGTGATCTTGAACTTTTTCCTTTGTCAATCAATATGTATTCATTAAGTACATACTGTATGCTAAGCATTGAGCACACCTCCAAAAAAAGCTAAAAATGGTTCCTATTTCAAGAAGTAGGGGAGGTAAACAAATATATACAGACAAGCTATGTATAGGATTAATATTAAATAATTATGAGAGTGCAGGCACTAGAATTAAGAGAGATTACAGAAAAACTTCCTGGAGAAGGTAGAATTTTATCTTGGATTTGAAGGAACCAAAGAAGATAGTTAATAGAGATAGTGAGGCAGAGCATTGCAGGGATGTGTGACAACCAGAGAAAGTACTCAGAACCAAAAGATGGAGGGTCTTGTCCATGAATAGCAAGGAGAGTGATGTCACTGAATTAAAGAGTATAAGAAATAAAGTTTAAGTAGCCTGGAAAGGTAAGAGGGAGTTAGCTTATAAAGGACTTTGAACACCAAGTAGAGGATTTTTTTATTTGATGCTAGAAGTGATAGGGAATTTCTTGAGTGAGGATATGATCAGAACTGTGCTTTGGCAAAATCTCTTAAGACCCTGAATAGAGCATGGATATAAATGGGGAGAACTTTGAGGTAGGCAGAGCCACCAGTAGTTTATTGTAAAAGTCCAAGGGTGTGGTGATGAGGTTCTGCATTAGGGTGATGGCAGTGTCAGAAGAGCAAAGGGGGTGTTTTTCAGAGTTATTGCAAAGAAAATATCCACAGGTTTCAGCTCAGATATGGACTGTGAGACATAGGGAAGAGTTCATGATGATTTCTAGGTTTAGAGCCTGAAGAACCAGGAGAATGATCATGCCCTGAATAGTAATAAGGAAGTTTTGAAGGAAGGAGAATTTAGGAGGAAAGGTCATGAGTTCAGTTTTGGAATTGTTGAGTTTAAGATGTCTATTGCAGTAATTAGGCAATACTGTACTATAAAAGATGTGACAGTATTTTTAAAGTCGAATCTTTAATAAAAATTGTTAGAAGTCTTCAAACTTTTAAAAAGCAAAGAAGACAGGAAAAGATGAAACATTTCTTGTCATTCATAAACACATACAAACACATATTTTACTTTTATACCAAATCAAATGAGACCTAAGTAAAATCTCTACAAGGAGCAGCAACAAAAGGAAATAGGTGTAGACTAAATAGGAAGACAATTATTCTTACAACTGTAGAAATTCACTTTATCTCAACCTTAATCCATTAATCAGTGATTGCAGAGAATGATGTTAGATGCTGAGGAACATCCAAAGTTTAAATAAGGCACTCTGTGTACCCTCATGCACCTTATGGTCTAATAATAAATATGGTAAATAAACAATAAAAGAAAATCTGTATCTTGTCCAAGACAAAAAGACCAGGTGGAATCATTTGGTTCAAAGGCTATAGTTGCGAATTTGGGTGACTTACTATAATTTTCCATAGCTTTGAATAATAGAACTCCCTAAGCATAAGTTTTTATTCATATAATCGAAATAGAGAAAATATTTTGATAATTTCTACTTTCAAGGAGTTTCTAACATTAAAGGCCAGAAAACTGTTAAAAACTAGATTAAATAAATGTATACAAATCAATAAAATAAATCTTATGTTGCATTGCGAGTAGTCATTGAAGTCTTAAAGAATATTCATAACCTCAGATAAATTGATGATCTCAGTCATGTGGACTTTTTTCTAATGATACAGATCCCAACAAATCTTATGTAACCCTTACCCATTGGGTCTTCCTATAAATTGTGCCTTAAGGACCACTAAATATATTGGGGTTTTGCTTTCCCTTGATGCTTTAAGTACAGGGACGAATTACAAAGACTTCCAGCAGTTGTCACTCTTTTGTAGTTCATATTAGCTTTTACAGGGTGTGTGTGGGTGTGTGTGGGTGTGTGTGTGGGTGTGATACTCACCTGCCTTTCCATTGTCCTTTGGGTAATAATCATATTTAATACTTCCATAAAGTCCACTCTAATGCCTCATAATAACACAAAGATACAATCATAGATTCTCAAAGCCTGTGTCAATAGAGTACAACACTTTCACAGGCACAGGTTCTACCAGGTTAGAAAAACTTTGAGTCCCAACAGTTGTCTGTTTTGAGAGTACTGATCTATCAAAATATGAATTAGGGTGGCCATATGATAGTAGATTTTTTTTTTTTTTTACTTTGGCCAACTGTGAAAAGAAGAAAAGTATAAAACAATCCCCTTATTGTACAATCTAGTTCTGCAGTGGTAATATAGCATCAGGGTAACAGAAAAGGGAACAGGGAATATGAAGATAGGTTTCAGAGTGTAGATGCTCCTATTGTGCAATCTCTGTTCATGACTAACCAGCATTTTACTATTACTGAGGAACTGAGGCTTACCAAGTTTGACATTCTTGATATCAACAAAAGCGGAAAACAGAAGGAAACTGAAAATTAAATGAAATGATGACTCATGGGTTTTCTTTAAAACACATGGAGAAAATGGTAGAGAAAATGAAATAAAACATAATTTCATGGTATGTTTGATCTCATATCACAGAGCTCATAAGAAGTGTTTGCAGAAAAATTCATGTGAAAATAATTACATCTTATGTAGCAATCAATATCTATCAATACCAATATCGATATCAGTGTTGGTATCATATCTGTATCTAAGCTTTCCAGACCTCACCTGACTTGTCCTTGTCACACACACTCTGTCATTACCAGAACCAGATCCTTTCAAGCCTGGTAAACAGTAACTCTCCCCCTGAGTTTGGGCTCTGCTTGCATAACTTCCAGACACCATATGTCCCCTTCCCCCTGTGAAGAGACCTTGGACCATGGCTATATGAAGGGAATAATAGCCCATAATTAAAACTGAAATACTCTTATTGACTGAAATAAATTACTTTTGCATGCATATGGAAAGAATTTCAGAATGATGGAGATGTTCAAAGGAATTCTCTTTTAATCAAACAGCCTAAAGAAGAACAAAAAGCCACTGATTCCAAGACTGACTGTGAACTTGCTGACCTGAAAAAGGCATTAAGAAAGCACATATGTAGAGTGGAGGTAAGGAACAACTAAGGAAAGTTTTTGCAATTCCTGCAAATTAGACATTTCTAGCTAATGTGACCAAGATATGATATAGATCTACTAAGATTTGTTACTATTTAGTGAATATGGCTTATAAAAATTTCTCCTTTTTAAATATTTTTTATGAAGTGATACATACAGTATTTGTGCAAATTTACTGAATGTGAAACATGTAATACTTCAGCAAATACTGGTTCAGGTATTTCCATGATCAACACAAATTCCTTCCCTAGTTTAAAATTCCTTTGTAGTTGTAGTTAGGGTAGCTGCACACCTTTGGCAGCTAGGTGATGCAGCACCAGGTCTGGAGTCAGAAAGACTTGAGTTTAGGTATAGTCTTATATTGTTATTATACTTGTTGTGTGATCCTGATCCTGGTCAAGTCACCTAATCTTTGCCTGCCTCAGTTTTGTCAAGTATAAAATGGGGATAACCTACCTCTCAGAGTCACCATGATAATCAAATAAGATGATTGTAAAGCATTTAGCATAGTGCATAGCACACTTAATAAATGTTTCAACCAACTAGTTTTAAGAATAGACATTCTTTTAATATACTAGATGATAGATATACTTTACTTGACTAGCTATGCTAAAAGTTTTCCAGATTAGTAAAAGCTGATAGAACTTATGTTTTATTGGAATAGTCTTTTGAGCCCTAAGTTAATAAGGCATTAGGAATATTTTATGAACAGTTTCAAAGTAATGTCATAGGGGGAAGCTAGGTGGCGCAGTGGATAGAACACCAGCCTTGAATTCAGGAGGACCCCAGTTCAAATCTTATCTCAGACACTTAACACTTCCTAGCTGTGTGACCCTGGGCAAGTCATTTAACCCCAGCCTCAGGGGAAAAAAAAAGAAGAAGAAGAACAAAGTAATGCCATAAATAAATGAGCTATGAGCTATCAATTCCATATTTGGGGATGATAATTGACTTGAACCAAGTCAAGCACCAAGAACTAGTTTATTTGTGTTTGGTTTTGTGTGTTTGTTTTTAATTTAGATTTCTGATTTTATTATTCTGGACAATTCCTCGTCTGGAAGCTCCCGCTAAATTTAGATCATCAAATTATCTGTAACTTATTGTGTTAGAGTGTGTTCTGGTGCACTGAGAGGTTAATAGACATCACAATAATCAGAAAATCAGTATAGTTTATAGGCAGGCTTTAAGCACAATTCTTGACCTGAAGGCTAACCTCCTATCCATTACACTGTACTGCCTCTGCTTTTTAAATTTTGTTTTGTTTGCTTTGATCAGACTCCTCATGAGAAAGTTCCCACGACCAGAGTAGATTTAGCTCCTCTTCTGTATTGTGAGCTTTGAGAAGTTTTGCAAATATCCTTAGTTATATAGCCAGTAAGTGACTCTAGGGCCAGCTTCATTCCCTATGCAACAATGCCTTAATTTTTAAAATTAATGTAGGAAACATATTTTCATAAGTATTTTCCAAACTTTTATATATATATTTTGAGATCAGATTTTTAGTATGTCTTCTGGCTGTACAGTCGCACTCCCATGCCATATTATGGTATGAGCATAATATTAGATTATCTATGCTATAAAGCACAAGCTCTAATATGTTCTCTTAAGCTGGGAAATTAATTTTTAAAATTATTTTTGCTAGGTATTTGGAGTGTGCTCAGGCACACAGCTAGTAATGTCAAGTGTCTGAAGGTGGATTTGTACTCAGGTCCTCCTGACTTCAAAGGTTGTACTCCATCCACTGCACCACTTCACTGTCCCTGGGAAATTTTAAAAACAGCCCTGAAATAGACTTGTAAGGACCTCCTTTAAGGAACATCCTAGCAAAGTTTAGTGAATCTCTCATATATATATATATATATTTGGCTACAAATATTCACAAAGACCATCTTCAAAGTCAAAGTGATTATTCTCTGTATTCATGATAAGAATACCTTGGGAATATTGTGATATTTCCAATACTTTATGGATTTTATTTGTGATGCCTGGATTTTACCTGCAAAATCAAATATATACATACATATATTATTCATGCATGAATTCATTCACAATGCATGCATTCATACATGTCTGTGTGGATACAAACCTACCTTTTTGTTAAGAGTATATACATTTGATTGATGGCTATTAAAATCAGACCAGTACTTGCTCAGAGAGGTTCACATCTAGATTGAACTGGAACCTAAATGTCTCTCTTTTTGTAAAATGTTTCTCCTAGAAGCAAAAAATATACTTCATAACACCAAAATAGTTTTTGAAAAAGTACATAGTTATGTGAGTAATTAATTCTAAGAACTTTAATGTAACTGCAACTATTGTAATGTCTTATTTTCTAGTAATATGTGTGCCAGTTTTTATGCTACATGGAAAAATTGGTTTTATCACCCATTGAATTATACAGGATGTCCCAAAAGTTTTCGTGTAGTTTTACTCATTTATTAATGCATAATTATTGTACCTGTTGATTTTATTTGGTCAAAGTACAAAATTGTTCTTTCGTAGTTAGGAAAGTTCATCCAAAGAAATACATTTTTTTCTCCTAAATAATTGTAATAATTTGCCTTTCTTAAGACTGTTAAGGAATTTGAGGTCACTTAACTCAAGCCATAGAAATAACAAGCATATTTACATGCTAAAATTATTATTGAAACCAAAAAGTGCTCATTAAGTATTCCTTCATATTCCCTTATTGACATAATGTAAATGGAAGTAGAGGAGAAATTTTTCAGCTAGCAGCTTTGGAAAACCTGAGAACTTATATGCAATGACCTTGAAGCTGTAATTTAAGTGATGATTCCCAAATAACATTTTGTCCCATTCAGTTAGGAAGACAAAATGTGTACCAGTTCCAACTTAGCCTTAAAGTTGCCAACACTTATCTAGTGCTCTCCCTTTAGATAAAATCATTTTCGCATCATCTGACACAGTCATCATTTTTATAAACATTCATTTGCATCCAACCATATAAATAAGGTTCCTTAGCCTCCTTCCATTACTCATTTTAAGGTTTTAAAAAACCCCATGCCTAAGACAAACTTTGTTATATTTGATTTAAGTTTACAACTTATCCCAGCCCCTCTCTATTCTGAACTCAGTAGTGATATCCTTTGTAAAATTCACCTTCATTACCTTGAAGATCTATGAAGTTTAAGTACTCTTTATGATAGGCTAAAGGCTGTCATATTGTGCATAAATACAATTTTTGAAATTCTGGGGAGATTGCTAGTTAAATTTCCCAAGAGAGCTTCATAAAAATGAAAAGGAAGTAACTCAAATGGTTTTGAATATTTGCATAGTTCTGTGTATTAATTAACCTTTTATTATAATCTCAGAACTGTAAACCTTGTTGTCTAAGCTTTGCAAAGGGAAAATGATTACAATGAAAGAAAAAAGGGAAGGAATGCTTTGTTGCATTTCTCATATTAGTGTTAACTTAGAACTTCAGCCCACAGTGCAATGCATTTGATTTAGGTAGGGAAATGGCTTAGAGAACAAAGCCTTGAGCTTGGATTGAGGAAGAAATTATGAATTAAGAGATCTGCTCTCTTGCACTTATTAGCCATGTGAGCTTGCCAGGTCATTTACTTCTCTGGGACTTACTTTCTTCATCTGTGAAATGAGTTTGAGAAATGAGGATAAAAGATAAATTTATATTCTTCCTCCCTTCCCTCCCTTCCCTTCCCTTTCTCCCTTCCCTTCCCTCCCTCCCTTCCCTCCCTTCCCTCCTTTCCCTCCCTTCTTTCCTTCCTTCCTTCCCTCCTTCCCTCCTTCCCTCCTTCCCTCCTTCCCTCCTTCCCTCCTTCCTTCCTTCCCTCCTTCCCTCCTTCCCTCCCTCCTTCCTTCCTTCCTTCCGTCCTTCCGTCCTTCCGTCCTTCCGTCCTTCCGTCCTTCCATCCTTCCTTCTCTGAGGCAATTGGCCTAAGTGATTTGCCCAGGGTCATACCTGGGCACACATAACACCAGGAGGTGCTGAGTGCCTGAGGCTAGATTTGAACTCATGTCCTCCTGATTTCAGGACTGGTGCTCTAACCGCTACACCACTGAGCTGCCCCATTTGTATTATTTCTAATACTTATGAAATGAGATAATATATGACAGTGAGGGTCAAATGCAATCACATATAAAGAACTTTGCAAATGTTAAAGTGTTGTGTAAATGCTAGCTTTATTATTTTGAAGAAGCTAAGGGCCAGTTATTTATAATGATAGTCTTGACTCTCCAAGTTTAAATCATGAGTGTCCTTGGTCATATTTAGCTGGAATGATTATTTATGTAGATCTTACAGCTAAAATACAGTGATCTTTTCACTTCTTTCTGATATCCTAGACTCAAACTTTTTCCATAATAGTAAATATTTACATAATGTTTGTATATTATGCTGATAAACTACAAAAAATAATTATTTTATTGACTGAAGAAAAAATTTTTTTAGTTCATGAGTATAATTTTCCAAACATGAACACATAGCCCAGTAATTATTAAATTAGCATTAAAGTACCATAAGTATTGTCACTTAGAGATAGATTTAAGACAAAACAGAAAAGTGGTAAGATTGAAATTACTCTTTGGAAAAAGTTAATACTTTTACTTTCTCCTCTTTTCCTATGAAATGATAGAATTGTAAGACTTCCAAATTCTTAGATTTAGATTTGGAAGGTCCTCAGAAGTCATCTGGTCAGTTCCTTCATTTTTTAGATAAGAAAACTAGAAACTTAGCCAGACCCAGATCACAAGTGGTAGAACCACTATTTACTCAAAGGGCTACTCACTTCAGATCCAGCAGTTTTTCCACTGTCATACTGTCTCTATGATATAATCACAATAAAGATTCAATACAGTCAAACAATAAAGATGCTAGGTGACTTTAGACTTTGACGTTGAATGTCACTTTAACTTGAAGAAAGTTTCAGATCCTCAACCTAGAATCTTAAAGGATACTTCAGCAGCAAAGATCTTGAAAGCTAAATCCAATTCGAGTAGCTAAAATAATTAATTTGCAATCTTGCTTTTGTCATAGGTTAACATATCTACAAATAGTTTGTATAATTTTAATAAACTCTAAGAGGGAGAAGTAGAAGGTCACAAAGTTATGCAAATAATTGAACATTGACTGTCACTGATATAAGGAAATGCAGGTGATGTTTTTATAACTTTGGGGAAATGTGTGCACTTTTGTAAGGCACAATATTATTTTTCAATATTATCAATGTAGTTGGTTAGGATACTCATTCTTCCTCTTATATCATATCCTTCAGCATTTCAGAATTGTTATATTAGAGTAAGATTTTCATCCAGATGAAAAGTATCTCCCTCTAAACTAATACCCATTTTAAAATAATTTGTAATATAGATTCTTAAATGCTCGGTTTTGATTGTTGCATTAATGTTTTATAGGCTGTGAAGTATAATTGCACTGAATTAACTAAAAGTACAGGATACAATATAGAGGTAAGTCAATTAGGTTGGTTTTGTTCTTTCTCTCACACATCCATCTTTTAACTGAAGTATATTGTCTTTGACACCAAAGCTTACTCTCAAATTTTAAATACATTTTATATGGCCTGAAACTTTGAAAAGAAAAAAGTTTCAACAAACTATGTAGTGATATATTTAAATATTATATGTTAAATGCTTTTTAAAAATCTTAGTAACCACTTAGTTACTAAGTGGTTAATACATCACTTAGTAACCACTGCTCTAGTACTAATAAAATAATAAAACAGTAATATTAATACTGCAGCATCACTGCAGCACAGTGGACCTGTGATCTCATCAATGTACATATTCCCTTCAGGGAGGCAATTTATCCATGAAACAAAGAAAAATAAAGAGGCTATTAATAATTAATATTAGTAGTAATTAATATTAAATATTAATTTATATATTTTATCTCATTTGATCCTCATAGCTACCCCATTAGGGAAGCACTATGGGTATTATTAGTCTTATTTTTCCCAAGTAAGAAACTGAGACTTACATGTGTCCATGGTCATGCAAGTAGTATGGGCTTCAGATGCAGGTATCTTCTCACTCTAACATGGTTTACTCCCCACCACCCTACCTTGGGCTTATGATACTCTTGCTATCATTATCATAGTTGATATGATTATGCCCAGTCATGTTCTATAGTGTTTTAAATTGGATTTACTATTTTTAGATTAGGTTGTCCTAATCAAAAGTAATATTGCTTTTGTATCCAAAAAAGGTGTCAAAATGTATTTAAACTAATATATATTTTAATTGATTTGTTATATTCCAGGCCTCTTTCTTATATCTTAGAAATATAAATTTCAATTATCTTTTTGTTCTACCTAAAATATTTTAATTAGAATGTGACTTATAAAGCCCTTTGAGAACTGTTATACATCTCATAACTCTGGTATGTTGATGTTACTGAAGTAATTATCCCCTTCTGCAAAGCATCTGTATACATTGTGTGACATGCACATGGCATTTAGTCCATCTTTTTCGAGGGGAAAAAGACCAAGTGAGTGTATCAGTGGCAGAGATCAGATATTCTATTTAGGGATATGAGTTGCCGCTGGTATCAGAGTTTTAGTGCTGGGAAGAGTTCCTGGACATCATCCAGCCTTGATCTCCTTGTTTTACAGATGAGACAGGCTATACCCTGCCAATTTTATGTATTTTACACTCATTAATATTGGAAGTATCTCACAATGAATTTGATGCATTTGAGAGGCATTGGGATATTATGGAAGAAGTCACATTTCAGCTGTTTGATCTTGAGCAAGAGATACATGGACGTGCTCTCCATTAGTCAATGAAGTTCCCACACTGATGAAATCATAGGTCTTACTCACTAACTTACCTTCTGTTCTTACCTCAAGAGGGATGCATGTGTATAATTTGTGATGGTTAAAGTACTCCATAAAGATAAAGTAGTAGTGTTATCTTTAATTGTTATGATCATCACTATACTTAACATTTTGGATTTTTTTTCTAGCTTTTCTATTTTTTGACTTGATGCAATATATGGAATTCTGGATCTAGAGTCAGGAAGATCTATATTCAAATTCACTCTCAAATATTTACTAGATGTATGAACCTGCCTGGAATAGTCACTTTTTTTTAACTTAATTTTCCATATCTGTAAAATATCTGGGGATAATAATAGCACCCAGTTTTACCTCACAAAGTTTTATGAGAGTTACATGAAATTGTATTTTTAAAGCACTTATCAGAGTTCTACTACATAGCAGGTTCTATATAAATGCTAGCTATCAATAATTATTACTATTATTATTGTCAGTAGTTTTCATTTTGGGAAACAGTTGCTTTTTTTTGTTTGTTTAAATTATTGGGAGCTCATAATTTTGTGAGTAAGTGAATTGTGAAAAAGTTAAATTTATTGAAATGTAAGTATTTTTCTAAAAATTATAAATGCAGAATTAGAAGCATTATGATGTGAAGATTTGGCACTTAAGCTCTCCTTCTCATTTCCCCAAAAAATAAGTAAATAAAAAAAAAAAAAGATTTGTTATTGCAACATCATTAATTAAGTATAGCCAAGTATTGAGAAGTTTAAAAAAAAAAAAAAAAAACTAAAAAAAAACCCAACAAACCTCCCAGGTATACTTTTTATTATTATTAATTTTTTTTAGAAAATAAATAAAGCATAATCTATTTTATTAATAACTAGAAACAATGGGCATTATGCAGTGCGCCACAAAAATTCAGTGTTATTGCACTTGAATAGATCCAATTTTCCTTTATCTATTTGTCCTGGACCTATAGTATTTTGCAGTAGCCATTCATTGTCTTCATTGGATGAATCTAAACTACTAAGGACAGAACTTTGAGTCTCACAACAATTAATCATTTAATTTTCTTCCTCAGCAAAAGCAGAATTTCTTCTAAAATGAATTTATTATTAATAAAATAATAAATTCTTATATTTTTTTTATTCTTTATACAGTTGATATGAATTTATGGATTGTTATCACTTCAGGATGCAGCATATCCATGTATATGTGTATAAGTGTGTGCCTGTATGTGAATGTCTTTGTGCGTGTTATTGTCTTAGTAAACATACATAGATTTTCAGCATAGGTGAATTTGGTTGGTGCTTTAATCTGACATTGCCATCTCCCCTATAAATCTTCTTTTTCCTTGTTTTCTTTATTTAATCATGCTGTCTTTTGTTTTTCAGGTTAAAAACACTAAACTTCCTAGAAATATATGTAATACAATTGAACTTCTCATTGAAGGGCAGTTCTTTACAGAAGCACTTGAAGAACTAGTTTTCCTACAACCACAATACATCCCTCCTGTCTTTCTTCTTCATGCTCTCCTAAAGAACATGCTACAGGTGAAAAAGCAAAAGCTTAAACATAATGAAGCAAAGGAGATTAAAATTTAACAATGTTGCTGGTATCTATTAACAGCTAATTATCTGTTTCAGAAAATTTTTTATGACTCCTAAACTGAAATCTGGTTTCCATTTGCTGTCTTTTTTCCTTTCACAAAATTAATTTTTTCCACCCCCTATATAATTAAGTCTTTGTGTAAGATAGAAACTCCTCAACTCATACAAATGCTTTAAATCAACTAGAATTCTATTCAGTAAATTACCATCCCCACATAGATCATGTTCATTTTGTTTCTGGGCTTGAGAGGGAAAAAAGCACTTTTAAAATTGTTAAATTGTATTTTGGTGGGAATCTGGACCTGTGATTTGTTCATTATGGACAAAATTTTTATAAAATCATATAAAGTGGCAAACATATTTTTAGCAACTGTTAACTTAAAGTGAAGTCCAATTTGGAGTGTCACTTCAGGGGAAGACAAAAAACACTTCTAAGTAAAATTCTGCCAGAACCAGAGTTTAATTAAGTGAGTTACTCTAGATATTCCTTTTGGGTAAATTCAGGAAGTCATTTTCTTTTGGAATAAAGAAAGTAGTATTCTCATATAATCTGAATCCATCACTTAGAACTGTGATCCCATCCTGTAGTTTCTTTAAACTAATAGTACCAGATTCAAATTGAAACAGATCCCTGTGGCCACATGTTGACTTTAAAAGTCACAAATTGGTATTATCTTTGTCATGTTGTATTTTTATTGTTAAACATTTCCCAATCACATTTTTATCTGGTTGAGATCATTTTTTTTGCTGTTGAGTTTGACCATTTAATAGCTTAGACCATTTAATAGCTGAATCACTGTATTTGCTGTGTGAAACTTATGGTTGGTTTTTTTTTGTTTGTTTGTTTTTTAGTTTTTATTTTCAATTCTGAATTCTCTCCCTCTCTCCACCCCCCCTCCCCACCTTACTGAAGAGGTAAGAAATATGATAGGCCCATTCTTTAAAGGTGCACATTTGTAAGACAGGTGACCAGAAGAAGAAACATACTAGAAGGTAAAATAATGTATGCCAAGAAAGCCATTATTAATCAACTATTTCCTTTCATTTTATAACAGGATAATATAAAGACCTTGATTGATCAGTACTTCCGTGTTTTGTCAGTTCTTCTGCGTCTTCATCCTCCTTGGAAGTCTTCTGCCATGTTGAGTTATTATTTAGAATTTTTTCAGTGTCCAAATTGTATGAAAGGAACATGGTCTTTTGTAGACGTACTTATCCGGTAAGGGAATTTTAGATTATTAGTATAAATTCAGACCATTATATATGTTAGATACATATGGAGTATGTTGTTATAGATTGTTCTCCAGAAGAATAATTTTCTCATAGGGAAAATACTTCAAAATTATGAAAATCAATGATGTTATTAATAAGGATACTCACCAATTCAAATTGCAATCCATCTATGACTTCATAGAAATCCTTAAAAGTTTTTGTTACTAAAAAATTCATCAAATTGGTAAACCTGGTGATAAGCCTTTTAAAACTTACCTAGATTTCTCCCCAAACAAAAGATAGAAGGCTAATCATTGGATCTTTATTTTAACCTTTCCATTTTGGTAAAGTATGTAATAGCTTGTAGTCAGGTGGCGTGGTTTTCAGTGATACAGTGAATCATAAGATAGGATTTCAGAAGATGAGGGAAATAGCCTGTATACAAAGATAATTAATTTTATACTAAATTCCTGTTTTTATCACCGTTCTTTCACTCCTCCCAGCCAAAAATCTTATGGTTATCTTTGACTCTTTCCTTTCAAAAATATTACAGATTTTATAATTCTATAACTTTCAGGGCCCCACTCTACCCCCACTTCCATTCTATCTCTTAAGTCATTTTCTGTCTCCATACCCGTACTACCTCACACTTAAATTACAAGCCTCTTTCATTCTCAAAAATGAATATGACCTCAGGGAGGTGATGCCATGACAGGCAAATGAATTGGATTTGAAGGAGGGAGGGCTGAGCAAGGTCACCTGCCTCACTTGCTCCTCCTGAACCATCCAGGAATAATCCTTCTGGAGAGGATAATTGAACATGAGGGAAACTGATGAGATCATCAAAGGAGATGGACTAGAGGGAAAATAGAAGGACAGTACTTGGGGGGCACGAATAATTAATGGCCATAATTTAGATGAAAAGAAAACCAAGGCATAGTCAGACAGGTTGAAGGAGAACCAGGAGAAAGCAGTGTTCCCAAAACAGGAGAATTAGAATTTATGAATATCTTGAAGGAACAACCAAATTTTTTGCTCCACTTGATGCCCTGGTCATTCTTGTTCTAAAAAAGAGAGTATCCAGGAATTACGATAAACATTGTCAAAAGCTGCAGTCAGTCATCAAGAAGAATGACCTTTGAATCTGGAAATTAAGAAATCATTAGTAGTTATGTAAGGAGCAGTTTCAGTCAATGATCAAATCAGAATCCAAGTTAGAATGGATTTAAAATCAAGTAAGAGGAAAGGTACAGAAGCTAGCTAGCAAGGATGGTAGGATCAAGTGAGGGTTTTTTTTTAAGGATGGGAGTGGAGAGAGGCTTGAGTATGTCTGTAAACAGCTAGGAAGAAGCCTGTTGATAAGACAAGGTTGAAGATTAGTGAGAGGGAAAGTGATGAAGAGGGAAGTTTGCTAAATTAGGAACAGAAAGGGATGGATTGAAGGACACATTTCCCTTAACAAAAAGAGATATCTCTTCATGAGAGTTGGCGAATTTTGTGATTCATTCCCTCATTGACTCTTCACAGAATACTTGAATCCTTTAAAAGTCAGCCTTACTGTATTTCTTCTGCATCCTCTCTAGCTTTGCATCCCCTCTAAACTCTCTAGCCTTTCTAAAATTATGGCACCCAGGACTAAACATAATTGCTTTCAGGAGGGTAGAGTCTAGTAAAATTCTCATTTATCTTTTTCTAGTTAATACTTCTCTTAGTATAGGCTAAGATTACATAAATTGTGTTTTTTTTATCTTCCTTTTTATCTCCCTCTCTCCCCTTAATCTTCATCTTCTATCCTCCCATCCCAATCAGTAGTGTTCTATTCTTCTTGAAATTATTTTGTATTTAATTATCTGTGACCATTTTATGTTCCTCTTGAAAGTAGGGACTATTGTGTTTTTGTCATCTTACATATAGTGTGTATTTAATAAATGTGTGTGTTGTCTTTACTTAAAGTAGCAATATCTCAATAATATTTTAGAGAATGTTCAAGAAATTGGAAAATAATTTGTTAGAAAATTGTGTCTTTCATATTCACTTTTGTGACATTTCTTTCTTTTGATTTTCCTGCTTCTCTGAAAAGTCCTTTTTGTTTACTTAGAAGATTCTATGTCTTCTCTCTATCCCTTAAGTATAGTCATCTCACAATCTCTCTCTTCAGATCTTTTTTTTTTTTTTTAATATTCTCTCCTTTAGCAATGATATCTACTTCTTTATTTTCTTAATGCAGAAGACTCTTAAATATGTATTTCCCGATCTAGGTATTCCTGAGGTCCAAACAAAGTTATCATCTTCCCTCCAAAAACTATCTTCCTTCATACCTCCCCTATTTGTTTTGATCCTGTTGTTATTTCCCAAGCCACCCAAATTTGGACCTTCTAAATCACCTTTGATTCTAACATTCCACTCAGTCCTCCATGTCCAGTCATTTGCCAAGTTCTAGTTATACTGTCTGCTCAAATTAACAGACATTTGTCTCCTTTCTATTTTGTTATCTCTCATATGGATCATTGTTGGATTGTTTCAGTCATGTATTCATGTTCCTCTTTGGGGTTTTCTTGGCAAAGAAATGAAATGGTTTATCATTTCCTTCTCCAGTTCATTTTACAGATGAGGAAACTGAGAAAAACAAGATTAAGTGACTTGCCCACTTTATCATAGACATGTAAAGGTTCTGTTTGCCTCCAATCTCTCCCTTCTATCCAACCTTCATACTTCTGCCAAAATGTTCTTTCTAATCCTTAGGTCTGATCATGTCACTTCTACCTCAGATGTCGTCTTTGTTCCCCTCCTTTCCTTTTTTGAATGTCATAGATCTTTCTGGCATTCTGGTGAGCATCCTTCACAGAACAATATTTTCAAATGTATAAAATAAACTACAATGGAGAACAAAAGAAATCAGTTATATTTAAGTAAATTGCCCCTTCCCCATTAAAGTCAAGTCCTCCCATTCAAACCCATGGAACATAAGCTCTAATCAAATATCCACAAATAATGAGTCAGATTAGATAGGAGAAGACAAAGTTGTGGAAGATCTTGTTTGCAAACCTAATTTGGAAAGTATTCTCAGCTGAGCTGTAGTTTGGACTAATAATAATAGATAATTTATAGAACCTTAATTAAGGTTTGCAAAATGCTTTTATATGTATTATATCATTTGAGCCTCACAACAAACCTAGGACATAAATGTTATAATTATCCTTAGTTTACAGATAAGAAAATTAAGACTAAGAGGATAAGTGACTTTCTCAGAGTCACAGTGTGTTGGAATAAATGTTTGAAGCAAGAGTTGAACTCAGATCTATCCTGAGACCAAATCTGGCACTGTACTACCTAGCTTCCTCGTAGTGAGTGGCTGGGGAGAAAAGATGAGAAACCATGTGTAAACAACATGATAAAATCAGCCTTAAGTGAACAAAGAAGGAGAATGCAGTGATAAAATGAGATTTACCAGCAGCACTGGTATATTTGGAAGAAAATGTGTTTTCATCCTATCTCTGTGGCTCAGAGGATCCTAGATGGAGAGTAGAAGGGACCTCAGCCCATCCAGCATTCAACCCCTTCATTTATGAAGGAACTGAAGCCTGGTGAGCTTGTGAAATGCCCAGGGTCACACAGGGAGTGTCAAAGAAGAGGCTGGAATCAGAGCGTCTAAGTGTCTCTGTTCTTTCCTTTGTACTCCTGGGACTCAGTGCCTCTTGAGAAACACCAAAGAAGATGAAAAGGAATAAAATTGAGATTTTTTTTTAAACTTTATAGCTATGCTTTGTTAAACAGTGAACATGGAGAGGATTTTGTGGGAAGAAGAAGGTAAAGTTGAAAGCATTAAGTATTCAAGGTAATTTTTTATTTGCTAAGGACCTACCAATTAAGTTCAGTATTCATCGTTCTCCCATTTGCAGAGAAATAAAGGAAATGTGAAGACAATAACATAAGACAGTTGAACATTGACAATCACTGAGAAGAATTAGAGAAATTAGATCTGTATTCTTTAAAACAGTCAGTGATAAAGTGTACCGATTGCGAGAAGTAATAAAAGGATAACTGCTGGAGGGTTTGACCTGTCATTACATTTATAAAGGAAGCACAAATATTAATCATGCAGCTTTGTTTAACTTGTTCCATAATTTGTTGATCAAACTGTTATTTAAACTCTGGCATTATTTTAAAGAAGCACTTGTCCATCAATTAATCAGTGAATTTGTTTGAATCTCACGGATTCTTATATTCTTGTTTTTCAGGTCCTGCCTCTTCAATGAAAGTTTTTGTCACCCAATTCCAGAAGGAGTTGTTGTGTCCAAGATGCTCAAGCTGGCATTACTAACATTCTTCTTTACACTATTGAAAAACGAAGTTCAGCATCTGAATCACAAGTGTGTTTTTATATGAAAAGACATTTCTTCTATTTGCATTGTTCTTGTGTGGTCATTTTCCACTTTATTTCTAAAGTTTTTTTCCAAAAAGTCAATAATATTTTGTGTCTGTTTTTGTAGTTTTTTAAAATTTGACTGGTTTTAGGTTTTTCTCGGGGTTTTTTAAGTTTTTGACATTTAGAGATAAAATTTGTTAGCAATAGAGTGATGGTTTATCCAGGTTTTTTTTTTCCTATTTCACAGTTCACATTTTATTTTCACCAAGTCATACATTTGGATAGGTGTTTAATTTTATATCTTAGAGGTGTGAGGCTTTTCATTTTTCAGGTTTTAATTTTTTATTCTTTAGTAATTGAATGCTTAAGTGAAAAATCCTTCTTAGGCATAACACTCATTTATTCAGTTTGTATATGTAAGTGTTGAAAAGTTTCATCTCCACTTCCTGAAATTGAACATTCAATATATGTGCATTGTTGATTGTTTTATGGCCTGATGCTGTATACTTTTTCATCTCTATTCCATTATTATTTCAGTTTGACTTGATTGCCATTGTTACTGTACATACTACTTACCAAAAATAGTGATAGTACTATATTTTTAAATTGCCAAACTTCTTTGTGTTTTGACAAGACACTTGATACTTTCTCCCAAGTAACTATCATAATCAAATTGATTTACATTTAAATTTTGTTTATTCTTTTCTTAGGTTATATGAAGGGGCAGATTCTCAAAGCCTAAAAGCCCGAGAACAGGCCTTTCTTCTTGAAATCTTCTGGTCTGGAAATGAATCCTCAGTATTTTTTACCAAGCCAACAAATATGCTCTTGGATTGGTGTATATATTCTCAAAAACAAAAATTCAGATCTAACGATGTGAGTAGAATTTGCCTTACCATGTTGACTAAAAATAATGGGTGCTTTTGATCATTCATTCTTTTCTTTTTTTCCCTTTTCTGCCTGTCTAGTTTACTCTTCTGAGATAAAAATATGTGTGTCTATCTCTTCCATACATGCATAAGCATATGTATTTGCTGCTGAGTTTCAGAATGACAAGTCTTTGGGATTAAAAGCTATAGACAAAGCCTACTATAATGTAAGATGCTAATTACAAGTTATTGCTTGCTATTTCTGATCTTTTCATTTTATGTATATTTCATTGAATAAAAAAAATAAAAAAGAAGATGAGCCAAACCATAAAAGTTTTCAGAATGTGACTTTAAGAAAATAACAAATTCATTCTAAAAAAAAAATCTTAAAGACTATCAACGAGTCATCAATCTGAATTCTTATTTTGACCAGTGTCTCTCATTCTAGTCATTCTTTCTGTCTAGACAGCAATTTTTTCCCCAGCAATTCAGAAAATTAAAGTAGCATTTCTGACTCTTAAAAGATCATAGACTTTGAGCTTTTCAGATAGTTCTAGATTTTGTCTATTGTTTTGAATTTCTCTCTGTCAATTCAAAGACTGCTATGGATTTCTTGTTCCCTAAATTAGTTAAAATAGATCCATTTTTGACCTGAGTCAGTCTTGACTTCTTGTCGTAACTTATACTTTGATAGTTGACAGACTGTCTGATTTGTGGTAAAAATAAGACATTAAAAATGTGTACTAACCTTCTTGCAACAGGGAAAAGAGAAAGGGGTTAATAAGCCTGTGGGCTTAAGTAGAGAATGGAAGAGTAATGGTTGATGTTGTCAACTGAGTTGTGACTATTTGTTCTCAATCTCATTTAAACATTAATATTATTAGTTTCCCAGTGGCCAATACCCAGTTGAACTTTACATCTGCTTTAAATTAAATAATCTATTTACTTAATGATTTGGTGTATACTAAAAATTGGAAGTATGAAGATATGACTTGATACTTAGCGCTTGAGATAAGTGATGATTACATCATCATATTCAGCAGATTAGCAGGAATGATAAAAGATAGGAATAATCAATATTGGAGAAGCTATGGAAAGTTAGAAACACTGAATTTTTTTTGATGGAGCTTTGATGAACTGGTCTAACCATTTAAGTTAACAATTTTGAATTATGCTAATTAATTGCCTAAAATATTCATACCCTTTGATCCAGAAGTTCTTCTGTCTAATAGATACTCAAAGATGATCAAAGACAGAAAACATTAAAATATTTTATAGCAGTTATTTTTGTAGAAGCAAATAACTCTAATCAAAGTAGAGGTCCACTAATTAGTGAATAGCTAATTGTGGTACTTAAATGTAATGAATTATTCTTGTATAATAAGAAATAGTGAACATGAAAATTATAAAAGAGAGAAGCATGAAAGACTTACAGGAACAAATGCACAGTTGAATAAGCAGAACCAGTAAAACAAGAAACACAACTGTAGTAATATAATTGAAAGAATTCCCCCTTACCCTCAGTCTGCCAAAAAATTCCTGAGTAGAGTATAATTATAAGAACTAAGCCTGGTCCCTAAGAAGAATTCAGAAAAATGAGTATGTAACATTTTTTCTCCCCTCATCCTTTTTTAAGAAGATGACTTTCTGGGACTAGTATCTTATCTTATATGAGTATTTCCTTTAATGATGCAGATTTTAACTCATCCATACCTTCTCATTCTGTTTTGTTCTTTTTCATGTGAAGGACCCTTCAAGGAGAAGGCTGTGTATAATCACATGTGTTTTTTACATTTCAAATATAATAACCATAAAGAATCTGGGCTATTTGTTTATACCAAGCTCTCAGCCAGTCTTCTAGAATTGGTATTGGTATTAATATGATCACATTAATTCCACAGTGAACTTAAGAAATTAAATTCAAATGGGAAAAATCAGGAAGACCTGGGTTTATATCAGGTCTCTAACTCTTATTAATTGTGTGATTCTGAGCAAGTCACTTTACCTCTGTCTTCCTCCAATTTCCTCATCTATGAAATAGGTATAATAATAATAACACCTAGCCCACTGGATTTTTGTGATGATAAAATGAAACTATTTGTTGAGGTTTTTGCAAACCTTAAAACCTTATGTAATACTGACAACTTTATCTGACTTTTTAAAAAATACAGGAAATTTTATTAACGTTTAAAGGCAAGAGATAGGAATTTGAGTCTGAACCACCATAGCACTTGTTAACACAGGAAGTCCAAGGCAGACTCTGTTATTAGATTTTTATTTACCTATGAATTGTATGAAAGAAAATATAGAAACGTATATATGTATCTTGTCAGTCCATGTCATCTGCTTCCTTAAACCAAATTATAATACACTAATACAATTTTCATGACTAATAAAGAAAACTATTACTCATTTATCTCACCAAAATACATTTTAATAGGAGTGTTTTATACTTAAATACTACTTAATTCATGATGTGTTTGATATGAGGTATCTCACTTGATCCTGAAAATTGTTACTGTAAAGGTGGTATATATTATACTAGTTTCATAGGTGAAAAAACATGTTCAGATTGTAGAAATGTCATGATAAAAGTTGTATAGTCAATAAGAGCCTAAATGGGGACTTAAACACAGGTCTTGTGATCCAAAATCCAACATTGCATTCTACTAAAAAGACTTCAGGGAAGACATTGTGTTTAGCTCAAATTGTTTTAAAAAGTTTGAGATTCTAGTTGAACATTTAAACTTTCCAATCAGAAGTAACCATTCATTCAAAGTGGAGCAAAATCTCAAGAGAGTAATAAAGTAAATGAGATATATAACATCCTAAACATCTAATGCATTTTCAATATCCTTCCTTTAATATATGGAGGTGATTGTATATTGTCAGAGATTTTTTTAACAAAGCACAATCTTGTGGCAGATTCTATAAATTCAGTAAGATATCTAATGTGATCCCTAAAACAAAAGTCTGTTGTCCAAAAAAGGGGATACATTTTAAGGATTTCATCACCAGAAGATAGATTTAAAAAAAAAAAAAAACCCAACAAATTCACTTATTAAGGTAGAGCTGCAGTTCAGGTTGCAGTGACAAATGAAATTACAAGTATTCTTGAAGGATTGAAATACATACAAAATAATTTATAACATCAGAAATATGATGGCACGATATTCCCTTAATATTTCTATTTCATATTAGTGAGATAACAAATTATGGTTATGGAAGCAGAAACATGCAATGAATATTTGTCTGGAATTTCAGGCATGTCTTAAATGAGTCTTGTTTCCTCCTGACATCATGCCTCAAGGTGAGTGATGTTGCTTGTATCAGCAGTACAAGATATGTGGTTAGGGTGCACTAGACCTCCATGCAGAAGACTCTCAGTAATAACACATCCAACCAAGCTTGTTCATAAAATAAATATGTAACAAAACTATTTTTCAACTACTGAACAGAAATTAACTAGGTATCCTATTATTTGTTTGTGCCTCAAATGGCAAGTTTTCGAATTAATAGGAAAATTTCTAAATAGTGAATGATAAAATAGAAAGCTTCTTTGGATCTCTTTATTTTCATTCTGAGGCTTAGCCCCAGCCTAATATGAGGTCTCCTTCAGTGTGATTTCAGCTCTCTCAGATCTTTGATATACATCAGAAGTCTCTTTTTAGGATATTCACGCTAATTAATCAATTACCTGTGGATATTCTTTTAGTTTTCCCTCTGTGTCCACCCACCATTCCTTTTTCCCACTCCATGTAGAAATATTCTAGGTGAGAGTACTTTAAAGGTCCAGCTGCAAATTTATTTTTTACTCATATTGTAACCAGTCAGAAGGCAATATGTTAGGTAAAAGATTACTTATTACATATATTACATATTGTTACAAGAGGACAAAATAGACCTTACAGGATGAGGAGAGACCTTCCATTTGTCAGTTTTCCAACAGCCAGTAGTAATTTAATTATAGAACATTTTTGCCATTACACCCAAGGTACTGCTGATCCTTAATGTTATACAGTTACTAAAAGCTTTATTTATGTTGCCAAGAAAATATGAAAAGGCAACAGTTACGTCAGCTAGCCTTAATTGTTACTGACCTTGTTCAACTTCAGAAACTTCTGTATTAACATTATAGACTTTCCTATTCATTAGTTTATTTGGAATTTTATGTGAGGTAAACTTGAATTTATTAGATACCTCCTTGTTACAGTCCCTGACTCCTTAGTGTCTAAAATATATATGCCTTAATTTTAATATTTTTTTTTTTTGCATCTGGATAAACGTTATCATTGCAGCCAAACTGAGAGTGAAGAGTGGGGATGAGGTGTGGAGTGTCATACAATAATAGTACTTACCTGCCAAGGTTTGTGCAAGTCAAGCGAGATAATAATTGTAATGTACTCAGCACAATGCCTGTTACATAGTAAGCGGTATATAAATGTTAGCTATTATTATTTCATAATACCAGTTAGTTGACCAGATTTAGGGGCAAGGGATAGTAGGAGGTGAGTAGAATAATGCTAGTTCGATATCTGAGCACTAGTTTGCTATTAATTTTAGGATTTCATTTAGATAGTTGTCAGAGATATGATTTAAATAGCCATGTGGTTTTTGTTTTTGATTTGTTTTTAATTGGCTCCTGGCATCTGTTCTAAGATTCAGGGACTAAAAAGGGAATTTGCTCTGCAAAAAAGTACATAGTGTATTCTCTGTACCTTGTCCCCTTGTCCTGGCCACAATCTTGTGATTCAGCTGTTCTTCTACAGAATAATTGGGGACTGTAGGCCCCTTACTATGTGACAGTTGAAACTAGTGAGTAGGCACTCTCAGTGTGTGTGTGTGTGTGTGTGTGTGTGTGTGTGTGTGTCTGGCTTAAAAAGAATCATTGGTTGCAAAGGGTACAGGAACAGAAAACATTCATTATAAATAGAACTAAATATAGTATTCTCATCTTTAAATGAGAGGAGGCTGGTAACTTCTTTATAGATTATCAGGTGCTTGCTCAGCTTAATCTGCCTTTCATTTATTTTTTTTAAATGCTAAAATCATTATAGATAAAAAGGTCTTTTCACTTTTGTGGAACATTTCTTCCTTTTTTCCATTTAATTGTATTAGATGAAACTGCTCATTATATCTGAAGACAATAATATAGACCACAGCATTTTTCACAGTTTGCTAAATCACCAAAGGACTACTACTACCAATGTGAAAATGCTTAGAAAGCAGTCTAAAGTTGTAAATAGTAACAGATTTTATGTACTTAGCTTGAAGATTTTCATTACACTTTATAAACAAGAGCAACATATTTGTTTAGCAGTTACTGCTATGTACATTGTAGCATTATTAGATATTAGAGAACTGGCCTTAAACATTTCATATAAGTATTTTATTTCTTAAGGCTTCATTAGGATTTTTTATTCATATGAACTTTTCCTATTAAGTTAATTTTCACTGCCAGAATTCATTCTTGTACTTTATTCAGTCTTTTTGGCAGTTTTCAATTTAAAGAATTCCATGCATGTTCATAGACATCACTTTCAGTAGGGTAAAGCATTTTGTTTCTTGATTTACAGCATTGAAGCATTCAATTTAAGTCATTAGCTAAACAGAAGTCCTCAGTTTATGCTAATGCTGTTTTGTCATAATGTCAATCAGCCAGTCTTGCCAAATGACATTGTGGCAAGTGAATTTCATTGTCATGAATCTGAGAGTGCTTTGGGCTTCCTTGGCAAAGGGCAGAGGTGGGGTGTGTCTCTTATTTTATAAGGAGCTGCAAATTCAATGTGGGCAACAGCTACAAAGCTTAGTAGCTTGTCTGTATCATTTCTCCTTGGGACATCCTTATACAATACATAGAGGTAACTCGAAAATTTCTGAACACAAGGAAACCAAATGAGACTATATGCCTATAAATGTCCCTTCAACTCGCCAACTATTGATTTTTTCTTTTTTCTTTTTTTAAATAATTATTGGTAAGAAAGAGGAGGTAATATGGAGCAATGGATAGAATCACCGACTCTGGAGTCAGAGAACCTGGGTTTATATCCTTTCTCTAATACTTTCTACTTTTGCATGATCTTGACCAAGTTACTTCCTTAGCCTCTTTCTTCATCTATAAATGAAGAGATTTATACTAGATGGGCTCTGAGCTCTCGTCTAGCTATAAAGTGATGATCTAATGTTGGCTGCCATCTTTTTAAAAATTCCCATAATATCTTTTCCTTCAAATTCTTATCTTGTTACAGTGAAAGGAAATAAAATTATACTTTTACAGAGCATCTTAAGTATTATCTAGTTAAACCTCTTTATTTTACAAATGGGGAACTGGGCTTCAGAAATATGGTCACTTAGCAGAATCCACATTGCTATTCTATGATAGAGTTCTAATTATGGCATAGTTATCAAGCTCCTAATTATGAATTTTTCTGCTGCAACATACGCTTTCCTACATTAAAACTCTACTGTATTCAAATCCTTTCTCAGACATTTAGAAACTGTGTAACCCATGGACAAATCCCTTAATGTAACCGGATCTTAATTTTCTCATCTGTAAAGCAGGGAATCTTTACTGCTTAATGTGAAGGTGAAATGAAATAATGTTCATTAAAATGTCTGTAAACCTTCAAGTCCGGTATAAATGTCATCTGTTATTGTTTTGAAAGGATTGACAGTACATTAACTTATTGTCTTAATCCTATTTATTGTACTAGTGAAGCTCTTATCTTTAGCAGCCTGGTGAGCTCATATATGAGGGTGGATGCAAAGAACCTAGATTAGAAGTGTAAAGACATGTTTTAGTTTTAATCACACCTCTTTTCTATCAAAAAAAGACATACCATTAAACCCCTTTTAGTCTGAGTTTCCTACTCTGTCTATAAAATAGCAATGGTAGTATATGCTCTGCCTCTCTCACAGGATTGTTCTGAAGATCAGCTGAAATCATGCTCATTGAAAGTGCTTTGAAAACAAGTTGGTATATGGCTGGTATATCGATTTGTTTTACTGCTTGTCTATACTTACATGTTATAAGGAAGGTTGCCTATATAGCTTGGGGAAATGGACTAATGGATAGTTTAGAAATGCAGCTTTTTAAAAAGAGAATCAATAAAAATTAAAAAGCAAAAGTAAAAGGATATTTGGAAGGGACACAAAAAAATCAGGGCAAGATTGTTACTGTTATATTAAATGCAATATATACTCAAAAAATAAACTACATCACAGCAATTCTTGGTTTATGTATAATCTTGTTATTTTATTTTGAAATGTGTATTTTGATGACGATTGTTGTTTGTCACAAAAGTAAATTTTAACAGAACAATTCACGTGCAAGTAAGGTTATCCTATTAACTGGTCAGATGGCAAACATCTTACTTGGTATTGCTCTGGTTTAACTATTCTAGCTATTATTATTCGGTATTCTGATTAACATACTCGATAACAAAATTTTATTGAACCACACTTTTATATTAAGAACTTTTGATTTCTTCTAGATGATAACTCCTTCCATGAGGATAACTCCTTGTCATGATGTATAGTTCACAAAATATCAGAAGCAGAATCTGAGCCCAGCATTTGCTACCTCCCAGGACTCTTCTCTCTTCACTATGCTGTTTCTTCGTGTTCACTATTCTTTTTCCTCAGTGATTCAAGACCCATGCAGAATATTGCAGAAGTTTCATGTCACAACTATGAACATCAATTTTCATTGTGTTCTCAAAGTACAGATCCAGTTAGCACTGATAGACAATAAGCAGAATAATAGAATGATGAGGATATTGGCAAATTCTCCCAGATTTAGATGTAGCATTTAGCAAATTAACTATTTTGTTTGTTGCATTGTGTTTTCTTCTGGATTTTTTATTTAGAATTGGAACATCCCAAAGGGTTATCTGGTAAAAGCCTCTTATTTCATAAGTGAGAGAACTGAAGCTCAGAGACTTTAAGTGACTTGGCCCAATGATACATACAGCAAGTAAGCAGCAGAGCTGGTATTCCAATCCAATTCCACTATTACAGTTGCCTCCCCCAAAGCAGCTTCTAGAATAAATATCAATATTTATATTTTGCTTTTCTCAACTATTAACTCTGTAGACATTCATGATGGTCGAGATGAATCTAACCATTGATTGAGAAGACTCAATATATTTTTTCAGTAACAATTCTTTTGTTTGGAGCCTTAATTTCTATTTTTCACAACTTATTTTATTTTTAGCAACCAAGTGATAGAGATATGGGTACTTTGGTATATAGCCCTCTTTATGTTTTACTTTGTGTCTAAAAATGCTGATTTTCTATGGTGTTAAATTTAGAATAAAAGCTAATTTTTTTTAAACCCTCATTTCCTAATTATATTCCTGTAAATTACAGTATTACAAAGAAATAAAGTTTGGTTCTGTTGATGGACACAATTTGAGAGAAATAGTACAAGTTACAAAGCCTATTCTTTCCTATTGATGTAAGCTGTGTGTGTTCTTAGTAACTCAAACCTAGAGTCACAAATATACTGTGAGAGCTGAAACCAAACATGTCTTTGATGTTTACCGAGATCTTATAGGATACTAACAATATTAGTTTCCTGTACTCTTTCCAAATAATCTGTAGAAGAAGACCAAGGATGTCAGTAAATCTAGGTTTCTACTGTTTTGCCAACTTAAAAAAAATGTTTCTAGGGAAGTTTATACCTATTTTTATCATGTCATGCCATGTTAGCTATTTGACTTTTGGCATGTCTAAATTTAAAATCGAGATTACTTCCCACAGAGAATTTTAAAATAGTATACACATAGAGAATTTAAAAATAGTATACACATGATTAATATATTTTTCTGAACATTTTACTGCCTTTTTAAAAGTAATTTTTCTCACTTGTTAGGCTTTCAAAAATGAAATGGCTTATCTGTTGATTGAGATACTTGGAGCTGTGGTAGAATATTGGATATTTCTTGGTCTTAAGAAGGACAGAAACGTGATGCAACATATGTCTGATAATCTAGGAAATTATGTTGCTGTTTCTTGTGATGGTGAGTATGTCTCTGGACAAGTTATATATTATTTTGAGCCTTATTCAATAAAATAGTTTTATAGTATTTGTTTAGCTTTTAGCAGATATTTGTGACATTTTTCCAATTATGTCAACTTTTTGTTTTTAATTTCTATTAAACTACTAAATACCGTGTATTTTCATTGTATAGTTTACAAAGTATTTTAATATATTCAAATAATTTATTTTAAATTACATTAGAAGATGAAACAAATGCTATTTTATAACGTATAAGTTTTGGGCAAAGTATGAAACCCTACTAAACTTCAAATAGGAAGTGCATTCAAATAAATTCAAATTGATATCTAGCTTGCAAATAAGGATCGTCTGTTAAATTTTGATTGGCGATTTCTCATTGACGTGGGAGGTTTTGTTTTTTTTTTTCCGGGGTGGGGGAGAGGGGTTCTTGTTGATTCTTTTTTCTTTTTTTTTTTTTTTTTTTATTTAATAAGTGTCTGAAGTTAGATTTCAACTCTGGCATTTTTGATTCGCCTGCCACTCTATCCACTGCATCACCTTCCCTCTCCCCTACTCATCCATTGTGAAAGCAAGAAAAATAAAATCAATTATAAATATATATAACTGTGCACAAAAAACTCCTGCACTGTGTCCAAAAAGAAGAAGAAAATATTCTTTGATTTGCACTCTAAAGCCTATCAGTTCTCTATCAGATATGAATATTCTCAGAGTTCCTAAAGGTGATCTTTATAATTGTGTAATTTCTTCTTGTGGTTCTGCTTACTTTACTTTGTATCAATTCATATAAGTCTTTCAAGGTTTTTCTGAAATCAGCCTGCTCATCATTTCTTATAACAGTAATATCCCATTGCATTCATCTTGTATAATTTGTTCAGCCCTTCCCCAATTGATAGGCTTCTCCTATAACTATTTTTATATTTATTGGTCCTTTTCGTTGTTCTTTTAATTACTTTAAGATGTAGAGCTAATAGCATTTACAAAGCATTTTCACAAGGAACAAGAATTCTTTCCAATCCTTTAGCATAAATAGTGTGAATAATCCTCATTTTACAGATAAAGAAATTGAGGCTAAGCAATATTAAACAGCCATATGGCTAAGTGACAGAGCCATCATATAATCCTTGGTCTTTTAGCTTTATTGCCCTTATATTATTCTGCTTCTTCCAAATTTAATCATTTGTCTGTGTTTTTATATCTGTAACTTTGGTATTTTTTTAGTGGGAAGGGTTGAATACAGATTGTTCCATATGAAAATGATAATTTGACAGGGGAAAAAATGCTATAATGTATAAAGTAAAGTACTCTGCAGTGTGTTAAAAAGTCTTTCCTATGTAGAACAATTTACTGCAGCATTGTCTACTTATCACCATTTACTCTAATAGCAGGATAAATCAATTTAATAAATTTTCCTTTATTTTGTGAAAGAAAATAGAATTAAATGCCCTGTTAATAGGGATATATTAACTCTTTCAGACTTGTAATCTAGAACAGGTAGTGCAGGTAAAAAGTTAAGCTAGATCAATCTAAAGTTGTTCCATCTACTCCTTTTCCTTGGAGAATTAGTCCCATCAAAAATTATCTTAATAATGCTTATTTTATTTGCCATGTGTTTTGTAGAACTTTTGCTGTTAAGAATTGTTTTCTTAGAACTTTTTTAAAGTAAAAGATAATATAAGATTTTAATCCATTTTCACTAATGTCATATCAACCTTCAAGTCTCCTAATATGCAAAATCATTGAATGACACTATATTGTTAAATTAGTTAAATCATATAACCTGTTTACATAGTACATCTCTTTTTTTTTAATATCTAGAAAATCTATAATGCTGTTGTTATATTTTCTCTTAACATTGATATTCTTTTTTCCCCATTTTAAACTTGTTTTATTTAGTATTTTATTTTCCCCTAATTACATGTAGACAATTTTTAATTTTATTCTTTATTTTAAATTTTGAATATCAGGCCATTTAGCTGACACAGTAGTTAGAATATTGGCCGTAGAGAGAAGTATTTGAGTTCAATTCTGGCCTCAGTCACTTACTAGCTGTATGAACCTAAACAAGTCACTTAACCCCATTGCCTCTTCCTCCTCCCCTACCCCCCTAAAAAAAGAAAAGAAAAAAAGTGTTACATTTTGAGTTCTAAATTGTCTCTTCCCTCACCTCACCCTTCATGGAGAAGATAAGAAATTTGATATAGATTATTATATGTGTAGTATATATGCAAATATATATTTCCATATTAGTCATGTTGTGGAGGGGGGGGGGGAACCAAAATAAGAAAAATAAAGAATATGTATTTTTATTATAGATTTTTATTTACAAGATATATGACATGGGTAATTTTTCAGCATTGACAGTTGCAAAACATTTTGTTCCAATTTTTCCTATCCTTCCCTCCACCCCTCTCCCAAATGGCAAAGTAGACCAATATATGTTAAATATGTTAAAGTATATGTTAAATACAATATATGTATACATGTCCATACAGTTATTTTTCTGCACAAGAAGAAATAGTGTAAAATTAACCTGTGAAGGAAATTAAAAATGCAGGTGGACAAAAATAGAGGAATTGGGAATTCTATGTAGTGGTTCATAGTCATCTCCCAGAGTTCTTTCGCTGCATGTAGCTGATTCAATTCATTGCTCTCAATTGGAACTGATTTGTTTCATCTCATTATTGAAGAGGGCCACATCCATCAGAATTGATCATCATATAGTATTGTTGTTGAAGTATATAATGATCTCCTGGTCTTACTCATTTCACTCAGCATCAGTTCATGTAACTCTTTCCAGGCCTAATTAAGAATATTTTTTAAAGTGCATTTTGTTCTGCATTCAAACTCAATCAATCAGTTCTTTCCCTGGAGATGGGTAGCATTTTTCAAGTCCTTATATATTATCTTCAAATCATAGTTTTGCAGCATCTAAGTCATTCATAGTTTGTCATTGCTTGGTATTGCTGTTTTGCTGCTTCAATTCATGTAAACTTTTCTAGGTTTTTCTGACTTGTCATTTCTTATAGTTTAATAGCATTCCATCAAAATCATTTACCACAACTTGTTAAGCCATCCTTTGCCACTACTAAAAGAACTGCTACAAATATTTATACACATACCTTTTTAAAAAATATATATCTTTGGGAAATGATAATGATATTACTGGATCATAGGGTTTTATATTGTTTTATGGCATTTATAATTTCATAGTTTTTATTATTTTTTGGACATAGTTCCCAATTTGGTCTTTAGAATAATTCCACGGGCAATGTATTAGTGTCTCAATTTTTCGTTGCTTTGCTTTTCTGACATATTAGCCAACAGATAGGTGGAAGTACCTTAAGAGTTCTTTTACTTTACATTTCTCTCATCACTAGTGATTTAGAGCATTTTTTCATATGACTTTTTAATTACCTTATCTTATTTCTTTATCCTTTAACCATTGACAAATGGCTCTTAGTTTTATAAATTAGACTCTTTCCTCTATAAATTTGAGAAGTGAAACTTTTATCAGAAATTTCCTATAATATTACTCTTATGAGTTGCAGTTATGATTACTGTTATTTCTCTCCATCCCATTTTTTCTTCTTTATCCTACCTTTTGCCTCCTTTTACCCTATCCATCCTCAAAAATGTTTTACTATTGACTACTGCCTCCCTCAAATTTACCTATTTTCTACCAGTATTCTTTCCCCCAAATCTTTTCCCCTTATAGGATAACATAGATTCTATATTCTATATGAATGTGTATGTGATATTCCCTTTTGAGCCAACTCTGTTGAGAGTAAAGTTTAAGCATTCCTCCCCAATTCCCTCTTTCCCATCTACTATAAAAGCTCAGTTTTGTATCTTTTGTGTGAGATAATTTATCCCATTCTACTTCTCTTTTCCCTTCTCCCAGTGCATTCCTCTTTTTCACCCCTTAATTTTATATTGTTTAGATATCATTCCATCATATTTGACTCATACTTGTATCCTCTTCCTCTGACTGCTCCTTTTAATTGCCCTAACAATGAGAAAGTTCTTAGGAAGGACAAATAATTTCTCTTTTCTTTTTTACATTTTTTTGCTTCTCTGAGTCTTATATTTGAAAGTCAGATTTTCTATTTAGCTCTGGTCATTCATCAAGAATGTTGAAATTCCTCTATTTCATTAAATATTCCTCTTTTCCCCTTGAAGGATTATACTTAGTTTTACTAGGTAGGTGATTCTTGTTATAATTCAAACTCCTCTCATTTTCTTCTAATGTTTTGATCCTCCTTTCTATCCAGTCCTTCCCTTCCCCCCCCTTTCTCTATGTTGTTCCCTCTTTGAGCAAAAACTGATGAGGTTAATCCTCAAACAATGTTCATCACTCTCCCTTTTTTCCTTGAATTGTAATAGGGTTTTTTATGCCTCTTCATATGATTTGATTTGTCCCATTTTGCCTCCCCTTTTCTCTTCTCCCAATACAATCCTTTTTCTACCTCTTAATGTCTTTTTCAATATCACATCAGAGTCCACTTATACCCACATCTTCTATATATCTGCCCCCTCTAACTGCCCTAATAAAAGATAGTTGCAAGTATTTTCTCATCTAGGGATAAAAACAATTTAACCTTTAAGTAATATGTATTGTGGTTTTTTTTTCTTTCTTGTATACTTTTCTATGGTTCTGTTGAATCCTGTGTTTGAAGATCAAATTTTCTATTTAATTTTGGACTTTTTAATAGAACTTATTAAAAATCTCTTACTTCATTGAAGATCCATCTCTTCTCCTGAAAGATGATGCTGAATCTTCCTGGGTAGTTGATTCTTGGTTGTAATCCTAGGTCCTTTGCCTTCCAGAAGATGCTACTTCAGGCCCTCTGATCCTGTATAGTAGACTTGTCAGATCCTAGGTAATTCTGAATGTTGCTCCTTAAAACTTGAATTGCTTTTGTTTGGCAGCTTGCAGTATTTTTTCCTTGAGATTATAACTCTGGAGTTTTGCAACTATGTTTCTTGGAGTTTTCCTTGCCATCTCATTCTGGGGAATGATCATTTTGATTTTCTCAATGCCTATTTTGCCCTCTTGTTGTATTATATCAGGGCAGTTTTCCTTGATTCTTGAAGAATTCTAATCAGGCTCTCTTTTTTTGGTCATGTATTTCATGTAAACCAATATATATTTTAAATTGTCACTCCTGGATCTATTTTCTAGGCCAACTGTTTTTCTAATAAGGTATTTTACATTTTCTTCTGTTTTTTTTTTTTTTTCATTCTTTTTAGTTTGTCTATGATTTCTCATAAAGTCATTAGTTTCCAATTTCCCAATTCTAGTTTTATTTTCTTCAGTTAGTTTTTGCATCTCTTTAATTCTTTTTAAGGTGTTGTTTTCATCAACGTATTTTTTTTCCCCAGTTGGTCAATTGTATTTTTTAAGGAATTGTTTTCTTTAGTCAGTTTTTGTCCTTCCTTTTCCAACCTGTTGACTCTCTCTTGCATACTTCTCATTTCTTTTCCCAGTTTTTCTTCTACCTCTCTTATTTGCCTTTTTAACATCCTTTGTCAGCACTTTAAAGAAGCCTCTTTGTGTTTGAAACCAATTCATGTCATCCTTTGAGATTTCCCATCTGGACATTTTGTCCTTTTCTGAGTTGTTTTGTATGCCTTCACCACAGTAGATTTCTGTGGTTAAGGTTCTTTTCTGTTTCTTGCTCATTTTCTTTCTTTCTTCCTATTTTGTAACTTTTAAGGTCGAGCTCTGCTCCTGAGAACAGGGGGTGCTACCCCAACCTTCTTGTGACTGAGCCTTGGCTGGCTTTGAGCAGAGGAACCCCTTGTGTTTGGGGGTCTTGCACAGGGGGTCACCCTACCTGTTCTCTCCAGACAGACTGGTTTTGTGGACTGGCAGTTTTGTTTTTTGTGCTGGGATTGGAGACTTCCCCAGTGGTCTGCTCTGCTACTCAGTTGCTGATCTGCTGTAGTTAAGACCCTCTCTTTGGCTTTCCCAAAAAGCATCTGAACTGGGTAGAACACCTGTAAGATTGATAAAATCCTTCTAATCTATCTTGAGCTGGAGAGTGGTTTCATTCTGTTAGACGCTGTTCAGGGACTTGGTTTCATGTGGTTTTCAAGGGAAATTGGGAAAGTTCAAGCAGCTTCCCAATGTCACTTGGCTAGTAATCTAAACTCTAGAACATCATATTTCAAGCCCTCTGACTCTTTAACATAGAACATCCTGGCTGTGGCTTCACAATATTTTAATTGTTTATTTCTGACAACTTGCAGCATTTTCTTCTTAACCTGGGAGCTCTGGAAGTTGGTTATAATATTTCTAGGGGTTTTAAATTTGGGGATCTCTTTCAGGAAGTGTTTAGTCTATTATTTCAATTTATATTTTACTCTGTGGTTCCAGAATATCAGGGCAGTTTTCCTTAGTAATTTAATGAAAAATAATGCTTAGGATCTCGTTTTGATCATGACTTTCAGGTTGCACAATAATTGTTAAATTATTTTTTCTGTATCTATTTCTCAATTTTTCCTGAACCTCTTATTTGCTTTTAAAAATCTTTTTGAACTGTTCAAGAATTCTTTTTGGGCCTCAGAGCAATTCACATTTTTCTTTGAGGCTTGGGATATAGCAATTTTGATTTGCTTTTTTTCTTCCAAGTTTCTTTTGATCTTCTGTTACCATAGAAACTTTCTGTGTTAAGGTTCTTTTTCTATTAATTGGCTCATTCTTCCAGTCTGTTTCTTGATTCATAATTCAGAGTTAAAGTTATTCTCTGGAGCAGATTTGAAGGGACACAGTCCCAAGTTTTAGGCCTCTCGCTGCTGTGCTCAGAATTAGTTCTGGGTGTCTATATGCTTTCAGTTCATCTTTGGTGATGTGATCTAAGGAGAGGTATGATTACTGCTCTCCTGCCCTTTCCTTTATTCTATGAACAACCACAAGTATTCTTTTCTACCTTGAAACTGTGACCAGGCTGCTTCCCTGCAGCCTCAAACTCTGGTGTGCTTGTGCTCCTCACCCTGAGACCATGACCTAGGACTGTGACATGGATTAATAAAACAGAATCCTGCACCCAGTGCCAGCAGAGGGACTCCTGTAGTTTCCTGACCAGTTGCTCACGCCATTTATTTTTGATGGCCTAAGAGTCCTAGAAGCCAATGCTGCTGCAGCTGATTCAATTGCCCCAAAGGCCTGCTTTGCTTTGCTAGGGGCAGCTGTGCTGGAGTACACTATACTCTCACCCCAGTTAAGTTTTCCTGCTGACCTCTCATGAGTTCTCATGAGTTCTAAAGTTCTTTTGAAAGTGATATTTAAAAGTATTTGGAAAGAAATTGGGAGATTTCACATGAGTTCTTGCCTTTTCCCCGCCATCTTGGCCTTCCCACTGATATTCCAAGTTTAATTGGATAATTTCAATGAACATGAGCTCATAAAAAAAAAAGAAGAAGAAGAAGTTGTTTAAGAAATAGGAAGGATTTGTATATATATGGTTTTCTCATTTGGTTCCTAATTATAATCTTAAAACATTCCCTTTTCTTTGCACCCCCCCCAAAAAAAAGAAAGAAAAAGAGAGATTGAATGAATGTATAGAAGCATACCTTGCGTTTCATTCGTACCATCACAATAAAACAAATATCACAATAAAGCAAGTCACAAATGTTTTGGTTTCCTAAAGCATATAAAAGTTATTTTTACACTATATTGTTGTTAAGGATGAAGTAATCTTATGTCTAAAAAATTTGCATATTTTAATTTAAAAAATACATCATTGTCAAAAACTGTTAACAATCATCTGAGCCTTCAGCAAGTTATAATTCTTTTGCTAGTGGAGGATCTTGCCTTGATATTGATGACTACTGACTGATCATAGTAGTGATAGTTAAAGGTTGGAGTGTCTATAGAAATTTCTTAAAACAAAAAAACTTGAAATTTCCTGCATGGATTGACCCTTGCTTTCACTTGAACACTTAGATGCCATTGTAAGATTTTTTAATTGGCCTAATATCAATATTGTTGTCTTTTAGGGAATTGGGAGGCCAGAGGAAAGGAGAGACTTATGTAGTAGCCTTTTAACTCCTCATTCTTGTGGATCTCAAATCTGAAGTATTCAATTTTATAATCTGTCACACAATTTCAAAGTTGGTTATAACTATCTCAACCCATATCTGAACAAGAATCTCCTTTACAACATTCCTGACAAGTAGTCGGTTTTTGCTTCAAGATTGCCAATGAAGCCATGATTGTTAAGAAATTTCTTCTACCATCAACACTAAATTTGCTTCTTTACAACCCCTTTTTGTTCCTTGTCCTATTTTTTAGAGCCCTGCTTCTATTTGAAATTCCTTCAAATAATTAGAGACAGCCTTTATGTCCCTCTCAGTCATCTTTTCTCTAAGTTGAACATTGGTTCCTTCTAACAATCCTCATAGGACATGATTTCATTTCAATCATCCTGATTGTCCTCTCTTAGAAGCCCTTCAGTTTATCTGTGTTCTCACAAAACTTGGTATCCACAATTAAATACATTAATTCAAATATTATCTAACTAGCTGAAAGTACGAGACTGTCATCTTCCTAGAAGCTATGCTTCTTAGTATAGCTCGACATCACATTAGCTTTTTCAGCTGTCATATAACACTGTTGGTTCATATTTAGCTTTTCATACAAATGCACACCCATATCTTTTTTTTCTGCAAAACTCTCCATCTTATGTTTGTGAACTTGACTTTTTTGAACCTATGTGTTTATAAATTTCATCTTATTAGGTTCAGCCCAATGTTTTGACCTTTGAAGTTCTTTTTTGGTTCTTAAACCTGTCACTAGTACGTGTTACTCCCTTTGCATTGTTTGCAAATTTTATAAAAGTATGTTCAAGTGGAGATCTTCCAATATCATTTCAAAGTCTATAGAAATGAAGTTATTTAAGAAACCAGTGTGGAATTCATAAAGAACTAATCAACCAACTCAAATTTTCAAAGATACATAGAAAATGTATTATTATTTAAATGATTTTTTTTTTTACCAGAAAGATCTACTATAGAGTAAGTCATGCCAGACTATTTATTGCATTGGTAAGTTTAATAATCTGGCAAGAATAATAATGACTAAGGCAAAAGAGTAATCATGAATGGTTTGTAGAATTGTAATCTTTAGAATCCTACCTATTCTTCTCTGAGTCTTTGTAAACCATAGATCAATTTTGTTTTACTATTTTTCCCCATGACTAATCAGTCATTAATTAAAAGTTTCCAAGATCATATCAAGAATGAGTTTGGCTTCAAATGGGAGATGGGAAAAGATCCTTTCCCCCATTACTTTGTAGAGATGGGGAATCCACAAATTTGGGAAATTGTACATATTGTTCAACTTTTTTTCACTATATTGATTGGTTTTGTTAGGGTTTTTTTCTCCTTTTTAAAAGAAGTCTTTGTTATATGGAATAATTCTTGTAGAGAGGGAGAGGAATAAGGAAGAAATGTAGGTTATAAAAAATAGAAGATATAAAATTTGTTTTAAAAAAATAATTCCCAGAATTAGAAACTACATGATTCTCTCTGCGTCTTCCACCATTTGATGTTATCTACATTCAGTCCCTCATACTGTTTGTAGTGTTATTCTTTCTATTTAAATACTAACCTTTGAATGTCCTCTTTTCTGCCAATTAGTTTTGACCTGAAAGTAACCATAGATTTTAGGGTGGGAAGAGCCATCTGAAATAATCTAATCTGATTATTTAAAAGATGTGAAAACTGAGGCAGAAAAGACACTAATTTGTTCAGGATCACATTGGAAGAAAGTAGCCAAATATGGATTCAAACCTTGATCCACAGGCTTCAAAGGATGGTGAAATTTTAAAGAAGACAGTTTAATAAAGAAAACTCCTGTCAAGCTGTCCAGATCTCTTTCCTTTTCAGAATTGGATTCTTGGCTAAGAAGCAGCATTGGAAAGAGAGCTGGTTGGCCAATCAGAGGTCTTGATTCAAATCTCACCTGTGACACTTAATTACTAGTATGACCTTTGATAAGCCACTTAAGTTGTCTGGGTGTTGTTTCCTCTGTAAAGTGATAAGGTTGGACTAAATAGGCTCTGGTCTAAGATTTTTTCCAACTCCAGATCTATGATTTTTTTTTTTTTTTAATTTTGTTACTTATTTAACCAAAATCCACCTTTTTCTCTTTTACATTTCCTTTCTGTCACCCAGTTGATAAAGCAAGAAAAACAAATCACTTACAGTAAATATGTCCAATGTCCACAAAAAAAAGTCTCAATTTGTACTCTGAGTAAATGACTTCTGTCAGGAAATAGATAGCATGTTTCATCAGTAATTCTCTGGCAATATGGTTAGTCATTATATTGATCAGAATTCCTAAATATTTTTTTAAAAAAATTTACAGTGTTTTTTAAATTGTATAAATTGTTCTCCTGGTCTTTCTTTCTTCACTCAGAATCATTTTTGTGACAACTTTCCTCTGAAACTGTTAGAATCCTTTTTCTACAGTCCAGGAAATCAGGACCCTGTGCTTCTGGTTTCCCATGTCATTGATGATTCTTGTAAAAGCAAACTTTCTATAATTCTAAACTTTTTAGTTTTCAAGGGAAAGAGTTTTTGGTGTGTTGTTTTTTGTTTTTATTATGTTTTGTTTTCCAGTAAGAAATGCTTCATTATAGCTTTGGGGACAGCTAAGTGGAGTAGTGGGTAGAGTACCAGCCCTGAAGTCAGAGGACCTGAGTTCAAAACTGGCCTCAGATACTTAACACCTCTTAATTGTGTGACCCTAGGCAAGTCACTTAACCCCAATTGTCTCAGCAAAAAAAAGAAAAGAAAAGATGCTTCATTGTAGCTTGGTTCTATTTAGACAAGGAAAGTAAAATTTTTTGAATTTGCTATCTAGCATTTTAGCACTTAGAAAATTCCAGAATGGAAATCTAGGTAAAAATGGGTAAGGATTTATATAATTATCCCCCCTTCTAATAAAGAGGTCTTTTTATAGTACTGAAATTAGAGGATTTTGATCTAAAGTAGGGATGAGGAACCTTTTTTCTGTCAAGGGCCTGTTGGATATTTATAGCATTATTTGTGAGCCATACAAAATTATCAACCTATAGACCTCAAGCAGTAAGAGGTTGTTATACCTAACTTTCAACTCATCATCATGTGTGATTGCCAATAAACGATTTCATGGGCTATGGGTCCTTGGGATGGAAGTATTGCACCTTCTTTCCTTTTTCGTTTAGGAATGAGGTGATGACTGTCGATTTTGAAAGATAGCTTATCTTTTGTTCCATGACTTTTAACATTTCTTAGGTTATACTCAATCTTTCTTTACTGTACCTTCTGGTAAATTTCTTTTTGATTATTTGCAAAAAGAAATGATGTTTTAGAATTCTTACATTGGTTATCATTCTCAAAGAACTTGATTTTTGGCTATCAAAATAGTTTCTTAGATCATACAAATTTTTCTTAATCTAGTCCTGAGGGAGACATAGCCAGAACTTTTTTATATGTTAAGAAAATTACATTAGCCTTTTCCAGTATGTAGTGATTATGTTTCAGGAGACTACATGACAAAACATAAGTGATCACGAATGGTATTTTGACAAAGATGAATATGTGAAACAGTAGGGACTGAACTAAATTCAGCTTTCATAATTTACTTTTGAAAGATAATATTTTAAATGATACTTGTACCTTCTATTTTACCAACATTTAAAATTAATGCTTGAAGCATTTTTAAAATCACTAATGTCTGATGAGTCAAGATGAGGAGATCGGTCCATTGAATTATTTCAGTAAGCACTCCAAAATTGACTCCAATAACATACTCCTTTTGATTATTTTTTGTTACCTTTGGTTACCCTTCAAGCTTGCTTTTTCTTACTCAGGAAATATAAAGTAGATTGGTAATAAATACAAGTGGGCAGCATCTTTCAGCAAATATACAGAATTAGTTGGGGTTTTTTTTTTATGTATTCATCTTAATGTCATAATGTCCCATTGTAGCTGAACCAGGTCTTCATTTTTCTTTCTTGAATTCTGCATTTTTATTAAAAGTCTGAAAACCTGTTGCATATTATTTCTTTTTTGTCATCATTATTTCTACTTTCCCATGTATTTTTTATGTCTTCTTTAATGTTATGGTTTCCATACCTTTCTCCCTCCATTTTCCTCATCCACTCCACTCCATAGGAAAACCTGATTTGATTTGAAAAAATTTTAATTTGATTCTCTTTTTCTAACTGACATTTTCACTTTTCTTTGCTTAGCTTTCCAGTTTTGCTGCAAAGTTAATAAATCTTTGGTTTGCTTCTATTAGGTTATTAATAATGATGTTAGAATTGACCTCTTAGTATTGCTGTATCTTTCTATTGGACATATAATAGTAGTCTTTCTCATTACCAGTAAACAAAGCATCCATGTAATAGGTACTCAAATGTAATTGACTGAATTTATATTGGCATTTGTTGGATTTTTAAGTATGTGATGTTTAGGTTTTCCCCCCCATAGAATCATAAGGTTAGAAAGTATATCTAAAGTTGACCTAAAGCCATATTTCCTCCTTACTGGCACATTATATTTAAGTCAAACAAATGAAATTATGTCTCATTTCCAAAACTATGAAAAGGAGACTCTTCATATCATTTCCAAATTATTTTAAAAGTATCTCTTTAACCTAAATTCCTTACTTGGGGATATAAATTGATTTCCTCTCTTATTTTGTCTTGAGAAAAGATGGAAAAGAGTTGATCACTATCTTCTTTTTATAAATTTTTATAATTATAAAATTTATAACATTATCCCTTGTATTCCCTCCCTCTGCTCTAACAATAGGTTACATTAGCCTTTTCCAGTATGTAGTGATTATGTTTCAGGAGACCACATGACAAAACATAAGTGATCACGAATGGTATTTTGACAAAGATGAATATGTGAAACAGTAGGGACTGAACTAAATTCAGCTTTCATAATTTACTTTTGAAAGATAATATTTTAAATGACACTTGTACCTTCTATTTTACCAACATTTAAAATTAATGCTTGAAGCATTTTTAAAATCACTAATGTGCAATCCCATACATATTAAATGTGTTACAGTATAACCTAGATACAATATATGTATGTAAATCTAATTTTCTTGTTGCATGTTAAGAATTAGATTCCAAAGTTATAAGTAACCTGGGTAAAAAGACAGTAGTAGTGCTAATAGTTTACATTTAATTCCCAATGTTCCTTCTTTGGGTGTAGCTGTTTCTGTCCATCATTGATCAACTGGAAGTGAGTTGGATCTTCTTTATGTTGAAGATATCCACTTCCATCAGAATAAATCTTCATACAGTATTGTTGTTGAAGTGTATAGTGATCTTCTGGTTCTGCTCATTTCACTCAGCATCAGTTCATGTTAAGTTTCTCCAAACCTCTCTGTATTCATCCTCCTGGTCATTTCTTACAGAGCAATAATATTCCATAACATTCATATACCATAATTTATCCAACCATTCCCCAATAGATGGACATCCATTCATTTTCCAGTTTCTAGCCACTATAAAAAGAGCTGCCACAAACATTTTGGCACATACCGGTCCCTTTCTCATCTTTAGTATTACATTTGGATATAAGCCCAGTAGTAGCACTGCTGGATCAAAGGGTATGCACAGTTTTATAACTTTTTGGGCATAGTTCCAAATTGCTCTCCAGAATAGTTGGTTCTTTCACAACTCCACCAACAATGCATTAGTGTCCCAGTTTTTCCACATCCCCTCCAACATTCATCATTATTTGTTCCTGTCATCTTAGCCAATTTGACAGGTGTGTAGTGGTATCTCAGAGTTGTCTTAATTTGCATTTGTCTGATCAGTAGTGATTTGGAACACTCATATGAGTGAATATAGTTTCAGTTTCATCATCTGAAAATTGTCTGTTCATAAATTTTGACCATTTATCAATTGGAGAATGGTTTGATTTCTTATAAATTAGGGTCAGTTCTCTATATATTTTGGAAATGAGGCCTTTATCAGAACCTTTAACTGTAAAAATATTTTCCCAATTTGTTACTTCCCTTCTAATCTTGTTTGCATTAGTTTTGTTTGTACAAAAGCTTTTTAATTTGATGTAATCAAAATCTTCTGTTTTGTGATCAATAATGATCTCTGGTCATAAATTCCTTCCTCTTCCACAGGTCTGAGAAGTAGACTATCCTCTGTTCCTCTAATCTATTTATGATCTCATTCTTTAAGCCTAAATCATGGACCCATTTTGATCTTATCTTGGTATATGGTGTTAAGTGGATCACTATCTTCTTAATAATATAACATCATAACATAACATACAATTGGAAGATAATGTTCATCTATTTCTTTTTCAGCCTAATGATCTCAGTTTCTGTGTCCTTTTTGATTAAAATTTTTTTTTCTACTTCCATCTTTATTGGTTTTCTCTTTTCCTTTTTTTCTTAATTTTTCTCCCAGTTCATCACTTCCAATCTGCCTTCACTTTCCTATGCCATTCTGACCCTTTAGTTGACTAGGTACTTGACCATTATATTTTTAATTCCTTTGACTATTGCTAGAGATCTAACTCTTGTCCTTTTGTTACCTTTTACTTTCAGGCCACTGGAGATTCAAAGACAAACAAAATAATCCTATATCATCAAGGAACTACATGTACCCAAGAAAATACAAAGTACATACAAATTAGTACAGAGTCTTTCTAAGAGGAGAAAGTGCTAATAATGTCTCTCTTCCTACTTCCATGCTTTTCAGTGCTACCAGAGAAGGGCATACAATTGGGCCAACCTCCTCTTTAAATCTCAGTCTCCTTATTTAGAAAATAAAATTGGACTTAAATGGCTTCCAAGATGTCTTATGGTTCTCCATCTGTGATCCTTTTCTATTCATCTTATCTAATATTCTTTGGGTTTACTGACTGTTGGATATCAAATATTTCATTCTTCCATGATTTACTGATTTACCTCACCTCCTATTTCACTGAAAAAATTGAGATCATCTACCATGAATGCCTTCTTTTGCCCTTATACCTCAAAATCACCTTAACCATGTCATATTCTTTTCACCTTTATTCAAGTCTCTGAGGAAAAGGAAGCATCCTCTCCAGCTTATTGCCATTTTTTTCCTTTTTTTTTTTTTTTAGACGAAGAAAGAAATTAACTTCTTGCCAAAATACATCCATACTTAATACATTTAGTCCCATCCCCTACCACCTCTTTTGAGTCAATTCACAAAGCATGCACCTATTGTGTGCTAGACACTGTATCAGTAGTTGTGGATTCAGAGAAAGACAAAAATAAAGTCTTCATTACATGAATGCAAAACACAAACAGTGGATTTATTGAGAATGATTATCAGGATTAGAAGCAGCTAGATGGTGCAGTGGATTGAACACAGGACCTTAAGTCAGGAAAATCTTAGAATGTTTATCAGCATGTGTCCAAGTTATGGGAAACTAAAGTACTATAAATGTCAAGAAATCAAATTTAGGAGAAAAATCTTTAAAATCTACAATGATATAGCAATAAAAATTGTTATGTGTGTGTATTTATATACACACACACACAGTTGTAATGCAGGTCTAAGATATTGAAAGCTAAATTATACATAACAGACAACATAAAAACTTAGATGCTTGGGGATACAGAGGAAGGGGCGGGGGGAAACATGGTCCCTGGCCTAATAGAGTTAACATGTGAATTTATTTAAGAAAATACAAGAACTTAAATAGGGAAAGAGAGCCAGTACTCCAATGGTACTAAGCCGAGGCTTGAAGTAGATAATGATTCAAATGGGGGAGGGATTCCAAGCATAAGAAATAACATGTAAAAGCCCTGAAGAAAGGAGATATGATGCTATGTTCATCAAACAGCTATTGACTAGGGTTCAGGCTGTAATAGGAAATAAGTCTGGAAAGAGGAAGTGAGTTGTGTAGCCAGATCATGAAGACTCAAATGTCAGTCTGAGCAATTATTATTTTAAACTAAAGACAAAAGGGAAATCCCTGAAGATCTGTGCTACATTATCAGGTCATAAAGTGATTTTGGCACATGTGGAAGGAAAGATTGGAAGGTGGCAAGACTAGTAATAGGGAGACCATTTAGGAGATTGTTAGAGTTTTCAATGTGAGAGTGATAAGGATTTGAACTAGAGTGGTCCAGAGAGTGGAAATAGGTGGAAAGATGAGAGAAATGGTGTGGAGATGGATGAACAAGAAGGAAAAGTAAATAGTTTAATATAAAAGTAAATATATATAATTGCAGCTTCATTGAGAGGCATAGCCCCAGAATTAGACAAGTTAACCGCTGGAATTCAAACCCAGATTTTCTGACTTAAAAAGCATTTTTCTTTGTTTCATGATATTGCCAGAGGATGAACTTGGTCTTGGGGAAATCTGCATATATAATAATCAGGTCCATTATATAGGGTGATAGTGCCTTACCTTTGTTTTTACTTACATAATTATCATAAAATATTGTGTATGTACCCACTAGGTTGCAAGTTCTTTTGGGGCAGGAAACACTTGGGAGTGTCTCATCTTAAATCTGTATCTTGTCCTATTTTCTAGCACAGTACTTACATACCTAGTATACATTTAACATATTTATTGTTTTTTTTTTTTTTTTACTTGTTTCTTTCAGATTTTTCTTCACAGGAATTAGAAAGTTTCATTAGTTCCTTATCTTCATCCTGGCTTCAAATGTTCATTGCAGAATCAATCTTTAAAAAGATATGTTTACAAAGCTGTGTCAGTATTTCTCCTGAACCACTTTCTCTTCAGAAAATGGTAAATATCCTTACATTCAAATATATTTAATTTCTGAGTTAGCAATATGATCAGTTTAATTCATTGCAAATATTAATTTAAATATTTCCAACATTTGCTTGTGCATTTGTGGTGTTCCCCTCCAAGACAGAAAAATTAGTGAGGAGGAAAAAAAATTAATTACAGAACTTAGGAATTTTAACTATCTGCTCTAGGAACAGAACACAAAAACCTTTATTCCTCCTTCTATGTCTTAATATACATGATGATTATTTTAAGTAGAATCAGAGATTTGACACAGGAATGAATAATTCCATACAGTATCTAATATTTTAAAATAAAGTTACTTATAAAAATTCTAACCCACTCTAATCTTACAAAGCCAAGTGGTGCATTTAGTCCATAGTTCTCTAGCTGTATCTTTTTTTTTTTTTTTTTTTTTTCCTGAGGGTGGGGTTAAGTGACTTGCCCAGAGTCACATAGCTAGGAAGTGTTAAGTGTCTGAGACCAGATTTGAACTCGGGTCCTCCTGAATTCAGGGATGGTGCTCTATCCACTGTGACACCTAGCTTCCCCCTAATTATAACATTTTTCACAGTACATATGCATAGGTAATTTTTTACAACATTATTCCTAGTACTCCTTCGGTTCTGAATTTTCCCCTCCTTCCCTCCACTCCCTCCCCTAGATGACAGGCATTCCCATACATATTAAATATGCTATAGTATATCCTAGATACAATATATATGTGCAGAACCTAATTTTGTTGTTGTTGCTGTTGTTGCAAAGGAAGAATTGGATTCGGAAGGTAAAAATAATCTGGGAAGAAAAACAAAAACAACAACAACAAAAAAATACTCACAGTTTACACTCATTTCCCCGTGTTCCTTCTCTGATCAATTGGAATTGGATTAGCTCTTCTTTATGTTGAAGATATCCACTTCCATCAGAATACATCCTCATACAGTATTGTTGTTGAAGTGTATAGTGATCTTCTAGTTCTGCTCATTTCACTCAGCATCAGTTGTTGTAAGTCTCTCCAATTCTCTCTGTATTCATCCTGCTGGTCATTTCTTACAGAACAATAATATTCCATAACATTCATATACCATAATTTACCCATCCATTCTCCAATTGATGGACATCCATTCATTTTCCAGTTTCTAGCCACTACAAAAAGGGCTGCCACAAACATTTTGGCACATACAGGTTCCTTTCCCCTCCTTAGTATTTCTTTGGGATGTAAGCCCAGTAGTAGCACTGCTGGATCAAAGGGTATGCACAGTTTTATAACTTTTTGGGCATAATTCCTGATTTCTCTAGCTGTATCTTGCCAATACCTTTACAGGCCCATCTTTGGATATTATTAGATGCTCTCAAGTGGTTCCAGAAAGAAATGAGAATCAGACATACTTGTTTATGCATTTTGGTTGGACAAAATTCTCTGTTTTTGCAACATTTCTTTGCCTTTCATAGACTTGCACACTCATTATTTTATGTCCTACATCAGATTTGTTTCCTAATGCACAAATGCATAATCAAAATTAAAATGGCAAAATACCAGTTGTACATAAATCAGATGGCCTTTTTTAAATAAATAAATTATGCAAAAACAACATAACATGCTAGGCACAATATTAATAAGAGAATCTTTTTCTGAATGAGCATAATGTCAAAAAAATTAAATTAGGAAAAAATAATTATTTGCATCCAGGAAGTTTTTTCTTTTCACCCACATGGTATTGATTCAGTGATGTGGAATAGTCATTTTAATAATTAATATTTTAGCTTACTTAATTGAGGTGTGGTTGCCACTAACAGAACAGTAAGAATGTTTCCAAACTTTATGAGAAATGAACAGGTAACGATTTTCAGACTTTCTCTTTTACTACATAAGACTATGAAAGCAATTTTATGATGTTATTTTGCAACAGGTATGTTCTTATTTGCCTGCATTGGGAAAAGTTGGTATCCTTGAATCAAGAAAGGGACAGAAACGGAAGAAGATGGGACCTTGGGTTGGCCCTGACTCCCAGAAAGCATTGAAGATGTTAAGTGATGGTGCTCAGAACCAAGCCAAGGTCTTGCCAGAGCGACTGTAAGTAAAACCCAGAGCATCACTCATAGTCCTCTGCCTTGAACTAAAGCTTCTGCTTTGACACATTTTCTTGAACTTCATTTAACCTAGGTGATCAGCCTATGTATCCTGATGAAAACCCATTTCTAAACCTATAGGTTTTTGGTTTGTTTTCTTTTCTGCTTCTCAGTATATACATACATTGATTCACATTCATTTATTCTCAAGAGTTGAGACAAAATATTTCTCAAGAGAAATGAAACTTTTCACCAGAAAACTGTTCTACAACATTTTTTGTCTGATTTCATGATCTCTACTGTATACAATGATATGCACTTTTTCTGCACTTTTTTTTTCTAAATACTGTAGAGATTCAGCTTCAAAATGTCTGACCAATAGTATAGGTGACCACATCGTAAATCTGTATGCATCTTTAACTTCTCATAAGTTACTATAAAATATTTTCCAAAAAAGAGAAACCTTTAAAAAATACACAAAGCTCACCTCCATTGAAATGGATAATAGAATATACTGCCTGAGAAACATACTAACTAGTTATATGATCCTGGGCAGATCCCTTAACTTCTTTCAGCCTCAATAAAATAGGGATATTAAGTAATAGCACCTAGCTTGTAGAGTTGTTATGGGAGTGTTATATGTAAATCACTCTAAAAACCTTAAAGTATTCTATAAATAACAGTTCTGTTGTTGTTGTTGTTCTCATCAGTACATGCTACTGCTGCTGCTTCTGATGGTGGTGGTAGAAGAAGTGGTGTAAATTTGAGAAACTGAAGAAGAGTATCTAGTTTCTAACCATAATTTCTTCTTACCTAAAATATGTTCCATTTCTTATCCATTTATTGGATATGTACTATTTTGTGAACTTCTCCAAGAGTAGTAAGTTAAAGGGGTCAGCAAAGTGAAAAATAGCACCATATCTATACCAAGGGAGACATTGAGGCTGTTGGGATAAGTGACCTTCCTAGAAGACAAAATAAGGATTTATACAACAAAGGAGAACTAGTTTTTTTTTGTTTTGTTTTGTTTTTTTGTTTTTTTTAATTCAGCATCTAATGTATGCTGAACGTGAATGGCCAGAAAACAAGCCTTCATTATTTCTTATTTTTCTTTCAGTGAGCTGAAGCATTCTTTGTCGTTAAAAAGGTCGCAAAAGAAATGGGAAGAAGAGTTGTCATGTTCCAAAGAGAATTGCCGCTCTCTGCTTCCAAAAATGCATTTTCACAAGACCAATTTAAAAGGTATTTGAAGTATCTAAATTAATGTATGCTAAGAACTTTTCATGGTTACAGTCATTACTTGCAAGTTTAATACACTTGTCCTGATGAATGCTTGAGCTAAAATGTTGGCCTACATCCAAGAAATACCTTCCTGGATAGCATGTTAGTTTTCTTAAAATGTCATTAGTGAAAAGATTATACTTAGTATAATAGCACGTTCGTTCTCTTCTCTTCTCCCTCTACTTCTCCAAATATTAAACACAGTATGTAGCTTATGTGAGCTCATTCCAGACTTGCCCGCCTTACTTTGCTAATCCACCTCAACCTGGGTTGCTTAGGATCAGCCTGAGTCTTCTGATTTGAAAGTATAATTCTGTCTTCATCTCTTTCAGTCCTAGACATTTTGTGAACAAAGACTGGGGAGTAGGCTATGTTACATAGCTGTGTTAAGCATATGGACTCTTTTCTTCTAGGCATTGAGCCCAGACTATGAAATGTGTTTGGCTTTTAGTCCTAACTATACTAGCATCTAAGTACCTAAAGGATGAAATAACATGGCTATAATTCATTCAGGCTCCACTTAACTACACAAATTTAATAAAATATAACTTACATGAAGCTGTAACTGGCCCAAATCATTTGCTACATCTTTTTGTTTATGATTTATACCTTATGTATCATGCATCTTATACAAATATGTTTATTATTATGACCCCCATGGGACATCTGGAACAATATGGTAAAGAAACTCTTGTTCTAATCTTTCAATATAATGAAGATTCCTAATTGTGTGGCACAAAATGCTAGATACTCATTTTGCTCGAAATGTAAGAAGTGTAATTTATTAATAAAATTCATTCATTTCAAAAAGCAATGTCCTTTTTATTTGCTTTGTTTTTAATATGATGAGTTGGAGAAAGAATTGGAAAATAATAGAGAAAAATTCTAAATGTCTTTTTCTCTGTGCATATAAAAAGAATTTTCCTATAGAAATACTTGCATAGACTGAAAAGAGGTATTTAGGGTGTGTACCATGAATTTAAACCCATAAAAAATGTGTTACATTATCCCAGCAAGAGAGAAAATTAACTTTAGCTACATATGCAGTTTGTGTTTGATTTCTAGTCTATGTGGCATTGCTTTAACTTCTTTTTATCCTTGTTTCAAGCTCAAGGTTTTGGTTTTTGTTCATTCTAATCACTTGATGACAACAGAGTTGTCGATATGACTTGATTTTACCTTGCATGCATTAATTGCATCCCTTTGCAAAACACAGATTTCAGGACCTTAAAATTCTATGTCAACCTTGTTTAAGCTTTAAATGGTACTAGGGCTTTTCCCGTGTGTGTGTGTGTGTGTGTGTGTGTGTGTGTGTGTGTGTGTGTGTTTATATTAAGATTCCTTCATTTCTCTCTTTCTGTGCTGCTGTAGCCAAGCCAGACAGCCTATTGAGAAGCAGCAAACCATCTGTTAATGGATTTGAAGTTCTGAATTATACTTGAGTGTGTAGAGGCACTCGTGCTTAGCCAGAAACATTCATTTGAATTAAGCTATAAATGCTGTGTAAAAAGAGCCATACATTTAACGTAGGTTCATGAATAAATTTAAGAGAGGGCAACTGCACTCTAAACTTTTATTGCTTCAAAATCCAGTATTTTTGGTGTTCTGTGATCATTCAGAGCTTTTATAGTGGGATTGAAGCTTTAAACCTTGAACTAAGGAGAGATAATTTCTGTGTTAAACCATTTGCAGTTGAATTTCATTGCTGGATCTCTAATGGAACAGAAGCTCTGTGGGTTGTGAGGGTTTTTTTGTTGTTATTCCTCCACACATTTTTTTTAATTATCTTAAAAGATATTTAACCTGGACAAAAAGGAAAATCTTATTCATTATTGACTGTTCTGGCAGAGAGCCAGAATGCCTAGTTCCATGCATTCTGATTATTTCCTTTAGTTGATATCTTGCCTTCTCTGGAATAATCTATTAATTTTTTATGGTAGGAGAGACAGCCCTGCATAGAGCTTGCATAAATAACCAAGTGGAGAAATTGATTCTTCTTCTCTCTTTGCCAGGAACAGACATTAATGTTAAAGGTAAGTTCTGAATCTTCACTGTCTAATCAAATCTGAAAATAATCCTGATTTTGCATTATAAAATTTTTGCATGCCAACATTAAAAAAAATTACAAGGAAACCTAAATGTACTTTACTTGATGGTACTGAGTTATTACTGAAATCAAGAATGTTAGGATAGGGGGGTGAGGGGTGGGATGTAGGAGAAAGGAGGAGGAGGGGAGAAGGGGAGGGAGAATGGATGATAACTAAAGTCTGTATAAGAGAAAAAAAATCATCATTGTTATCGTATTTGTGATCAGATCACCAGACTAATTTGGAAAATGATCATCATATAGATCCTTTTTCCCCCTTTAAAACAGAGATAATTATATAGCCCAAGCAAGTATAGGAAAGGAGCCTTTTGGTATTGAGTAATATATTGAAGAGTTACGTTTAAGAGAGAAACAGGATAGCTCTACTTTACCATTGAATAACTCCTACTTTTGCTGTCTTAAAACTTCCCTTGATTTCTAATTCAGACTATGCTGGCTGGACGCCTTTGCATGAAGCCTGTAACCATGGCAACACAGTGTGTGTCCAGGAAATTTTGCAACGTTGTCCAGAGGTAGATCTGCTCACTCAAGTGGACGGGGTGACTCCTTTGCATGATGCACTGTCAAACGGACATGTAGAAATTGGCAAGCTGCTACTCCAGCATGGGGGTGAGTGCATTTATGCTAAACTGGTTTTGCAAAATTATCCAATTTTTGATGAGTCCCTCAGAAGTTGATAACACTTCCATTTTTAGCTTCTATAGAGGAGAATGCCTTTAAAAACTACAAAGAGGGGGGAAGGTCTTCTTGTGAAAACAAGCACCATTTTGTCAATAAGGATAAAAGCCTTTTTTTTTTAATATGTACACTTACTCATTATATTGAAATTGTTGTTTAAACCAGTGTAGTGGAATATACTTGTGAATTGAGTACGTGAGCTTTAAAAATGGATTTATTTTGACTCTAGTATGGGTTTTTGATGAGATAGTCAATTCTTAAAGGTTGAGTAAATGGATGTATATTTTTAGCTATTATAATGTTTCTGCATTTCTCTTATTCTGTTACTGATTTGACTAATTTTATTTTTAAGATTTATTTTCTTATATCTCACTAAAATTATTTTCAGAATCAATAACATTTTATCAGATCAGCTAAATTAATAATTGAATTAAATAATGTGAGTATTTTATAATTGTGAAAAACGTTGGTCAGAGGTTTTTGAAGGGATGAGAATGGGTATATTATACCTTAACAAACCATTCTCTGTACTGATTTATGACCTGTGCTCTCAGCATGTTTTGCCTTTTTAGTGACCCTATTTGGTCTGAGCTAGATAACAATTCAAAACATTAAAAAATGCATTGAGGTGGCAGGGGCTTGAGACTGGTGGGAGGGGGGAGGAAACAATGGGAAGCAAACAAGGATGCATATATTATATTTCCCATTACTTTCATATGAAAATTCAAGTATATGGCTTCTGATATTTTTGGTAGTTAAAACATTCATATCTTTAGGAAAATACACAAATGTGCTGCATTTGGATGTCTTCTAACTATATCCAGCTTTTAAAAGGGCAAAACTAGCAACCTAAGACTTCTGGTTATTTATAGTCTTCTCCTGCCCCCTAAAGGCTGCCCCGTATGTCTATTGTACTGACACCATCTTGCAATCAATACATTCCTGGACTCTTCTACATTCCTCTTCTACTCTCTGTTTACTGAATTTCAATGTACTATCTCCCAGGTGTTTTATTTATCTACCAAATCTTATATTGACATGTCAAGCCACAATACTTGCTCTTTCTTAGTTGAAGATGATGCAAGAATCAGTGTACCAGTGTGATATAGAGTAAACTGAACTTCCCAGTAAAAAATGGCATTACGCTAACAGATGTGCATTTTTCCTAAGGCCCTTAGTGAAAAATAGGAAATGGATGATCTTCTTGTCCTAAGGGAGAGATCTATTTGCAGTTGCATTCATCAAGGACTTCTAACTTCTCTAAAAGTTGAATGCAGTCTTGTTTTTGCCTTTGTCACATTTTAGGTTTGTGCCTGTCAAAGAGTTTGACACTACCATGGTAGAAACTACTTTACACATTCATTGTGGATTCATTCAGAATTAGTAAAGGCAGATGGAGTGCTTTTTTAAAAAAAAATTCTACAAGAACTTAGCTTACAGTTACCATCTTTTTCTTTGTTTTGTTTTGGTACTTTGGTACTTATTTTTCAATTGTTCATTCAGCACACTTCAAAGCAATACAGTGCTTCAGAAGACCATTTGACCTTAAACTGGACAGTTATCTTACTTTATCAATTATTATTTTATGCAAAATATATGTTTATATGTACACATATGTACATTACATATGAAATTTTGTTGAAGGTCAAGCTATTTTTTTTTAGATATGCCAATATGTTAATTAAAAACTAAAAGCAGTATTTTACATAAACAAGTGTTGCTAACAAATGACTAGGTCGTGAATTTTTAAAAAATCTTTCATAGCTCTTACAACAGTTGTTTTTCTAATGTTGAAATGCATAAAAATTAAATCTGGCACAATCTTTGAAACAGATCGGGTGCTTACCATTTGTTTACTGAAGTTTGGCCAAATACAACATTGTTGATATTCTGCTGCTCTCATATTTCACCTGTGCTACCACCAATCCTACCAGGGAAAGGGATGGGGAAGGCTGCAGTGACTTTCCAAACAGAAAGATATAGAAGTTTGCATATAGTAGAGGGATTATAATTTTGGGCAGTTCATAGTTTTTGTTTTCTCATTCATTCACACATTTAAGGTAGACCATGAAAGACATGCTGCTGTTGGAAAATAGTTCTTCCCAAAATATTTTTTTCTAGACTTCAGTTCTACCGTTTTTATTTAATTTCCTTATGGGTATTATCCTACCATGAGGCATCCTGAATAGTTCAGGATGTGTAAGAACATTTCTCTCAGTATCAAATTAACAATCAAAATGTTAAGCACATATTTTTAGTATGTTCAAAACTGTGCTGGGTACTGGGGACAAAAAGACAAAAAAAATAGCTTCTTCCTTCAAGGGGCTTACATTCTAGTTGGAGGATATATGTATTAAAAAGGGAAAACTGAAGAAAGTATTAGCACTAACAATTGGTTCTGTATTAGGGAGGGAATGAGGAGGCCTTTCCTAGAAATGATACCTCATTGCATCTGAAAGAGAAATAAGGATTCAGAGACGTGAAAATGAGGAGAAAGAGATATTCTTGGAATGGGAAATGGCTTGTAAGTAGTCAAAGTTCATATAGAATACCAAGACCAAGTAATAGTAGTCTAGTCTTAGTTGGAATATGTGTAGAGCTAATAAAAAGGGAGTATTATAAAATAAGAGCTGTAGAAGTAAGTGGGAGTTGAATTGTGTAGGCCCTTAAGTGCCAAATAAAAATGAGTATTTATTTTATCTTTTGTGTATATATTGGTATGTGTTTTTGTGGTATGTATGTGAAACACACTCATGAAAAACATTGTTCCTTGGAGAGATACATATGCTTTCTTAATCTTGGGAGCAGCATTATTTTTTTAACATCAATTTGTAAAATTTTTCACAATCTTTTTTTTTTTATTTGTACCTCATAGATCATTTGTAAACTAATGCAAATACACATTTATGACATCTTCAAATTTGTCAGTTGACTTCATTGTTTTTTTCTTGATGGACTTTAACTTATTGTGTCCACCCAAGTTAGTACCAAAGTTAGCTATAAATGTTACTTAGCACTTTGCATCACTTTTCCAGGCTCCGTGCTTCTCCAACAGAGGACTTCTAAAGGAAAACTGCCTTTGGATTATGTGGTAGCTCCCCAAATCAAAGAAGACCTTCTGGCCGTCCTACAAGTTGAAGGTTCCACTGAGGACCTTCAGGCACAAGCAGAGGACCATTTCTACCAGCAGCAGATTGAATTTGGCTCATTCTTACTTAGTAGAATGCTGTTGAATTTTTGCTCAATATTCAACTTATTTTCAAACTTCTCTGTTTTTAAAGAGTTAATTCATCTACGTGAAAGGTTGTTTACTTCTCCTACAACTTGTAAGGATACCACCAGTCTCCATACTGACTGGATTATGGATCTCTATGCTAGAGATCTTGTGACATTGAACAAGCTACCAAGTCTCCTTAAGGAAATACCTGAGAACTTGGAAGTGTTTCCTGGAGTTCAGACACAGGCTTTACTGATGACACTAAAAACTATGCTAAATCAGTCAGAGATTTTTCATGGCACTAGTTAATATTGATAGAACTTCTAAAATACATTCTATATTTATAGATACAATTTTTGATATTATTTGTTTATAAATGCATATTAGATTATTCTTTTTTCAGAAAAATCTATGTAATTCTCCAAAAGAGAAATGCAAATTATTTACAAATTGAATAGAAATACACATTGAATAGACATCTTCAAAATTACATTGTACTTTTTAAAAGTGATTCTTGTTTGTATTGTAATCCTCTTCATCTAAATGTTTATTAAAACCTTGCAAAATTATTCTCTCTTTCCCCTATGGATCTGAGAATCCTGGCAGATACCAATGCAATTATTCATATATTCACTTTTTAAGGATATAGTTGGAAACTGTTTTTTATTCAGAATACAGACCATCAGAAAAGATTCCTTTCTATTCTTTTTTTTCTCTAACATTTCTGAAGTTTGCAGCATTAACTAATGTTCTAATGGGAAGAAAATAAGCCTGAATAAGCATATAATACAACAAGGTATATTGCTGCTGCAAATAGCCCAATTTAGTAATAGCAGTTCATAGATAAAGTTAATCCAAGGTCTTTCTATGCATATGTCAATATAGACTAGAAATGTTTCAGTTTGAGGTCCTTTCATAATAGCTGTTCATGGTAAAGTTAAAAATGAAAGTATGGATGATCACAATCACTAGTGGGAATGTTATATTTTTCTATAGCTGGCTACAGAGACATTAAGACTTCCATTTAGCTTTCTTGCAGCTTATATGTATAATCTCATAGCAGTTAATCTGTAGACTTATCATAGATACAGATCTTTTCACAAAGGACAGATATTCAGCAGTCAATAACTGGAGTCATAGGCTCATTGTCATCCCATATGATTGTGGATTAATTCTAGTTAAATTTTGATCTTTTCATGATTTTCCTAAGTTATGTTTACAAATAAGGTTAGTCTAAGGAATATCACTTATTAATATCTTGCAGACCTCAGAAAGAAGATGTAGTATGGTCCAATAAAGCAAGCAAAAGATAGGACCTTGGAAAATCCAAACTCTCATCTGGCCTGTACTATACCAACAAGCTGCCCATTGGGCAAGCCATGTGTTCTTCCTGAACTTCAGATGCCTCATCAGTAAAAGACTCAGTTTGTTCTAAATCATCACTTAAGTTTGTTTGTTTGTTTCTTACATTATGATCCTGCATGATATATCTTTTTCCTCTTCCTGAACACTACAAAACAAACTGAACAAATGAAAACTGAGTATGAAGAAGATAGTTTATCAAAATAAGGGAAACAGGGCAAGGCAGAAGAGATAAATTTGGGAGAATAACACATGTCCTGTCTTCACTAATTCATTTAAACTGCCCTTTTTTTTTTTTCTTTTTATTATAATGGAAAAATAGTGGATTTTTCTACACTGAATCACCATGAAAATGTTTCCTTTTAGTTGCAATATTTATATTTTCTACATGAATTTTGTACTTGTCAGTTTTTCTCTTACCATGAATATAATATAAGATAGGTACAATGACATAATTTGAATTAGCTGCAAGGTAAAATTACATTCCTGGCTTTCATTCTCATCTTTTTAAAATAGCTGCATATTTTCTATGTACATGTCATCATGCTAGGATTTATGAAAACCTTCAAAAAAATGAAGTGGTCTAAGCCAATGAGAAGTTCATATTTTTATAATTTTTAAAGTTTAATAAATTTTAAATTTTCACTTGAGTTAATATAGTTTAACTTGCATAATGTGTCATAACCTTGTTATGAGAAATTTAATTCTCATATTTGTGTTTTAAAATGTATAATCTGTCAACACAAGTTTTTGATTCTAGATGACTTGAAAAAAGTTATGTGCAGTATCTAAAAAGAGACTTGAATTATGGCATTCATAGGTTCAGTGTATCTGCCTCAAATTCTTTTAAATAAGCCCTCAAATTAGGTATAGTTATATCTGTTTGCCAATTATTAAACCTGGGAAATTTTCTGATAAATATTTTTAAGTATCAAAATAAGGCCTTCCCTGAGAATTTAAATTATATAAAAGTTCAGTATTGTTTTTCTGTTATTTAGTTTTATTTTTACTAACATTCCAAAAGGATTATCCAAGTTTGAAGCTGAAACCTTTCAATGAATCAAGTTTTTTTCTTTACTTTTTTTTTTTAAACTAGATTTACGATTTCATCTATACAGAATGTTCCCCATATGAAAACTATCGACATAGATGTAGATTGGCAACTTGTTTTTAACTTACAATATTAGATTGCCTGTGACTCTGAGAGGGACTTTGCCCATAGCCACATAGTTAATATTTTGTCAGAGGTAAGACCTGAAACCATGTCTCCCTGACCATAGATTTCTCAGTTGTTTTTTTATTAATAAAAGAGGATAAGGGTTTAAATGTTCTTAATTTTCTATACAAATAAACAGGAAAAAAAATTGTTTTAAATTTGCCTTTCAGCTTTGTGCCTCAGCAGCAAACAAGCTATAATAGCTTGTATATTTGCATATATTTGTAGCTTAAATGATGTCTTCTAAATCTAAAGATCAAATGGTGTAAGGATCCTAGTATTAGAGTCAGATGACTTGTATTTCTGAAGGACTTTCAGCAAGCCAGTCTCTGGGCCTTATGAAAAATGGAGATAATCTGCTACCCAAGTAATTGTGAAGAAAATACTTTGTAGCTATAAAGTACTACATAAATGTGATCCATTTTTATTTGCAATATTCTGGTATTTTATACCTTTCCTAAGTGAAAAGATGGTTTGAAACCTTTATGTGATGTAATTGTAATGATGAAGTAATCCTTATTGTAGATGTGGTAGTTTTCTTTGATCAGGATTATGTTTCATAACACCAAATGTGGTGTGCATATAAATCATCTATTCCTAAGTCTCAGCTTCTCCTCACCCTTGGACTAAGTTGACCAACCCAATGTGTTTCTACCATGCCTCATGAAAGGATACCATTTTTGTTTACGTTAAAACCTAGAATGTAGTTTCCCTCAGATGAACACCATCATGTGCTGCAATCATCAGGGGAGGGTGCACTCCATATGCATGCACACACCTTTCCAGTTAAGAGAGAGAGCTTGATGAGAGCCTGTCAATGTTTCTCCTTAATCAGCAGGAAGGGGTCATTTTTGAGTGACGTGAGGCACTTCTTCCCCCAGGCACTCTTCCACACCTCCTGCTGACATCTAGAGAGCAAGACTTAGAATGATAATTTGTTTTTATAACGAATATGGCTTGAATTAGAGGGTCACTGATGACATTGTTAAGAGTTAGGTAGATAGTAGGAACCAGACAACTTCAAGATTGGTGACATGGAGTACTGAACTGTTCCTGAAAACCAAATTGCAAGAAATGCCAAATTAGATTCTAAAAGTTATGATGGCAAAATATTCTTTGATGTTTAATTAAGCCTTAAAATAACTTTTTCATATATGAAATACAGTAGGTAACAAATTAGTTAGAAATGGGGGTTGAGGTGTTATTTCGTGTGGTTTTATGCACACAGAAGTTTTTGAGGTACAGCATACCCCTTATATGAAAGACATTTTTTATATGGTAGTAGGCTTCTGGTAAGAGAATTTGGTGAATTTTATACTTTGATCCTATATCATTTAATAATTGCATGCTATCTTCGTCAGTAAAGTTAGGAAAGAAATGTTTTATATTGAGTACCCCATAACCTATGGGTGAGTATGTACTAAGGTGAATTTAAGCATATCTTAGTGTCCTTTTGCAGATACATTAATAAAGTCATTGCCATCTTTATCTTTCAAGAACTCTTAGGTAGTAGGGAATCGGACATTTTTATTATAAGAGTATATTTTAATACTTTCAGTCCTGGTAAATAACAGCTGAAGGTTGAAAGGTTGAAAATTCACCCTAGCTACTGATATATTTCTTAATGTTTTTTAGCCTTTATATTCTTTCTAGTTGATGAAAGATCCAAGCACAAACATAGTCAGGAAAATTCAGTTCTTTCATTTTGAATACTTAAGATAATTTGTTGGAGGAAAAATAGGAATATTTTTACTTTTTCAAAAGAAATATATAGCTTAATTTTTTTTAATTTTACATTTAAAAATTGTAAAATGAAGATTTTTTTTTTACTTTGAAATGCATGTTGAAAAATTCATGATGTACTTATGGTACAAGTAACTGAGTCTGAAAATATCCTTATATTTGTGCTATTGCACATGTAGTATATTTGTACTGATTGTGTTTTGTTTTCCCATTTTAAAAGAGCAAAATAAATTATTTGGTTATGTGTTAAAAATAATTTGCCAAATCAAGGAAGATATTTAGTATTGCATCTAAGCAAAGTGCCCTATAATTGCTAAAAAATATATAAAAAAGATAGCATTGAGGTATTAGTAATCCACATCAACATAATATAGAATTTGAATCCACTTTGTAAATGGTTTGAACTCATAAAGGGTTATCATCAGTAGTTATTAAAGTCTTTCTCCAATTTTTTAAATTTTTTTAATTGTGCTCTAAACATTTCTCTTCCCCACACCCCCCAGTCCCTTTGTTGGCATGAACATATTAATAGAAAATCACAGGCTATTGTTAGGATATATTGTTTAAAAATTTATCAAGAGAAAGGAAGAAAAATAACAGGAAAGTGCTTTCTAGTTTCAGCAGGTGGGATTGCAGAGTGAGAATCTGGAATCCAGGTTTGAATCCATTCCTATAAGCCTGTCATTAATCTTTATGGTGGATCAAGTGAAAAAGCCCCCTCCCCTCCATCCTCTTACTCTTACAATGAAGTAGATAGTCCTTCTGAAAAAGATCATTAATCTTAAAGTGGTAAAACATAAAAAGAACTTAAATTGTCATAAGTGGCATCTCAAAAGAATTCAGATGTTAGGCCAGTGGTGATTAAACTCTTTATACTGAGGCATTTTTTTCTAAGGACAAGAATGGTTTATGATTTAGAATGGCATCAAATCTGGCTTGCACCCCACCCCACTATTTCAGATTTAAACAGCTGAGTGTGTCATCCAATGCAGGTTTTATTTAAAACAAAAAGATACATTTTTTTCATCCACTGATTTCCACCAAAGAGATTCAGTACACTGTGCAGAAAGTTATTAATGAAGACATCTGACACTTAGTAGCATTGTAAGGTTTGCAAAGACCTTTGTATACATTATCTCCTTTGATCCTCACAACAGCCCTGTGAGGTAGGTATTGCAGGTATTCTCCCCATTTTAGAGATAAGGAAACTGAGGTTTAGATAAGTAAAGTGACTTGCCTGTGCCCACCCAGTTATTAAATACACATTATTAATTTAAAAGTTTCAAACCATTTTGACTCCAAGTTGATCATTCTTCTATTATACCACAATACCTCTTAAATTGACAAATTAAAAAAAAAACTTGTACCTAAACAGTTTTGCAATCTTAAAATTAGAATTAACAGAAGAAAATGTGCCATTTAAAAAACTGGTTAGGACTCATTGGAGGTTGGGAAGAATCCATTTGGAGGCTTTTGGTTCATGCCATGTGCATTGATTGAAAAGATTTTACAGGTGTAGGCATATTGGCAAAGAAGAGGCAAAGGCACTGATGTGCATGAAGTGGTCAATTATTTTGGTGGGCTAGAAGAGGGAGGTTAAGAATAAGGGGTTTATGGGGGGGGGAAGTCACTGAATTGGTTTGTCTCTGGGAGGTGTGGAAGCAGTCCAAGTGTGCATATTTAAAAACAAATTACAAGAAAAGATTGAAGTAGATCTAACTGAATTAGCGTCTCAGTTTTTAAAAATTGTTTCATTTTCTCAGTCTCACTTACCATGGTAACTGGCCTTCTAGTGGTGGTTATTTTGAGTTTAGTGCCATAACCTTATCATAAGCTGTTATTATTCCTCAAAGGTTGGTGGGGTTTTTTTGTTTTGTTTTGTATTTAATGAGTTCTGAAAGCATCATATGCCAAGCAATAGCTTCTGCTTATAGATGTTCTATGCCCTTTCTTTGAGGGTGTCTACCCCCTCTGTTTACTGATGTGGTCGCTCTGTCCTTACAAGCAGATCTTCCCCCTGAGGGGTGAGGGCATCCTGTCCATCGTAATTCTTAAACTGCTAAAAATTGAATTCTTTCATATGGATACCATGTGGATTGATGATAACCTATCTTCTTTATCAACCCCTTCTGATTTTAGGAGTGTTCATGGGATGTGAAGAATTACTTGTTCCCTGATGGGTCTTTTCAGATTCAACACAAAAAAAGCCAGGAGGAACTGATAAGATTAAATAATAGCTACATTTGCCAGACTTTACTTTAGATGCATTTACTGGAAGTTCACTACTGTTATTAAATTAAGAATTCTCTTTCATTTCTCTTCACAGATATAGAAAAACTCCATTTTATAATGTGGGTTTTTTACTCTACTATATTGATATTAGATCAGACTACCAGCTAGACTTTTGTGAGAGAATTCTGTAGGGAGTTTAGCCATAGTAGGAAAAAAAAAAAAAAACTCTGATTTTCACAGTTTTGTCAGAGTTTGCTACCTTATATCTCCCTCTGACCAGGAAAATGGCTTTTGGTGCCTTTTAGACTGTGTGATTCCAACCACACTCATTTTACTTTGTAAACATTTTCATTTTTTATTATCTGCCGACAGAATTAAAAAAAAAAAAAAAAAAAAAAAACTTAACTAGTGAGAAGAGTCATGAGTTAAAATACCTAATCATCCAAAATATCCAGGGTCAAAGAGATTAATTAGAAACACAGCTGCATTAGGTAACCATTTAGTAGTTAGACTACCCACCTGGTAACTTACTTATAAAAGAGAGTATTGAATAAATGCAGTTGCTTTGGTGTGCTTAATCTACAGTAAGCAACTATTAGGTCCCTGACATCTAAGTAAAATATAAACACAAACTTTTTTCCTAATGGAATAGGCACTGTGCTGAGCTCTGAGATGTCTTGTCTACTTACCAAATTGCTTAGCCACCCTCAGTTACGGGGCTTTGGCTTATTGGCTTATACCAGTGGAGAAAGAGTGGAATAGCAGGCTATGAATAAGTGTGTTTATTGTGCATGGAGTATCCCTACTTATTAATTAAAAAATAAAAATAAAATAATTGTTATTAACTCATGTTGCTGGATCAATTAACAGACATTGATTAAGTGCCTAGCACTGGTAGGGAGTAAGAGTGGGGAGGTAAAACAGGAGTTTCACCAAAATGAACCAATCTCTCCCCTCAAGGACCTTATAATCTAGTAAAAGAGAGAACATATACATATACAAGGTATTGATAGTCTTAGTACTGAAACTATTGTGATGTCCTGTATAACTAGCCATAAAATAAATACAAAATCATTTTTTGATAAGAAGGCACTCTGAATATATTTTTGGAAATTGTATCACGAGTAAAAGACCAGGATTTGGGGGAGAGAGGGGGAACTGCTGCATCCTTGAAGTTTTTAAGTCCCTCACGTTTGAGCCCTGTTCAAGTAAAATGCAGCATGTTGATTTATGTGCTGTGTGGGACTACCTGTATATTTTTATGCTTTCCCATTCATAGTTCACAACTGGGCCATTGCCTTAGCTCCTGAAATATTCTGCTTACTCCAAATAGAACTTAGTGCTTTTTAGGCCCTCATATGGTTTTTCTTATTTGCCAATCAGACCCCTTGTAACCATGAACTATAATGCCCAAAAAAGCTGCAAACTAGGGAAGTTCTTACTATACCTAGAGCACAGTCTGTTTTTCATGTTTTGTTTTGCTTTTCCTGCCCTCTATCTCCCTTTCTTTGGTCTTTTGCACGGGCTATCCTCCATCCCTGGAATTCTCACTTCACCTCTTAGAATCCAGTTTATTTCAAGGCTCTTCTCAATGCTACATGAAGCTTTTTTCTATTTCCCCATCCATGGCTGCATCCCATTCCAACCAAATTAGCGTTTGTGTTGTTTCTCTTAGCTATACTGTAAACTCTTGGTGCAAAAGGACAGTTTCTTCTTTTCTTTGTACCCACAGTACCTATCACTTAATAATAATTACCTGATTAATTGCTCAATACAGAAGAATGTTTGATTGAATTTAGCTGGTTTGGTTGCCTTACCATTTGGAGGAAAAACAAAAAACTTGTAGAGACAAATTTCTCCAAGTTCTTTGGAAATGAAGACATAGAAATAAGTACCTTAACTAGTCTTAGCAACACCACCCCAATAAAGCCAGTATATCCATTCTTTCTAAAGTGTCAAGGTGGGAAAAACTAAACAATGAGTTCCATCAATTAAATATAGATGGTTTTGGTTTGAGCTGCTGTCTCCATCTCAAAATATTTTATGTTATTCTTTAAATTATTGCAAACATTTTACATAGTTGTATCTAAAATAAATAGCATATGCACTGGCTTGCTTAGTGAGACTTTTAGTTAAGTCTCAGAGTTTCAGGGGAGGTAAATGGGGTTATCAGAATTGAGACCCAAGATCTGGGTTTGCTTTGAAAAGGCTTTTAAAGAGTATTTCTCCCCCCCCCCCCCCCCCCCCCCCCCCCCCCCCCCCCCCGTCCTCCTACACTTGTGTTGTTTTTAAGCCAAGGAAATATAGTTTTCTTGTCATTCAATTTTATCAGCCACCACAGGAAGGTGAATTAGAATTGAAAGTAGTGAAGAACTATCATAATGCTGGGGCTTTACCAACAAGAAGAGTATGGCTTTATTTCACACAAAACAACTGAAAACATAGGAAAGAATTTAGGAATGGTGGATGTTCACGCCCAATTAACAGGTGAGTGTTCTGTATACAATGTATAGTTATGATTGTCTTGCAATATATATTCTCTCTAGGATTTAAAAAAATAAAAAGGCTAATAAACTAGGAATTTGACAAAGCGTAATTCATGATGTGTCTATTTCCTTATATATTTCCACAATGCTGCTTTTCTTATTCAGTCATTTTAATTGTATCCAACTCTTCTTTACCTCATTTAGAGCTTTCTTTGCAGAGATACTGACAAAATGGTTAGCTGTTTTCTCCAGTTCATTTGACAGGTGAGGAAACTGAGAGAAACAGGGCTAAGTGACTTACACAGGGTTACATAACTAGTAAGTGTCTGAGGCCAGATATATACTCAGAAAGGTGAATCTTCCTGAAGCCTGGTATTCTATTCACCATGCTGTCTAGTTGGCCACAGTGCTACTACTTTGGTTCTAAAGCCCAGGACACTATTAAACATACTATGAGAACTAGGGTCTGTTGAATAAATAAGTGGGGAATTTTTAATACAAAAGGGAGCAGGATTATCAGCACTGAAGAAAGTAAATTTGGATACAGAAATCAAGAGGTTAAGTGTTTGAGTTCACAGATGTGATAACTCATCACCAAATCCTTCTGTGCTCTTAAAAGACAGTGGACATTCTTGAAAGGACTTGCTTGAAATATTTTGGAAGTATCAAATCAATGGAGAGCCATTGGTGGAAATAACAAAGTAAATGAGAGAAAGCGTAGAAGAGAACCCCCTAAATAAGTCTATTGTTCTACAGCTACCAAATCATCTCTCTGCTAACATGTCCCATTTAATGATTTAAAAAAAAAGTTGCATAACTCACTTGCAAAAACTGGTTTGATTTTTAGAGTGTATTCTATATGCTGACACATTGAGATAATTTAGGTCCTCATAGATCAAGTCCACCTAAATTCCCTAGAGCCATACTAAATACGTATAAACATAAATGCTGTTCCTTTGAGGAATAATTATTACTTTTTTAGTCTGGACTTCTGATTTCATTGATGTTGACAAGGCCCACAAGGAAATTTCTTCCACTAATAAAGATTTACAATATTTGGTCGTTTAAGTGTTGCCACCTACGTAGAAATTCACAAAGTCAGTCAGGAGTTCAGGCAGAATTTGAATTCAGGTCTTTCTGGACAGCTTTTCTCTCCCCTATCTGAAAAGTAATAATATCAATATGTGGAATATGTCCAAACATAGTTGAAGAATTTTTACTTAATTTACTCCATATGAAATATTGAGACACAGTTAATTGGTGCCATTACTTTGGCAGTCTTATTTCTAAATCAGGTGAGGGATTCATGTCCAGTGTTCATCTGTTGAGCAAGCCGGCGTGTTTGAGCACTTGTGTCATAAAGCTGACTTTCCAAGAGCTCTTTGGATTGAAATCTATCACACAGTTCTGAGAAAACAAGATGTGGGCCTCATAAGAGAGAATTTTCAAAGAGAAATGACTCAATCCCCTGCTGTTAAACAATAAGCAGGTTTTCCCCAACTTTTGTTTCCAGTCTGTGTCTATAGCAATAATATCAATCCCCTCCTGGATTGTGGGTATGCTAAGAGAGGGAATATTCACAGGGAAAAAGGGACTCCTTGCAATCAGAAGTCCTAGATTTTTGACCCAGCTAGACAATTCTAAGCAAGTCTTAGCGTTGAGCTTGGTTTTTCTCATCTGCAAAATGGGAAAAATACACTACCTACCTTTTGGAATGTTTGCAAGCCCTTGGCATCCTAAAGTGCTATAAAAATATCATGCAAAGGGATAGTTCAGGGTAATTATTTGTTCCTCTACCTGCCTCTCCAGATCCTTATTAGAATCTCTCTTGGGGAGATCTCTTGGGATTTCTACTCTTAAAGAATTAAGTTTTTTAAAAAGGAAATCCTAGGCATCAGAAAAATCTTTTTGGATGACCAAGTAAAAAGCCTGTAACAATAATAATAATAGTTAGTGTTGATATAGTCCTCTAAGGCTTACACAGCACTTTATACATATTCTCTCACTTCATCCTCACAAAAACCTTTTAAAGTATATGCCATTATTATTCCCATTTTTATAGATAAGGGACTTCTTGCCCAGGGTCACACAGCTAGTTGATCTTTAAAGCAGGAACTGATATGAGGTCTTCCTGACTCCAACTCTAACATATCTACTATTTTTGCTCAGTGTCACTTTAAGAAAAGGTTTGCATTCCAGGAAAAGACAAAAAAAAAAAAAGTCGGACTGTGTACTGATTATATTTGGAAATAATCATTGTTTTTTGTGTTTTAATGCAGTAAATGTGTAGTAAACATTACCACTGAAGTTAACATCTGAAATTGGGTACAGTGGGGGGAAAAAAAAAAAAAACGGAATTTGCACATAGATTTAATGGTTAATATTCCATTGGGCACATCTGAGCTTTGCAGAATGTCAGGCTTACTGATCATCTGAAGTCTTTAGACAATACCAGAATGGAACATACATTTTAGAAAAGATCTAACTGAAAGTTATTTAAAACAAACAATAGGTCCCCATCAATAAAGTTTCAAGGGTAACAACTTCATTCTTGGTATATTGTTCCTTAACAACAAGTAGCAACCTATAGGGATGTGTGCATTCTCAATTGTTCAAGATAAACTGGATGAGCTAAAAGAAGCACATTGAGGTCAAAGCCTTGTGGCAAAAAGGGAATTTGATTGGCATCTTTCAAGCATATTGTATAAACAGAAAGGATCAAAATAGTTCTATCATAAGAAACAGTATTTATCAATATATCAGTAACATAAAAATATTTTTAATCTGCTTCCATGAGATAAGTGAATTTTTAAAGAATATTCCTGTAGACAGAAATATAGACATTTCTCCCCCTCCAACATTTTTCCAACTTGTCTCTCTTTAACTCACTCTAACATAATCCCTACCCAAGTCTATTATTAGAATGGTAGAAAACATTCTTTGTAACAATTCCAACCAAAGCTTGATCCCCTATCAAGTCAGAAAAGTGAGAATTTCTCTCCAGATGATTTCTCTCGAGGTGTATTCTCTACTTGACACAGAGGGAATTAAGTACAAAAACTGCTGTGTAGAGTCTTGCAAATGGCAACTGAAAGTGTTCATTCTGCTGGGATTAGTGAACATTGTTCAAAGGTAAACCATTTTTCTTTCCAAAAGGAGCAGTCTAATTTGCAAAACTGATTTTCATTCAGGGGGACCAGATCCATATTAGTAAAAATTACCATTTCATATATGAAAAAAATGAAATATTGGCATATAAGTCACCACACTTCATCCTTTTCTAAATTAATATTCATATTGATAGCTGAAAACATCATACACAATGAAACACCTTATATGATGTAATTTTTTTAAAAAGTAAAATCTGTTTTTTCTATGAAAACTTTTTTAAGGGGAGGAGCACAGAGTTCTTCACTATCAGTGGTTTATTCCAGGTATAGATCTTTACTCTTTAAATACAAATCAGCAACTTCTCTATAATTTCTAGTCTTAGCAAGCTCTCTAGAGAAGTTGTCATTTTCCCAGGTAAACATAACTCATATGTGCTAGAGGCAGTTCTTGAACCCTGGGGATCTTCCTTACTCCAAGGCTGTCTCCATCCCTAACTCTCACATTGACTGTTGAGAACAATTAGGCATTAAAAATTCCTTAGCCAGACAAAAGACATTCATAATCCAATACCAAAAATCATAATGGATTCAGATTGTTAATGCTATTATTGATAACTGTACTGGGTTTGCTAATCTGCTAATTCAGTACAAATTATAGTATTATAGTATAATAATGTGTACTATACAAAAAGTCATATGCAATCACTTAGAAACCTGGCAGTATTTAATTTTCAGCCTTTCTAGGTTCTTGAGTCCTCATATGGAATGATGTACAAGGAGTGGAACTTCTGTTCCTCATGGACCTCAAGAGCCAACAATTCTCTTGAAGGCTAAGTGCACCTTCATTCATTCATTTAAAAGCAGTCCTAGCAATTCTAAATTAATTTGCACCCAAAGTGAACAGGGGCCAAATGATAGAATCTGTGATAAACTTGACCCCAAGTTATGGGATTGGTTGGTTGCTTTTTTTCCCCTGTTGAAATGAGAAAAACTAATGGATAATGTTTTGGATTAAAAATAGCCAATGAAAACCAAAGCAACCACAATTCAGATTGTGAATTCTAAGAATCAGATTGACATTTACATTTTTATAGATTTAGTCAGACACAGATGAGTATTTAATCGGTTATTTTAGCCTGTTCACTAACCATCAGAAGAGACTATCTTCCCACAGAATTTTGTACTGGCTTTTTTTTTTTTAACATGTTATAGTTTCGTCCACAGCTAAGAAGGGTTTCATATAACTGAAGCCAAAGTTGAAACCCTTATCAAACTGGTTCTGTACAACAGAAGTATATTTTCAATGACATATGCCTTTGTACAATATTTACAGATTCTCTCCACCATGATAAAAAAAAAAAAGACAAAATAAATAAAAACATAAAGGAAGGAAATGTTGCCGAGGCTGGGGGCTTTTTTTTTTTTCTTTTATCTTTCTCAAACAGATGCTGCTGGTCTCCTCAGTGCGTGAAGCTGGCTAGCCAAGATTGTTTTTCTTCCTTTTACATGGGCTATGACTGGGATCTTGTTTCAGTTCTTGGTACTGCACCTGTTTAAACAGAGAGTTCAGAGAAAGACTGGTCAGGTGGCCACTTACTGGCAAGAGATTGAAAAGCAAAGGAATGAGAGTGTGCCTGGGGGAGGGAGGAGGGGTGTTCTCTTGATGCAAGCTGCATGGGATCTGCAGCTGGGCTGCAGAAACAATGGAGTGATAGAGCTAGAATTAAGAAGGAAAACAGCATTAGGAAAATGCTGCCAGGAAATACATGCGTGCACTCATGTAAACTTTGGTGATGGGCTCTGGGTTTTTTTTCTTCACCACAAGATACTGTATCAGGAAGGGAAAAAAACCCAACAAATCACCACATGCAACAGTATTCAAGAAAGCCCTGAATGATAGTTATTTGCAACTTCATGGGGTTTGTTTGTTTGTTTTGGAATACATTTTTAAGCTCAGGCTCAGCTTACATTCTATTGTCTGTGAAACTAAACTAAATGGTATAAATTACATCTGTCTAGATGAAGTAAAGTTATTTCTTCAATTCGGCTTATGTAGGAGCACTGCAGGTCCCATGAACATAATGGAGAAGGTAACATTCTCATCAACAGAAGGAAACCTTTCTTTCCTTGTGATAGGAGGTTCTAAAAAACAATCATTCTTCCTTTACAAATGTCAGTTGTTTTAGGGTTGGAGGTCCATTTATAATGATCTAGCCCAACTCACTCTTTTGGCTGATGAAAAAGATTAGGAAGTGAAAGATTTGTTCACAGCCACACAGCTATCTCTGACTACTCCAGTGCTGCTTCTTTTACACCACTCAACCTTCCTACTTATAGAAGAAACAAAAATTCCCTTGCTTATTCCCTCAAAATAGCTCAGCACAAGCTTGATTCTCAATTCTTGTCCAAAGACTGAGGGAAATGTTTCTTCATTAAATGTCTGCTAGTTTATTTTGTTTTTATAATCTAATATTCCTGTTTCCTCTCTACAGGTGGTGTTGGCCCCAGGCAACAGCATACCCCTCAACCAACTCCAGCTGAGCATCATTTGGGGGTTGTTCCCAATCCTCCCTGCGAGCTGGCTAGACAATCCCCTCTTGTGAAAAAACATTCTTCAAACGTTTTTCTTGTGATCAGGTAAGCTGGAAGTTTCTCATGGGCAAAATCCTAGTGAAGGTTTATTTCTTTTTTGTTTGTTTTTGTTCTAATATTTTTGTTTCCCCTGTTACATTTGAAACAATGTTTGAGGGTTCATTTGTGAATGATTTAGAAAGCACTGAAAGTCTGGATTTTCAATAGAACACAGAATATGAAACTCAAGACCTAATGTCACACCATATTACAAAAACAAGAACAGTAATAGAACCTTGCCAAAAAAATTTTAAAAACCTTGTACAGAACAACATATCTAAGTTTAACAGCTGATATCATCAAGGTATTTCAAAAGCCTACTCACTACTTGTACATCTGAAGGAACTCGAGAAAGGAAGTCAAGCAGCTCATTGTTATCAATCGCATATGGACTCCGAAGCTTCTTTGTAAATTTATTGATTCCTGGAAATGTAATGGTTGAAGCATTATTAAATCTCTGCATTTTAAAAACTCTGCTCAAATTATTAAAAGCACATTTCTGGCCAATATTTGACAATTATTTGTTATTGGTTTTTGTTCAACAAAGCATTTATTAAGCTCCAGGCACTGTGTTAAAGTACTCAGGATACAAAGAAAAGCAAAAATTAGTCCCTATTCTTGATGAGTTCATATATCAAATTATTTACATGTTTGATAGTGATTTGAAGATGTATCTTTTGACATGACCACTTACCTAAAGCGCTACTCCTTCTATCCTGGCCTGCTATTATTACTGTTTAGGATAGCTCTGTACTGACCTAGTAGAAATGAAGCATAACTCTTCTCTCACATACTCACAGTTCTAAGAAGTGTTTTGTGAATTAAAATGAGTTTTAATCATTTCCTTATTTTCCTCCCAAAAGAAAATGCACCCATTGTTAGTTTAGGATTTCGCGTTTTTTAACCATGAGAGCTAAAAGTTCAAAAGGTTTTGATTCCCACTATAATCTGTGTTGGAAAGGGATCTAACAGTATTTGGGATTATACACATTGGGTACTTTCAATGAAATAAACTCTAATGGCCTAAAGAAAACTGAAATAGAACTAGCCTTTCCAGTTTCTTAATTGAATATTCCACAGTTGAAACATGGGTAGACATTCAGCCTCTCATGAAATACCAACTTCAGTCTCTTGTCTCCTTATTTGGGAGTGGCTTGAATAATTCTTAAATTACTGATTAATATTTCAACCACCCACTACAGGCAACAAAAATTAAATACAATTCTTCTTCTCTTTATTCTGACAAAACAGCAAGTCCACATGTTTTTCTACCCTAAAAACGACTTTGAAGTCAATTTTCTTTAAGAGGTCACTAACGGTTACTTAACTAGATTCCATTAATGTGTGCTATAGAATATAGAGATACTTTTTTGTTCCATGGATTTTTTTTTTTTTTTAATAAGAACTACTAAACCAGGGTCAGGTCTAACCCAACTTGGACTGGAGGTAATAAACTGCCCTAAGGTGACATCCCTTCCTAATTCCTTCAGTAAAACAGCATCTGTTTTAAATATAGAAATGAATGAAAGATGAGAAACTAAATATTCAGTAAATACAGTGGGACTGCTCTTGCTCATTCTTCCCTCTTGTGGTAAGAGCAATGTCATAGCTTGGAGTTTCTTTAAATTATAGGATTCTAGAAACCATCCCGGGTTTTGTTTTAGTTTTTAGGGGTCAAGAGTCCAAAAGATACTGGATCTACAGCTTCTCCAAACTTGAAAACACTTGAGTTTGGAAACAGAATATCCCTAATGTCCCTGATCATTTTATCTAAGTAGATTGCCATAAAGTTCTTTCAATATAAAAGAAAATATTAAAAGCCCTCTTCTATAGTTTGCTCTGTTCTTTTTTCCTTTTGACAGCCTGATGCTTTTTTGAAGTTCATGACCCATTTTGGTGTCTTGCTTCATATTAGATTAGTTGGAGGGGGAAGGGTACAATTCTCCTTCAGTATAATTTCTTTCACTTTTTTCTAACTGATTTGTATATAGGCAAAGAAAAAGGATTATTTGAAATCATTAACTTGGTGGGTTTATATGATAGTAGTCCTTGGAGGTTGAAAATTGAGTTTTCCAAACCATGAATTTTGTCAAGAAAGGAAAAATGTTAACTCCAGATAGCAATGAAAGAGGCAGCCTCCCAAATAGAGAGTCTGGGCTTAGGAGCAGCAGGTTAGGATTGGTTAGTGTCTGGCACCTAGTAGGTGCTTAATAAATGCTTGTTGATTAACAATAACTATATGAAAAAGGCAGGACTGAAAGAGTATCTTGAAAACAGATATGTATTAGGTAAACATTCTGATTTAGTAGAAACAAAACAGATTTTTTTGTTTCTTATCTGTGAAATACTGAGTGTTCTTTTCCACAAGCCTAAAGGTGACCTCTTAGATAGCATTCCATGTACATACACTTTCATGTTTACATACACTATCAGATGATAAAGTACCATAGGGGGGGAAAAGCATATTGTCCTAAATGCACTATATAGATTGAAATGCTTCTGTTTGTGTATAAGTGGTGAAAATAAATCAGAGTAATATCTAGACAAAGCTACATTTTGATATATGAAGAATGTGCACAGCCCCATGTTTATAGTATGATGAAAGCTACAATGCCAGGCAAGAAAAATGCATTTTGCAGGTAAGCCTAAATCTTTACACTGTTGTGATTTTTAACTGACTTGTCTCTTTCCATCATAGAGCAGCTTCATGACCATAAATACAGAGAACTACTGACAATATAACTCATCCCTTGAAAATAGTTTGTTCTAAGTAGCTCCGACAATTTTGCTTTGTTTTGTTTTGTTTTTAAAAAAGGGCTTTACTTACCCCAGACAAGGACGATGTATCTCAGCGGAATGAAATACAGGATGACTGTGAACATACAGAGGGCAGCAATTGCCAGCCAGCTTAAGAATGGGACTGTCCAGTTGAATGTGCTAAATGGAAAATTAGTATGTCAGCAATCATATCACTTTGTACTTTTAACCAAAGATGAAGCAAGCAGTGACCAGACTGCACATTTATACAATGGGCCCAATTAGCCTTCGCTATTTTCTAACCAGATGCAGAGTTACCATCATGAGTTGGGAATAAATTGGTTTCATTCCTTACCAGCTGAGTGGGTTTCTACGGTGATATCAAACTCAAATAGAAATGACCCTACTAAACCATAGGGAAGGAACCCCAAAACTGCATGCTCACTGAGATAATATCATATTAGCATTATCTATGTTGTATTATATTTTTATTTATTTTTGTTAACTGTTTTCTGATGTTTTCAATGTGGTTCTGGCCCGACTAAAGAGAGAAGCATTGCAGGAAATATATTTGATATTACATGCAATACAATATACTCCATGGACCCTTGAGGTTCATCTTCAGTTTTGTCTCCTCCACCCATAGCAGACTCATGTTGTTCTTCCCTTGTTCAAGCAGAAAGGTAAGGCAATCTTTTCTAATGCTTAGTAATAATAAAACATGTTTATAAATCATCAGTCCTTCCACATTTTTCACATGAAAATTTGTTAACATGTGTCCAAGGAAGTAATATGCATGAAGATAAAGACACAGAATTCTTTGGTCCATGAAACATCCAGATTGCTCCTCAAATTGGGATTGCTTCCCTTGGTTGACTTTCAGAAATATAAGTAAAGAAAAAAAAAATGAGCTGTTTGTTCCAGCTTTGCAAAAATTCATCAGTTCACAAAATATTTTCCTCTTGAAAATACAGTTGGTTTTTTAAAAAAGCTTTTTTTTAAAATCAGAAAGACAATAATTAGATAGAAAGTTAAATGGAGAGGACACTATGTCCTTCTTCAAACTTCTACTTCACCATGATATAATATTAAGATTACTGGACTGAGAAATGGAGCTCTGGGTTCTAGTCCCAGTCCCATCACTATTTGTGTGACATTAAGTTTTTAAAAGTTGATTAGTTAGAAAACATCCAAAGGAGGGCACCTAGGATGATAAAAGACCTGTTTCAAGATCATGGAAATGAACATCACTTGAAAAAGCAAGGGATATTTAATTTGGAGTAGAGAAGACTTGGTGAGTATGGAAGGAAAGAGGGGACAGCATGATTAACTCTTCAGTTACTTGAAGATTTCAAGACAAAGTGAAAACTCAGGAGGTATTGTTTGCTACTAAAAAGATGTTTTAAGGAAAAATTAGATGATTCTTTCATAGGGATTTTGTAGAGGGCTGATCAGGTGTGGGTCAGGTAAACTGAAATCCTTTCTGATTCTGAGATTTTGTGAATCTCACCAGCAAAGGCCTCTAAGGTCCCTTTCAGACCTAAAATCCTATGTTGAATGGCAAGTAAAGGACAGAAGCCAAAAAAAAAGATGAGAATAAAGAGAATTTCTTTTAAAATAGTACCTCCCCCCTCCACCTCCATGCAAAGGGAATGGGAATAGATCCAAGGCTGAAATTTTAAAAATAGGGATTTGCATCCAAAATTAAGAAAGGAATAAAATAACTTTTTAAAAAATATAGTTAAAGCAGAAAGTCAGGGAGAAAGTTAATATGAAACATAGGCAAAAAAGAAAGAACAGAGAAATATACAGAAAAGAAGATGAAAAGGGCCTTGTGATTTTTTAAAGGATTTGGCTTCCATGTAGTAATGTAGCAGTTCCCTGGAAAATCACTGACAGCTTTCTAAGAGGAAAGACATAAAGAACACAGATACACTCTATGAAGCATTCAGTGATGGTTACCCAGTTCTGTTGCCATTTTCAAATATATACTACATCCTTCAAAATATCTTATCAGTGTTAAACTGCCAAAGGGACACTAATATACCTTGTTGTCTGGCTCTTGAGCCCTAAAATATAGTTGGCCATCAACATTATGCTGATTGAAAAAATAAAGGAATTTTATGATAGTCACTCATCTCTATAAAGGCTGAAACATGAGTTTTTACTCTTGAAGTGTGAATGTCTGGGTATGGCCAACCTATAGGCATGCCAAGGGTTGGGTTAGTGGTTGGGGGGTGGGGATGGGGAGCAAGAGAGGGTTAACTAAAGTGGATGTGGCAGCCATTTCTTAAGCAAATCTCTCTCTCTTTCTCTCTTTCTTTTTCTCTCTTTCTTGGCATTTTTCTCATATAATTCTTTCTGGCAAAAGAGCCCAGATACTTTGGTTGGATTATCTTGGATGCATTGCTTCAAATAATTGGTATGGTCTGGCTGTTTTGTTTTTGTTTGTCTTTTTTCTTCACTAGCAATTTTGACATCTTTCCAAAATGAACATTATGTAACTGTCACAAGGTGTAGAATCACTTCTTTTCTCCTCAAGGGACACCTGCTCATTTCCTTTCTCCTGCCTGGATCTGCAGTGAACAGAAGGTTGAGGGTCTGCTTGCCTTCCTGTGGCTCAGCTCAGAGCTATCGATCACACTACCCCATGTGTGAGGACATCGACTATCCAATCTGGAAATCTCCTTCTGTGCTGTCCTAGCATGGGCTCTGTGTATTTTGCCTTACTCCTCTTGGAGGAACAAGTAGGAAAGAAATAGCAAAGACAGTCTCCATAAGTGTGACTAATTATCAGGGGGGAAAAGTCTTGTTGCCCTTTTTTTTAGATTAAAATGTGAAGAACTTTATTCCCAAATAACCTTTTCTCGTTAAGGGAAAGAGGAATGAATGGACAGAAATATTAAGATGGGGAACTGGAAAGAGAGAGAGAAAGAAAAAGGGATGGCAAGAGGAGGCAAGGATACAGAGAAGAGGTGGGGAAAAAAAGGGGGAGAGAAGGAAACAGGATAGAGAAGAGGGAGAAAAAGATTTTGATTAATTTCAAGAATGCAAAGAGATTTCTTCAATGATGATTTAATGAAGAGATGGTGTCCAGAAAGGGACTTTGCTATTTTATGAGACTACTTTCAGGACAAACTGTTTTTACTGGTTTGGTCCCAGGAGCATCTCTTTTTTAGTACCCCACAGTTTCTTTGTGCAGAAATCATAATGTTGGCAAGGCTTTGAAACACTGCCATTTAGCCCACACCATGGAAAGCTCTGCAAAGTCCAGATGTCCTCCACACTGCTCTATAGCCAGGACTCAGCCTTTTTCTTCAAGTGGGCATGTACATTTTCTGGCCAAACACCTGTGCCATGGTGGCAGCCTCCCACTATTCAGAAGTGTTGGGGGTAGAGGAAGAGCTCATTCTTCCTCCTCTCCTCAACTTTAAAGCAAATAATCCAAAGTTTCTGCACTGAAAATCACAATTTTTCCATCTCCAAGTCTCAAACTTTGATAGGCCCAAGGAAAGAACAATAATTAATGTGAAAATGCACATTATCAGGCTAAAACCCTGTGTGTTTTAGAGTGCTGATTTATAGATTGGAAGGAAAGGTTCTTGGGCATAGAAATAACATCTGAATTAGATGAGAAGAGGGCCTTGGAAATCTGCTCATGAGGTCTGCTTGGAGGTAAATTTGGGAGAGAAGAGAGACTGCTTCAGTAATTGGGATTGCCCTGTTTCTCCCCAAACAGAAACTCAATACTTATGCATATGTGGAACACAAGAAATTATTCAAAATAAAATATATAAAAGGATAAGTGAAAAACATAGGAAAATATAACCATCCACACAGCATCATTGCTTAAAATAAACCATTGGCAGTCATTATGGAGAGTAGAATAACATTCATATTTAGTAAAATTTTTTGTTTCAACAAATCTTTTTAAAATTGCATCTTTTTAAAAAATTGTTTATATAAAGAATATTTCAGTAAATTAAAATATTTGCAACAAAATTAAACTAAACACAAAAAATTGCCTCCAATTTTTCATCCTAGCTTAAGCCTCTTTAAAAAAAAAAAAAAAGTCTACAAAAAATTTCAGAATTTATGTGTTCAATCTAAATGACAAGATGATAATGTATTTCTCCTGCAGCTATGACCTACACTATTTAATTTACAAAAACTGGAGAGAACTGAAGACAGTTTCTTACATGGGGTGCTACATAAAATAAACCTTTTTGTATTCAAAGTAACCTCAATTTGAAGAAAACTTGCCCCAAATAAAGTGCAAGAATACTTGAATTCCTTATTTTAGCAGGTTTTTTTTTTTTTTTCTTTTTTTCCTGTAACAATTTCTATTCCATTTAGGAACAAAGGGCTTGGTTTTTAAGTGTGCTAAACTTAAGGACAATGTTATTTTTTTTTTTTTATTTCAAAATGGCAACTATGATTCCATTCCAACCAATATGTGCTAAATTTCAGGATGAAAATTGAAGAACCTTCCCAAATGCCAGAGTTGGCAGAAAGCAAAGTAAATAACAATGAGACCAAGCAATAGATCACCCAGAAGTCTTCTGACAAGAAAACCAGGTGATACTCTGCCCACTTAGAAACAAACTGGAGTCCCTTCCCAAAGGAGATCAGGTCCCACACGTCAGCAGCACTCACTTTTTTATCCTCTCTCCAAAGGATGCTACTTCATCAAGGATATTCTGAACGCTGACACACACCTCTTGGATGGCATAGATTTTATTTATGAATCCTTTTTTTTCACTGTCCTAAGACATAATTAAAAAGAGAGATTCAGTGTTAAGGCTACAGGGAAGAAAGGGGGTACTTTATTATCATGAAGTCTTTTAATTGACTTTGTAAGTGTTTTTCTTTTAAATACATATTTGAACATATATATGTATATAAACTAAAAGCATTATGAACAAGGGTCTTATAAACATATAAAACTTACTAAAGCATACTTACATATTAAATCCCAGGATTTAGAACTAAAATGGACCTTCTAACATTATTTAGTCTAACTCTCATATTTAACAGACTTGAAAACATTCAAAGAGGGGAAGGAGGTGGAAAATGATTTACCCAAGATGACAGATTGTAAATAGCAAAGCAGAGAACTGAACTTAAGTCCTTGAATTCACATCTCGTTTTCTTCTGTATATAATCAGTAAATGAAAAGTAGGGATACAGAAAAGCACATGGCTCTTCCATAGTTTAAGAGTAATTTAAAGTCATAAAACCTGGTTTTTATTAATAAAAACATTCCTATTCATACAAAGGGAATCACAAACCCTGACTCCCATTTCTTTGAACTAGCTCCTAGATCAATCTCAGGTTCCTCTCTAGTTCACCAAAGCTCCTTGTCCCAAGTTTAATCCCAGAAGTCTAAATTTTGTAGTATTTTCTGAAAACTCAGCAACAAGGAAAAGGAAAAAAAAAAATGGGAAAATAAGTTACTAATTCAAAAGTGTAAATATTGGAGGTAGGTGAGATGTATATGTAAGGATTGTTAGTCTCTAGGTGAACACTGGTTGCAACTCAGGTGGTTAGTAAAATTTGAACACTTACATGTAGCATTTATCTGATTAAGTAGTTCAGGCTATTAGCAAAAAGTTTACCATTTTCAATTCTCTGTAATTCAAAAGTACAAGTATCCTAAATTCAAACTAGATTAAAGTAGGGAGGGTGGGGAAGGATTTGGCAATTAACCCAAGGGCAAATGTATAATTGACTTTTGACTTTCCCAGCCAGAAGTTAGGGAATTTGGACCTGTGACCACTTCCAAGGTCTCCTTTGAAATGTAAATTAATTTTAACTAACCCAACAAACCTATTGTCCCATTGGGTGGATAGTTCTTACAGTTAGAAAGTGTAGATGTAAATTTGAGTGTGGGGATTTCTACTATTAGAAAGTGAAGGTGAGGGGCAGCTAGGTGGCGCAGTGCATAGAGCACCATCCCTGAATTCAGGAAGTTCAAATCCGATCTCAGACACTTAACACTTCCTAGCTGTGTGACCCTGGGCAAGTCACTTAACCCCAGCCTCAGGAAAGAAAAAAGAAAAAAAAAAAGTGAAGGTGAGGGGAACTGGTAGGACTTTGTTTCCTTTTCAGAAGGGATGATTGAAATGAGTACTATAAGCAGAAATTCAGGTAGGACATTGAAAAGAGCAAACTCTTTGGATAGAGCAAACTTGAGACTTGGAGGGAGGAGGCGAAAGAGAAAAAGAGTTGATAAGAATTATTAAACTGAAATATTTACATTTCATAGTAGACCAGAAGTTATGTATTCCAGTAGATACATTTCTTTATAATCTTTGCCTCTTATCTTTTACTTTGCCCCACTTCCCCTCCCACCCAAATCCCTGCCAGTTTCTCTGGTTGCTTTGCATTACAAATCTTTGTGCTTAAAATCCTAGAAAATCTCTTGGTAAGATCTAGCTAAAAGAGAGGGTGTGGACCTGATTGAGTTCTGGGGAAAAAACAGACTAAGTCCTGGGGCTCTGTGAAGGGAGCAGCACCATACTGAAGTAGAAGGCTTAGATTGAAATTCAGGCCCCTGCGGAAGGAAGACTCTGTGGTGGTCTTTCCACCATTTGAAATTCTGCTTTGGAAAGTAGTACCACCCAAATTTGCCCAGCTGGCTTTGTGGAGACTGTCCAATCTACCTTCCATAATAGTGTGAATGTCTACGGAAAGGTAGATCCAATTTCATTAATTTGACTTCCTTTGAACACTTGAACATTGTGCCAGAATATTTGAGACCTCCTCATGTGGCAGTCAGTTCTCCACTTACTAGAAGGAATCAAGGGAACTAGAATAATAATGCTACCACCACATTTACATGTAACTCCCTATCCATTTCAGAGGAGCCCTTGGCACTTTATATACGAAACATTTCATACAGTTGGACTTCAGCCACCTTAAAACAGAGAGGATGTATAAAGGCAACTGGCATATTTTCTGCCAAGGAGTTGAAATCACTTGTAGCCTGTGACATGGGAGTTAATTTATAATCAGACTCAGCATACTCATACTGAAATTACATTTCCAAGGGAGACCTCAAAACATTATTCCCCTCATTTATGTTTAAATGGAGGATCAGCCAGTGAGGGTAGATGTATCCCATAAAACTTCTCACTAAAGGAAAAGTAAACAAACACCATCTACTCCCATGTTATTACTCTCTTCAGAAGTTGAATGCCAACACAAACATAAGATGCCTCAACTTCTCTTTTTTTCTTCCTCCAGTTAAAAAAAAAATCTAACTCAATTACATAATTATGTTCTTTAGAATAAAAACAACCAGAGACTACTTCCTGTATACTTCATAACATATTCTGGGCCAATAAACACCTTGGCCTTTGGCCCTTCCTTTCTTGAATTCAGGCTAAGTTTAATCATGTATAATGGAATAAAGCATCTCCATTAGTTCCCTTTGAAAAAGGAATCAAATTTGGGATTTAAGCATAACATTTATAAGAAGACACTTCCTGTACTCGAAGGGTGGTGGTGGTGGGGAGTCAACAGATATATAATTACATAAAATAGCAATTTTTGATGTATTGATCAGCTTTTTTGCTTTGAGAAGAAATAAGGCAATATAAAGACAAAAAATATCAACACAAATTAAAAAAAAAAGAAACTTTTGTTTCAGGTACTATAGTCTATCCTTCCTTATTATTAACCTTATCCTCTTTTGTATGACTACGATAATTGCCAAATTATTGACAGAGGAAGAAATTTGGGGTCTTCAACTCAATGATGGAACGCAAGAAACATTCTGGAAACTATCATTTTAGATGTCATTAGTACACATTCTGTATGAGAGCTTGGTTAACTGAGAAAACATTCTTTGAAATTCATCTATAAAGATTATTTTTAATAAACACTCCAAAACTTCAGAGTTAAAAAGTAATTAGTTGATGGTATTGGCTTTGTTTTGTTTTGTTTTGACTTCCTATTTTTAATTTCTTTTAAGTGTCTTCTCCAAAATAAGAAGATGCTTTGCAATGTTAGCAAAGCTTTGAAAAGCAAGTAGTTTGGAATAGAAATTTTATATTAAAATCTCTTTTATCACAAACTGCCTCCCTCCACTGTGGTCTCCAATGAATGAAGTAATTACTCTTTATATACAGTATATGACCCAAAACTGCAATGGGTAATGGAATTGCTCCGTGTTGCATTCCAATATTTCATACTTTTTTTTTCTCTTAATGTTCAATACTTTATTAGTAGAGAATAAATTGGTACATTTCTTTTATTGTCATTTTTGCTTTCCTTTATAAACCAGCTTGGATGAAGGAAATATCATACAGTATTTAATCATCCAAAGGTTCACTAGTGACACTACTTTAAAAATGCATTATTAAAGTTTCTTCTGAAGATGTTTAAAAAATTACCCATAAAAGACAGCCAGTGGCTATAAATCAGGAAGCATGTGAGATTTATATTGCAAAACCATTTCTAATGATTCAGTATAATTTTTAAGCGATTTTTTATTTGTTAGATTTTTAAATTTCCTCTAAAACATCATAAACAACTGTAAGGCAGTACCAAAGAGTCTTCCTCACATCTGTCTGTGCTGTAGTATAATATTTATGTTATCAACAAATTATACCAGATTTTTTTCAAGGGCTTAAATTGTTCCTTAGTGGCTAAAGCTTTCTGGTAAAAAAAAAAAAAAAACAAAAAAAAACACCACATCCATTCTTTCAGTTCAGCAGGGTATCACTCCATTCACTGAGGCTATAACTTTAAAAAGAGTATCATAATGGCTGAGAGAGTCAATGTGTCCATTTTACAAGAAAGAAATGGTGCACATATTGGGAATACCTGGTCCATTAGCATTCACTCTAAAGATGGAATTTGTAGGATGGTCAAACGGGTAATTTCATTTGCCTTCTTACCAGTGAGCAAATTCCCTCTAATAACTACTATGCCATTTCTAGTCTTAGATATCTGAAGGCTGAAACTTGCCTAGATTAATAGTATGTTTGAGAGAATGGAGGATTTGATATCAGGGCTTACTAACTCCAAGGCCAGTTCTTTCTCCCCTAAGCCTCTCAAAGATATTTTCCAATCATTTGAAATTCTGAATATACTTGGGAAGCAGAACACAAGCAAGCCAAGAAGAGGTTTTCAGCGTGCTTACATTCTGACTGATGATGATAACTATATTCTTTCTTGGTAAGAACACTGGTTTCCTTCTTTGGTGGCGTATCTCTGATTATTGAAGGTCAACAGGCATTTAAGACAAAAACAGTATCTTGGTACGATGTGCTTTCATATCTGGAACTTCTCATCTGGGGTCAGTGGATTTGAATATTGACTGTCTTAACTGGCCCACTATTTCTTTATTTTCTTCATGTTTTTGGAGGCAGAGTCATAGGCAAGTAAGAATATGAAAATGGGTTTGAACTAAGGTCCTCCTGATTCTAGAGTCAGTGCTCTATCCACAACATCACCTCATCTACTTTCAGGAAGGACCCATCCAAGATTTTTTTCTCTGGTTATTTCCCAATTATATTCTCAAGGATTTCAGTCTCATAATATATATTCTCTCCTCTAGTTCTGGAGCTATGATCAAATCACCTCAGACCTAGTTCCTGAGAAATCTATTTTTCTAATACCCCTGCCTCTTCCCTGCAGGCACTGTTTTTGCTCCCATTCCCCCCTGCAATAAAAATGTAAGCTTCTTGAGAGCACAGCATATTTTTGCTTTTTCTCTAAAACTTGCTTAGCACACCACATGGCTCATATATTATATGTTTATTCATACATCCATCTTAACCCTAGGATTCTTCTTATTAAGGTTTTGATTCCCAAAGAGGTACCAAAAGGAGGTAAATGTAGAACAGAGACTTAAGAAAAATGTTCATATCAATGATTTTGTCTACTGCTGGCCCTGCCCTTGAATATCTTTCCAAATGTCCAACAGGTATTTGGAGAAATACTGTTTTATCTTGTTTTGTTAAGGTAAAACTATTATAGGAAAAAAGGTAAAGTTTGTTTCTTTAAAGCTCTTTCCTTTCAACAAATAGACCCCTGAAGGATTTAGTTTCAGATGGAGGTTCTTGGTGCATTTTCTTTAAGTTAAGTCACTCAGAATTACACAAACCATTTTTGTAACTTGAAAGCATATAACTGGTAAGAGAAAGCAATTTCTAACATTTCAAAGTATGTGAATTATAATGAAGGCTACTCTACATCTACCCTCCTCAGAAATTCACTAAGCCTCATTGAAAATTTAGAGGTGCTGTGAATTTGATACTCTGTGTCAGCAATTCTAGGATTTGTTTTAACAAAATGTAAGCTTTCAGATTTAACATGCTTCCCACAAAAAAAAAAAAAAAAAAAAAAAAGCTAATAAAGGAACATAGCTTGGTATCTATCTCAACTTTAGCTCTCTTACTTCTGTTGCTGGATGAGGAGATATTTTTAGACATAACCAATGGGAGAATTTGTTTTGTTTGACTATACATATTTGATTCAAGAGGTTTCCCCACACACACATCCTTAAAAAAAAAAAATAGATTTTTATTTATTAAAAATAAATAAATAAAAAGCTTTGACAAAAGATTGATTAGACAAGTTTTCTAATTTGATAACAAACACTGTGTTTTAAATCATTTAAACATGTCTGATTAATAGTATATGCTAATGTCCAATGTAAGCAATGGGAGTTTTACTGTACAGATAGCAGCATGAATCCAAAGGATTTATTAGGAAATGACATTCCATAGCATCACTCCTTGAAATACTCTTCCAACTTAGGGACAGAGGCAAAATTGGATCAGAGCGTAAAAAGAAATGACAATGTTTTCTCCTCCTTCACAATGGAAACATTTCTGTGGATTCTGAAATTTGAAACACAGGAAATTTTCAAAGACGGGGCTTCAAATAAATGAAAAGCTAGCTGCACATGTAACTTTGACTAGCCATGAAATTCTGTGCTGACTTTATTAACTCATTGTTACTTTTCTTGGTACATTGTATTTTCTGATGTCAGATGTAAAAGAGGCAATGTGGTAGAGTGGATAGAGTAACCTCCAATCAAGAAGACATGAGATCAAAAGTAGCTTCTGACATAAACTAGCTGTGGGACTCTGGGCAAAGCCACTAAAGCATTGGGTACCTCTGAAAGACTATAAATTTCATAACAGTGGCTGATCATAGGGAGGGGGAAGTTTTCTTAGAAAGAATTCCCTGAACTAATTAAATGAAAGGTACAGATAAAAAAAAAAAAAGTCTATGTATATGTGCATGTATGTATACATATACAACTACATATGTGTATATATGCACAAACAAAATATACACTTGTGTATATGTATGTATATATTTTTCTGCAGCTTTAACAACTATCAAGACTTGCAAGAATTTCTTGAGATATTAAAGATAATAAGACCAACAATGTATGCAATATAATGGGAATATTCTTTTTCTCTTTTAAACCAATGGATATGGTTCTTTGTTTAACTAGGGAGAATATTTTCTATTTATCTGATTTTTTTTTTTTTTTGTTCAAATGAAACAGGGAAATTTTGACATCTTAATAAGAATTTCCAATATATGGAAACCTTTTATGCATGCTCAGTTTTACTCCAGATGACTTAGTGTTAACTTGTCAGTTTTTATTTTAGAGAATGATGGTAGATTCTTTATAATGTTACACAGACAAGATCTTATTTTTTCCTTTTGCTGACATGGCATATGTTTTGTGCAGAATGAGCATTTACCTGATCCAAGTTTTTCCTTCCTCTGATGTAACTTAGGTCTATGCTTTTCAATGTTTTTTTTTTTCTCTAGAATGTACATTTTCCATATTTTAGTGATTTTAAGACTTAAAGGGAATGTATTATTATTAATTATTTACCTGTATTTTTAAAAGAAAATAATGATTATAAGGAGAAAAACACTGACGGGCCAGAGTGAGATACAGGTTTATTTGTTAGGTAATGCATTTCTCAGAAAAATGGGAACTAGGAAAGAGATGACACATCACTGGAAAAGAAGAGAGACAGAGAAATACCAAGATGCATGACCTTGAATTTATATATGTATACAAGGAATAAAACCCTATTAATACCAGAAGGAAAACAAAATCACTTGCTACCTTTTCCAACCAATCCACTAGGTGTCTATTAACTAAAATAGAAACAATCCATTTTTTTAAAAGGTAAGAAATATAAAACTTCCAAATAAATGAATTTTACTTGAATGAGGCATGAATCATGCCCATAAATAAGGAAGGGTGAGTTCTTGAATTTCAGATCCTCTTTTTGAAGGAACAAATTACTTAGGCAAAAAAAAAAAAAAAAAAAGGAATAAACTCTTATAATGAGGCTACTCTTCAATTGGGGAATGGCTGAAAAAGTAATGGTATATGGAATAATATTGTAATATTAGTATAAATTATAAAATGAATAACAAAAAATAGTAACAGAATATTATTAAGCTGCAAGAAATTACAAAAGAGATAGTTTCAGGGAAGCATGAGAAATAAATGCAAAATTAAATGAGCAGAACCAAGGGAGCAATTTATAGTATAACAATATTGTAAAAGTGAACAATTTTGAAAGACTTCCAAATTCTCTGATCAATGCAATGATTAGCCAGGATTCCAAAGATGAATGCAACTAACTTCCTGGCAGAGAAGTAATGGACTTATATGAAGAATGAACCACACTTTTTATTAATATGTCTAGTAAAAGACATTTGTTTTGCTTAGTTATACATATTTGTCACCAGAGATTTTTTTCTTGAGGGTTTGGGAAAAAGGGGAAAAAAGTGTTTGATGATTGAACAATAAAGTCAAATTTATAAAACCTATTATGAAAAATCTGAATAGAATCTTAGAGACATCAAATCCAATCTCATTTTGTGGATGATGAAATAGACTAAGATAGGCTAAGTGCCCAAGGTCATACAAGGAGTAAGTAAAAAAACTGAGATTCAGACACAGGTCATCCCCTTCCAAATACAGCATTCTTTTTTCATGAAGCCATTAGAAAGCTATCCAAATCACCACATCTATTTACTTTAGCATTGTGTGAACAAACCAAAGTGTGATCAAATCAACATTTGTCCTGGATTTTTCACTACCAATCAGATACTTATGTACATAGGTGACTGGGCTGGGGAACACTCCATAGAATATGCACTAAACTCTCCAGACAGTTTCTTAGGATATGTGAGGCTCAATGCTGAAAGACTTGGCTTTCTTTGGGATAACACAACAGAACCTAGAACCTGGCTTTTTGGTCATAAACCTTTTCTTTCTCATTCCTTTCAAAACTGCATCAAAAAGAATAACCTTTTAACTAGGAGAAATTTTCTACTAGTAGATTTTAAAAGGAATGACTCTACCCTCTGGGTTTTTTTGTTTTTTTTTTTGGTTTTGTTGTTTCCATTTCTCTTTCTCTTGGATTTGTGGCAAAAAAAGAGCTTTTTCCCTTTTTCTCTCTCTGGGGTTTCATGTGAGAACTAGAAATGGTGCCTTGTTCACCCAGGACATCCAACTTATGACTGGCTAAATTAAGCCTGAGAGTAGGTCTCAAAGCATTAGAACTACTTCTTCTGTTTTGTATTTGTTCTAAGTATGGATTCCTTAAATAACAGTCTTTTTTGTTTGGTTTGATTTGGTTTGGTTTTGGTTTTGGTTTTAGATATTTTAATCCATACCTTAAAAGATATATAACTTATTCATAGTATCTGTGTACTGATCACCAAATAACTAATAAAAATCTTGATTACAAGGAAAAAAAATCAATCTACCTCACATTTTTCCATTTTTTGAAAATTTATTTTATTCTGAATTTAAAAAATAAAAAAAGCATTGCCCTAATATAATAGAATAGGGGGGGGAAAGATGATTATACATGAAACTGCAAATCTATTGTGTACAATATGTTACTGCTTTTAAAAATAGATGATAAAGTTATAGTATAATTTTTTCTCTTTCATTTCCCCCTAAAGAGTGCTACCATTAGACACAAATATGTATAAATATGTATGTAAAATATCCTATACATCTTTTTTAGCAGATTATGTCAATAAATCTAACAATTTAAGTGAAATAGAAGACTATTTACAAAAACAAAGCACCTAGATTAGAAGAAGAAAAAGAATATCTAAGTAGATCTTTTTTAGGAAAAAAAAAAAAAGTGGCTAAGCCATGAGCTTCCTAAGAAAAAAGCACCAAGACCAAACATTTATAAATGAATTCTTTCAAACATTTAGACCAACTAATTCCAACATTAAGTAAATTATTTAGAATAATATGCAAAGAATCAGTCCTATCAAAGTCCTTTTATGAAACAAATATGATACTGACACCTAAACCATGAAAGGTAAAAAACAGAAAATTATAGACCAATTTCATTAATGAATTTAAGTGCAAAAAACCTAAATAAAACATTAGCTAAAAGATTACAACAATATATTAAAGATTATGCCTTATGACTAAGCAGGATTTATACCAGGAATGCAAGGATGGTTTAACATAAGGAAAACTATTAACATAATTGATTATATCAATAATAAAAGTGACAAAAATTATATGACTATGTCAATAGATACAGAAAAAGCTTTTGATAAAGTAAAACACCCATTTCTATTAAAAACAATTGAACTTATAGATATAAACGGATTTTAAGTTGTTAAAAAAGCATTTATATAAAACCAGCAAGCATTATTTGTAATGAGGATATGCCAGAGGGCTTTACAATAAGAACGAGTGTGAAACAAAGATGTCCATTACCATCAATCTTATTCAATATTGTGTTGGAAATCCTAGTAAAATTAATGAGAAGAAAAAAATAGGAGGAAACAATAGGAAATCAGGTAATAAAACTGCTTCTTTTGTGCATATGATAAGATAATATACTTGGAAAGTCCTCAAAACTCAATCAAAACATTAGTTGAAACAATTAATAATATTTAGCAAAATAGCAGGATATAAAATAATTCCTAAGTAGAAATTACCAAGATGGACTTTTAGGGAATGGCTACCCTAAGAGTTTAAAAACGTCTAATCCCAGGGCACTTACATGGTGCAATGGATAGAGCACCAGCCCTGAAATCACGAGGACCTGAGTTCAAATCCAAACCAAGACACTTAATACTTCCTAGCTAGCCAAGTCACTTAACCCAAATTGCCTCCAGCAAAAATAAATAAATAAATAAACAAAATAAATAAATGTCTAATCCCTCAAACAAAGTTGACTATCAATGAGAGTGTTCTATAACAACAACCTTCTTGGAGAAGACAAGATCCTTTTCATTGCTTACCAGAAGACATGTATCTTCCTTGAGGATAACAATGGCAAGATAGAGGAGAAATGAAAATTTAACAGTCTTGCAAAATGTCTTAAGTTGTTTTAAGTAGAAGAATATACTAATAGTGATAAATTTTTACTGCTTGCTTAACTCTTCACCAATATGAATTTAGGAACATTTGTATATTAATCATTTCTTTAGTATGAAAAAATATATAGTTGTCCTATACCTGATTTTTATAACACCTTTGCAGGAAAACTCTAGACATAAGCCAAATTGTCTTAATTGATGGCATAAAGATCCAGAAAATGTGACAAAAAGTATCTTATCCCTCTCTTTGGGGGCCAGGACTTTTGGGATAGATTCTGGTCCTTAAGAATGGATCCAGAGCTAGGGGCCCCTTTAGGGAAGGGCTCTGCCTACCTTGGGTCCAAAAGGATTTGCTGCCTCATCCCAAAATTCCAAGTCCTTCATTGATGAACTATTAATACTTCCCAAGATATTTTCAGGAGACCTCAGCTCATGCCCTGTGGGATAGCTTATACACACAAAACAAAACACAATCTCTTCATGACAAGAGATATTCCCCAATATTAATTGAGAAATCTGATAGACAATAGAAAATCGACAACTTGAGTTGTACTTTAGATCCCAGCTTCTTAAACTATGGGTCATGACCCCATATGGGTCTTGTAACTGAATGTGGGGGTTGCAAAACAATGATCTGTTATGAGAAAATGTTTGATTTGTTTGATTTTCATCTGTTTTCTATATCTTTCTACCTGGGGTTACATAGAAATTTCTTGAGTAAAAAGGGCAAGTGGAAAGGGCTTAAGAAGCCTTGTCTTAGATGATATTGTTGCTATTTAATTAATTTTCATTCATGTCCAACTTTTCATTAATCTATCCAGGGTTTTCTTAGCAAGGATATGTAGTGATTGACATTCCCTTCTCCAGTTTATTTTATAGATGAGGAAACTGAGCCAAACAGTATTTAGCAACTTGCCTAGGGTCACACAATTATTAATTTTTGTAAGCCAGATTTGAATTCAAGAAGATTAATCTTCCTGACTCCAGCCCCAACACTCACTGTGCCACCTAGTTGCACCTTAGATGACATTTCACAATAATTCCCTTATCAGAAGAAGATAGATGATGGTGAAATGAGAAGCACATCAGGCTAAGGCTTAGGAGACCAGGAATCTGTTTCTGGTGCTAGAATTAGGCAAATCATTAACTATTTCTATACTTCAGATTTTTTTTTCCCCTTGTATAATTAAAATAACACTTGCCCAAACCAAATACCATAGTCTTAAAGGGGGATTGATGAATTATAAATTTAATGAGTCAATGCTGTAAGATGGCAGCTAAAAAATCTTACATATTAACAAAATCAATGAACAGAGCAAAGGAAATTATTGCTCTACTATTTTCTGTCATGGTCAGATCATGCTTGAAGTACTGTATTGATTCTTGGATGTCATATTTTAGGAAGGGCACTTCCCAAAGTATGGAAGTATTCTTAGAGTATATAAAAAGCAACCAAAATGGCAAGTAAACCTAAAGCAAGTTATATGATGATCCAGGAAAGGAACTATGGATTTTTGACCTGGAATAAAGTATGTTTTAAACTTTTTCTACTCACAACCCCTTTTCATGCAAGAAATTTTTCTGAGACCCCAGATAATAAATAATAAATCATAACTTTGAGACCTCCACATTCAGTTCTGTTACCCTGTATAGAGTTGCAATCCACAGTTTAAGAAATTTTGGAATAGAGTGTATTTGGAGGATTATAATTATAGTCTTTGAATATTTGGATAAATATAGGCAGCATAGTATAGTGGAGAAAGTGATAAGACTCAGATTCAGGAGAAATGCATTCAGTTCTTTATTCTGTAGCTATATGACCCTGATCAAATAATTTAATTTTTCTGGATCTTTATCTATAAATGAGATTAAATACTTTGCTATCCTGATATAAGGTTGTTATGAGGAAAGTGTTTTATAAATATTATAGTGCTATATAAATGTGAACTTTTAATTTACTTTTAATTAATTCCTTTTTAAAAATATTGCAATCATTTGTAGATATGCTATTTTATCCCAAGATGTACAGTGAATCTTTCCTTATAATAGTTAAACAAAATCAATCAACACAGAAACCAGGTCTGACAATACACACCATATTCTGCAATCATAGTTCCCAAAGTGGATGTCAGTTTTAATTGTTAAGAAGTCTTTCTCTTTATATCAAGCTGAAATCTAGCTCTTTATTTGCATTCATTGCAACTATACCAGCCTTCTGGGGCCAAATGAGAAAGCCCAATCTGTCTAACAAAATAGTCCCTCAAACACCTACTTTAAAAAAAAAAAAAGTTCCCCTCTAAGTCTTCTCTTTTTTAAGCTAAACATTCCTAATTCCTTCAACATTTCTTTGTGTGGCATAGTCTTCTGAATATTCTGTTCACCTTTCTCTGGACACATTCCAAACTGTCATTGTCCTTCATAATATATGCTCCCCAACACAGAACACAGCACTCAGGATGAAATTTGACCAGGGCAGAGTTCACTAGGATTACATTTGGAATATGCATTGAGAAAGGAAAAAGCACTTATTAAGTGATTTATTAAATGTACCAAGTACTAAAGGCTTGACAAATATTATCTCATTTTATCCTGAAAACAGTCCTCTAAAATAGATGCTATTAGGATACCCATTTTACATTCAAGGAATCTGAGGCAAACAGAGGAAACTAAGCAAATTGCCTAGTAAATATCTGAAGCTGGATTGGAATTCAGGGCTTCCTAACTTCAGATGTAAAATGCTATTTAGAAGCAGTGAAATGGTACAGTAGATAGAGTGCTAACCCTGGATTTAGGAAAACTTAAGCTTAAATTGAACCTCAACCATCATCGGTCCATTATTTGTTAGTGTTCCAGATCTAAACATTCTATCTTGTCCAAAAAGGCTATCACAAAAGTCTTTATCAAATACTACTTTAAACCAATTCATAATAAATTTCATTTAAAAATTTTTTTTCCAAAGTTATTGTTTTCAAAATGTTATGCTTTTAAAAATAGGGAAAAAACCTGGATGCAAATCCTACCTTAGTTATTTATTACCTATGTGATCTGGGCAAGTTACTTACTCTCTGAATAGTTTGTTTTCTTCTATAAAATGAGGATAATAATAGCACCTACCAGAATGAAATATCTGTAAACTGCTATGCAAATTTTAAAGTATTAAAAGTATTTAAAGATTAAAGTAATATGCCATTTTAATTATCATAATAGTTATTGTTATTACCACTAACCTAACTGATGAATTAACCAAGCTCACAATCTCTAATGCTAACATGGTACCTGGCATATAGTAGGCATATAAGTATATATGCTTCTTCCCTCTTCCCCTGAACAAAATATAGGGTCTACTTTATAGATGAAGATGGTCTAAGAAGATAGATAAGTGACCTGTCCATGCTCACACATTCAAATTCTGATCTCTGTGGTTAACTTGGGCTCTGTCATAGCTCATAAACTTTATAAAAACTAAAGTGCCATATAAGTGAGTTACTATTATCATTATTAATTAAAAAAAACTTATTGGAAACTATTTAAAATTCTGAAAATAAAAGGGGAAATTAATAAAATTGAAAATAAGAAAACCATTGAATTAAATAAAACTAAGAGTTGGTTTTATGAAAAAAAAAAAAACAACAAAATAGATAGACCTTTAGTCAATTTGATTAGAAAAAGGAAAGAAGAAAATAAAATTATTAGTCTCAAAAATAAAAAGAGAGAACTTTCCATCAATGAAGAGGAAATTAGAGCAATAATTAGGAGTTATTTTGCTCTACTATACATCAACAAATTTGATAATCTAAGTGAAACAGGAATACCTACAAAAATATAGATTGCCCAGATTAACAGAAGAGGAAATAAATTATTTAAATAGTCCCATTTTAGAAAAAGAAATAATAAATTATCATAAAACAAATATGACCAAAATATATGACACACAATTTAACTTAAGACTTTAGCCAAATGTCCTGGGGGGAGAAAATAACATGGGCTAGTAAAAGGTATATATAGATTGGAGTTAGACCCAGTATCTGCTTTTTTTAGCCAGTGTTTTCATGTGGAAATTTAAAGCTGGTTAAGTACCCATTAAATCACTGGATTTACTTAAACTATTTGAACCCTTCCTTCTAGATTGGTCCTAATAATACCGCTTTTAAATGAAAGTTCCCTTTTCCTGATTTACATAAAATCCCACCTAAGCAGAAATAGTGCCATAAAATGATTCTGCTTTTAAAAGGATTAGGAAACAAACACATGGCATTATGGGGCAGTTACTTCAGTCCAGTACTGTCTTTTACAGCATTTCAGTCGGAATTGGCAACACAACCCTCAGTACAAAACAACTTTGATTTATAATCAAATTGTGTGAGAAAAGAATCACATAGATGCTACAGAAACAATGCCCTTTGTGACATCTCCAGAACCAAACCGGGATTACTTTATGATATCCGGAGGCTATTTTTCTTTACAAATATTTTACAAGACAAACTTGTACGGCTCTTAAAAGCACATCTGTTGTGAATTACTCCTTTACAAAAAAAGAGAGAGAATCACCATCTCTCTTCTCCATTTGAGCTTAAAGGAAATTTGTTGACATATTCCGAGGCAGGCATAGACGAAACAGCACAGGAAAGAGGAGGCGGTCAACAGGATCATGGGTTGGTTTTGCTTAAACTCATTCCACATGCCCTGTGAACCATTAGCTGTTTTTTATTTCCTGCTCTAAAGATTTGTAGTGAAAATAATCTGGGCAGGGGAAAAGCTTCACTTTTTTTTTTTTTTCTTCTTCAGCAAGATGCTGTGTTAGCAAATAGAACATATGAGGCACCTTCAGCAAACCAAGGTCTTTAATAATCCATTTCTCAAACACTACTGGTATTTCCTTTCCAAACAAAGATGGACTGTGACTGGAATCAGTTTCATCATTTGTATGGCTACAATTGCCAAGTTTCTGGAAATAATCGTCATTTAAATACTGAATAAAATTTATTACATGAAGCCAACAACAGTTTTATTGCTATTTAATTTCCATGATTTGTTTGTTTGCAGTCAGGACTCTGTATTCTGAGAGCAAGATGTTTGGAGGCGGAGAGCAGTCTTAAGAAAAAAAAAAAAACCCACATATATACACAAAAAGACTATGTCAAAATCCTGTTAATGGCCTGTGTTATATCTATTAGAGTAAAGGAATTCAGCATTTCAGGAGAAAACTATCTGCTTTCCCTATGGCTTTTTATTCTCCCTACTCCCAACATACCCCATTGCAACATAAATTCTCTAATATCACCCATTCTTTAGAGACCTCATAACACAGGGAATCAGGAAAAAGATTAAAAGATTGAACCGTTGACTAATATTAAGAACTTTCTTCATCTTTATTACTTCAATTATAAAATTAATGGATTGCACTAGATAACTTTCTAAGGTCTAAAACTGATCTCATGACCTTTAAGGAGAAGGAATTCAAGAAAGTCACTGAAATCAGACAAAGTCAGACTGGTGAAAGGTAGCATCATCTAGTGGTTTTTGTGGTCAAGAGTGCTTTCTTTATTGATGTCATCCATAACACTTATCTAATAAATAGCTTAGATGATCTAGTGAGTACTAATGATATACAGCCAAGTCCTAGTTACTGATATCTACACAGTGCATATAATAGGCACTTAATAAATGTTTGCTGAAATGATTTATTCACAGATTGAATGATTATTTTTTTTAAATCCTTGTTATCACAAAAACATAGAGTGATAGATTTGAAAGGATCTAAGAAGTTTTCATAGATTTACATTGGAATTTTTAATTTTACAAATGAGGAAACAGAATATGGAGACTTTAAATGATCAAAGTCAAGAGTAGAACCTAGGATTCTACTAGAACTCTTTCTATTACATTAGACTGATTCTAAGGCTAACTTGGAAAAAAAAAATCAGAAGCTAATAGCTAATAAGGAAAAAAGGAGACAAATACCTATTATTATAACTCTACCAAGTATTAGGTACTGTGCTACGTGGTTGACAAATATTCATTTATTCTTCACATCTACTCAGGAAGGTAGGTATTATATTTATATCTTTCTCCTCCCCCCATTTTTTTTTTAATTTTTTTTTTTTTTTTTTTTTTTTGGTACTTGAGGAAACAGAGGCAAAAAGACAGTGACTTGTCCAGGGTCACAAAGCTATTAAATATAAAAGATTATGCTGGTTTCCTTACTTAGTTGATAAGCCTGTTTTTAATGTAATTCATACTTTGCAAAGGAAGAGTATTATGGAAGAAGGAAGTATTAAGGAAAAAGAGTTACAAAAATTCTCAGAAGTCAACATGGTATAAAGGAAAGACCTCTGACTCTGGGGTCAGAGGACTAGAATTTAAATCCATCTTTTGATCCTTCCTCCTATATGATCTTTGACAAGTCACTTGCTGAATTAAATCTCTGGGCCTATGTTTTCCCCCTTAATAAAATGAAGAGCCATACTTCCAGTGACAAGATGATACAATAAGGAAAGAACCGAAAGGTCTATTTCTCTGGGGGGAGATGGGAGTAAAGTCCAAAGCAGCAGCAACCAGTCAGCCTCACAGCAGGGGATCTGCAGCAAAGCTCCAAGCCTGAAGTAATCCACCAGGGAGGCTTTGCCTCGGTTAACCAGCCCACATACTAATCCTGCTGCAGGGTCCCATCCCTGCAGCAGATGCGCAAAATAATTCCTCCTCTAGGGCCAGTCATGTGAAAGACTCTGTTACCATAGCAATCCAGTAATAAGGCCCCACCCCTGGAACTGGCCAGTAATTAAAGCCCACACCTAGGTAGGAGAACTGGGAAGTCCCAACCCCAGCACCTCTCAGTATAACCCAGAAGAGAAGTAAGCCCTGCAGGGAAAGCCACAACTAAGACCAGTGAAAGTTGGCAGTAAGATCCAAAGCCCCAGCACCAAAAGCTTGGGACAATGCAGGATCAGAGCTCAACTCTAATATAATAAAACCAAGCCACAAAAAAAGGCATAAAAAATGAGCAAAAAAGAATTTGTCTAGAGAAAATTACTGTGCAGATAGGGATAGAGCTAGAGAGGCTCAAGGTATAAACTTAGAAAGGAAAAATAGCATTAAAATGGTCACATGTAAAGCCTCAAAGAAAAATGTCAGGCCCAAAAAGAATTCCTAGAAGAGCTTAAAATAGATTTTAAAAAAGCAAATTAGAGAAATTCAAGAGAATCATGGAAAAAAAGAGTCAATAACATGGAAAAACACACACAACTTTACTGAGGAAAATAATTCCCTAAAAAAATAGAATTGGCCAAATGGAAAAAGGAAAAACAAAAGCTCTCTGAAGAAAATAAATTCTAAAAACTGTAATTAAACAACAACTGGAAACTAATGACTAAGACACCAAAATAAGAAAAGCAAATAAAAAAAGTGGAAAAACAGAAGAAAATGTGAAATTTGTCATTATAAAAACAACAGACATAGAAAGTAATTCCAGGAAACATAAGAATTACTGAATATAGTCAAAAGCAATGATTTAAAAAGAAAAGCCTGAATTTTTTTTAATACCTTTTTTTTATTTTTCCATGCAAAGATAGTTTGCAGCATTCATTTTTGGAAAACCTTGTGTTCCAAATTTTTCTCCCTTTCCCCTCTTCTTTCCCCTCCTCTAGACAGCAAACAATTCAATATAGGTTGAAGTGCAATTTTTCTAAACATATTTCCACGTTATGATGCTACACAAGAAAAATCAGATCAAAAAGGGGAAAAAAATAAGATAGAAAAAAAAAAAAAAACAAGCAAGCAAACTAAGAACAAAAGGGAAAAATACTATGCATTGATTCACATACAGATTCCATAGCTGACTTTCTGGTTAGAGATGGCTCTTTTCATCACAAGTCTATTGGATAACCTTATTGTTGAAAAGAATCAAGTCTACCACTGGTGATTATCATATAATCTTATTATTGCTATGTACAAAGTTCTCTTGGTTCTACTCCACTTTGCATCAGCTGAAAAACATTTTTCTTTTTTAAAAATTTTATGCATTTTTAATACAAATTGCTTTATGAATCATGTTGGGAGAGAAAAATCAGAGCAAAAGGGAAAAATCATAGGAGAGAAAAAGAGAAATTAACATAGTATGTGTTGATTTCCATACAGTCCCCATAGTTTTTTTTTCTGGTTGTAGATGGCATTTTCTGTCCAAAGTCAATTAGGATTGCTTTGGATCACTGAATCACTCAGAAGAGCCAAGTCTTTCATAGTTGATTATCACACATTCTTGCTGTTATTGTGTAAAATGTATTCTTTTGAACAACATTTTTCAAGAAAACTGCCCTCATATATTAGAGCTAGAGGGTAAAATAGAAATTGAAAAATACATTGTTAACTATCTGTAAGAGATTCCAAAATAAAAACTTCTAGGAACATCACAGCCAAATTGCAGATCTCACAGATCAAGGAGAAAGTACTACAAGCAGCCAAAAAAGAAAATTCAAATATTGTAGAATCACTGTCAGGATTACACAGGATTTAGCAGGTTCCACAATAAAGAACCAGAAGGTTTGAAATATGATTTACCAGAAGGCAAAGGAGTTAGGAGTTAAGAACCATCTACCCAGAAAAGTTCAATATAATCTTTCAGGAGGAAAACCTGTCCTTTATGAAATAGAAGACTTTCAAGCATTTCTAATTAAAAACTAGAGCTGAATAAAAAAATCTGACCTTCAAATACAAGACTCAAGGGAAACATAAGAAGATAAAAAAGAAAGAAGAAAGAGAAAACACAAGAAATTCAATAAAGTTAAACTTTATATTTCTATATTTGTAATTCTTGACAACTTTGCTACAGAAAAGAAATTGGAAGGAGTATATGTAGACAAAAGGTGTGGAAATAAGATGATTTTTATGGGAGGGTACCCCCCAAAACTAAGTAAAAGATTGAGAAAGAAAATTTCACTGGTCCTGTTTCTAGGCACTCATTCCTATTAATAGCAGTAGAGAGCATAAGAATAAATGAAGCTTACTTTAAAATGATAAGTGATATTTATTTAAAACCATCAGCAAGCATTATCTATAATGGGAATAAGCTAAAAGCCTTCCCAATACATAAGCTGTGAAGCAAGGGTGCCCATTATAACCTCTATCATTAAATATTTCATGAGAAATGTTAGCTATAGTAATGAGAAAAGAATAATAATTTAAATACTAAATATTAATTAAATTAAAGGAATTTGAATAGGCAATGAGGAAATAAAACTATTACTCTGCAATTACTCCCCAGTTGCCTCAGCCAAAAAAAAAAAAAAGAAAGAAAATGAAAGAAATAGGTTACTAAGTAAAATCAAACTTATCAAACTACTTGAAATTATTAACAACTTTAGCAAAGATGCAGGATATCAAATTTAATTTAAAATGTATGCATTACAAATTACTTGAGAGTCTGCCTGCCAAAACAAATTCAGGAACTCTATAAACACAACTATATAACACTTTATATAAATAAAATCAGATAGATTAGATAAATATTAACTGCTCATGAGTAGGGTGGAACCAACATAATAAAAAGTATAATTTCAACTAAATTAATCTATTTACTCAATGCCATAATAACCAAACTATCAAAAATTATTTGACAGAGTTAGAAAAATTAATAACAAAATTCATCTGAACAACAAAAATTCAAGGATATCAAGGGAATTAATGAAAAAAATCATGAAAGAAAGCAATCTAGTCATATCAGAATTGAAACTGTATATGATAATTATAAAAACAATTTGGTATTGAACTAGCTAAAAAATAAAGGAGTGAATCAGTGGAACAGATTAGATACAAATTATGTTATAGTGAATGACCATAGTAATCCAGTATATGATAAACCCAAAGATCTAAGCATTTGGAACAAAAACTTATTATTTGACAAAATTTGCTGGGAAAATTGGAAGACAGTATAAGGTAAAGTCAAAATGCGTACATGATTTACACATAAAATATGATACCCTAAGCAAATTAAGAGAGCATGGAGTAGTTTATCTGTCAGATTTGTGGATAAGGGAAGATCTAGAGAGCATTCAAAATGTAAAATAGATCATTTTGAATATATAAAATTAAAAAAATTTTGCACAAACCAAACTGATTGCAACCAAAATTATAAAGAAAACAGAAAACTGGGAAAAAAATTTGCAACATGTATCTCTGAAAAAGGCTTCATCTTTTAAATATATAAGAAAAATGGAGTCAAATTTTTAAAAATACAAGTAATTTTTCAATTGATAATTGGTTAAAGGATATAAACAAATAATTTTTCAGGCAATCATTATTCATCAGATAAATTCAAATTAAAGCATACTACCTCACACCTAACAGAGTGACTACTAAGATAAAAAAAGAAAATGCTAGATGTTGGAGGAGATATGGGAAAACTGGGACACTGAAACAATGCTTATGGAGTTGTGAATTGATCCAAACATACTGGAGAGCAATTTGGAACTATTCCCAAAGGGCTATAAAACTGTGCATATCCTTTGATGTATTAATATTACTGTTAAATCTATATCCAAAAGATATCCTGAAAAAGGGAAAAGGACTAATTTGTATAAGATTATTTATAGCAGCTCTTTTTTATGGTGGCTAAGAATCAGAAATCAAAGGGATGCCCATCAACTAAGGAATCATTAAGCTGTAATAGAATGGAACATTATTTATCTACATAAGAAATGACAAGCAGGATGATTTCAGAAAAACCTGGAAAGGCTTACATGAACTGATGTTGAGTGAAATAAACAGAATCAGGAGAACATTGTACACAGTAACAGCAATACTACTCGGTCAAGAACTATGAATGACTTAACAATTTTCAGCACTACAATTATCCAAAATGATTATCTGCCTTCAGAGAAAGAATTGATATTGATTGAATACAAACTGAAGCATGGTATTTTTTTTCATTCTATTTCTTATTTGGGTCTTCTTGTACCAAATGATTAATATGGAAATAGAAATTTTACATAATTGCACATGTATAACCTATTACTTATAGGTATTGTTTACTGCCTCAGGGAGGCATATAGAGAGGGAATGAGGGAGGAAGGGATAGAATTTGAAACTCAAAACTTTAAAGATGTTGAAGAAAAAATATATAATGAAAATGTATCTTAGAAATAGATTACTAAGGGGTAAATAGGTGACACAAAGGATAGAGCACCAGCCCTGATGTCAGGAGGCCCTTAGTTCAGATCTGATCTCAGACACTTAACAGTTCCTGGCTGTGTGACCCTGAGCAAATCACTTAACCCCAATTGCCTCAACCAAAAAAAAAAAAAAAAAAAAAGAGAAGAAATAGGTTACTTAAATAAAATCAAACATCATCTTTTCTAAAAAGTATATGGTATATGCATAAGTTTTGAGTGATTTTATTATATGTCTGCACATTTTAATTCAAATTTTTAAAGAAGTAAAATTCTTAAAGTTAAAAAAAAAGACTTGGAATAGATGGCTTCTTAGGTCCTTTCCAACTTTGTACAAATGATTTTTTTTGACATGAGGAATTCAAAGCATTTCAATTCCTATGCTGTTAATAGTAAACACATTTTGTCAAAATACTTTTTAATATGGTGTACTAGCACGGAGTAAGGTCTTTAGTCATGCAAAATGTTCAGTCATATTTTAGATGCAGATTAGAGACATACAGCTGTTTTAGAGGGGCAACTTGAACCCAGATACCAGATGCTATTTATCCTCTTTTTATCATCACACAAATAAAATAAATACAACACATAAATTAAAAAATTTTTTTTAATTTATAAATTGGAAGGCATGGCCCCCTGAAATATTTCGCTTATTTTAACACTCAATATTTTCTCCAAAATGGTGGTAGCATTCTTCTACTATTCTATTTGTCATCATTTTATTCCCCTCCTTCTCTCTCTATCCCTCTCTTTCTCTATCTTTGTGTGTGTCTCTCTGTCTGTCTCTGTCTCTCTCTGTCTCTATCTCTGTCTTTTTCTCCCTGTCTCTCCCTCTGTTTCTGTCTCTATCTGTCTCTTTCTCTCTCTCTCTGTCTCTTTGTCTGTCTGTTTCTCTCTCTTTCTCTCTATGTCTCTATGTTCCTGTCTCTCTCTGTCTCTGTCTCTATCTCTGTCTTTCTCTTTTTTTTTTCTTTCCCTCACCTCCCACCTCACCTCAACCACCTTGATCCTCCTTCTAGACTAGGACTTCTTAAATTTATAACCCCTTTTTGCCTGAGACATTTTTACGCGACTCTGGATATAAAATAGGTATACAAATCAAACACGTACTGATGATAGATCTGTTTGACTCTTTGTGCAGCCATCTCAGGTTTTCTTGGCAAAGATACTGGAGTGGTTTAGCCATTTCTTTTTCCAGCTCATTTTATAGATAAGGAAACTGAAGTATACAGGGTGCATTGAATTGTCCAGGGTCATACAGCTAGTAAGCATCTGAGGCCAGATTTGAACTCGGGAACATAATCTGGGCCCAGAGCTCTATTCACTGTAACTCCTAGCAGTCTAAAGATTTGTGTTTTCAGTTTTCAGTTTAGGCAAATCTCATGTCCTACAATTCACTTACCTACAGTGATTATTTTATTGGGCTAATTAACAGAATCTCAAAGTCAGACTAAGAAGGGAATTATAGAATCTCCGAGTTGGAAGCAATCTCAAGGTCATCTGGTACAAGAGTACCATAAGGCTCACCTCTTGCCCATTGCCTATTTTTGTATGGCCCATGAGTTAAGTTTTTAATTATAATAAATAATATAAATATATAAAATATATACTATAAAATAATAAATAAATAATAAATAAATATAAATTATCTGAGTTTTAAAATATAATATAAATACATGAACTAAGTTTTTTAAATAAATAAAATATATAATATAATAAATATAAATAAAAAATAAAAATATAAATGACATGAGTTTTAAAATATAATAAATAAATATAATTAATAGTTTGTGGGCCCCCCCAAAAAAGAAACAAGCACTGGATTTGGTCCCCTCTAAATCCAATTTAATCCAAACCATTTTATACCAAAGTCCTTTGCAACAGTTTGTAATAACAGAAAGACACCAATGTGGCAGAGTGCACAGGGCACTAGGTTTAGAATCAGAAGACATAGGTCTAAATCTTGCCCATCACTTCCTACTTGTGTGACTCTGAAATGGATTTTTCTCCTTTTTGAACTTGTGATCTATACTATGAGGTGTTAAACTAAGGTTTTAGGTTAAACTAAGGGTAACTTTCACCTTTAAATATGGGAATCTAGTGTATGGGACTACCTCTTTTGTACATGAATAGTTTGGCTGCTGAAGAGAGGCAATTAATCCCTTTTGACTGTGCTTCTGACTTTCTGGATCTCAAAACTGTGTCTCAGTTTTGATCCTCCTTTTGGGGCCCTGGCTCCATCCAAAGTCTGAAAGAAGGCAGACCTCTCAAAGGTTGTTATATTCTCCAAAGTTCTCTCCCATTGGAAATTGAGAAGTAAAAGGGCAAAAGTCAGGCTTGTATCAATTGTCCATAAGCTCTACCTTACTGTTAGAAGAGGCATGAAGCTATTGAACAATGCAGAATCTCTGTTGTTTGTAGAACTGACTTGGCAGTTCTAGAATTTCAGGGAAATGCTTATCACTGAGGCAAGGAGGTGATGCATTAGATAGAATGCTAGCTTCAGAGTCAAGTGGACCCAAGTTCAGATCCTATTTGAGATGTCTTCCTGGTCAAGTCACTTAATCTTTCTCAGTTTTAACTTCTTCATTTATAAAATGGCTATTATAATAATAGCACCTATTTTTACAGGGTTGTTGTGAGGATCAAGTGAGATTATCTATCTATATTGCTTTGTAAATCTTAAAAGTATATAAATGTTGTTGTAAGCTGCATTAACAAAAACTTTCAAAATATAATGTTCTAGAAGAAGATAACAAAATTTTGTGGGAACAGGATAGGATACATCATTTTTTCATTTGTTCTGTCTGCTACTGGAATAATGCTGAAGCTGCTTTTAATGAGCCTCATCTTTATATTCAACTATAAAAAAGCAATTTTTTTATTCACCCGACCAAGAGTCTGAAAAATAATATAAAAGGATAGTGAGTTGTCTCAAGTCTGATTCTATCTGAATTCCACCAAAAAGAATAAGAAGTATAAGAAGGCAGTGGTGTTGATGATGAAAGCAACTAATACATATGGTAGCAAATTTGAATACCATATTATCTGAATAAAAGCATCAAAAAACTAAGCATGCACAATGGAATCTGAAAAACAAAACTATATCAGAAAACCCTGATACACTTAATCAACAATTGAAAGTAAAATCCAAATGATTAATGCTATGCCAGGAATCAAAACAATATAAAGAACAAAAAGAACAATTCAGTATCAATCAAAAACCATACTATAGAAGTTTGAGAAAGAACAAAATTAGAGGAGAGAGAGAGAATGCTCAAATGAGAAAAGTATGGAAAATTTCTGCTCATCTAAATGGTCAAAAGAAGTCCAAATCAATGAAAATGCAAACTGAATTAAATGCAAACAGACATCTAGCATTAACATAACGAGTGACAAGTTGTTTATTTCAGAAAGTGATTAAAACTCAATTTTTTTCTACATAATTATTGGTACAGATGCTTTACATTGAAAAGTGAATTATTAGCATTTTGCCAGCTTCATTGACACAAGCCGTTGACAAAAGCTTCTCATATTTATTTTTAAAAGATTTGAATAAAAATAATTTGTATATAGAACAATTACAATTGAACAAGCCACTCCAAAACAAGAAAACATTTATACTGCTTATATTGATTACTGTAAAGTCCTTGACTCAGTTCCACACTTATGGATTACTCATGTAATTCAAATATAGAGAAAATATTAAGAATATTTCTTGTACATGTGGAAAACAGTTTTCTATTTAAAACATAATACCAACACAATGATGCCAATAATAATTAAATACTGAGATGGTTCTTTCAAATCAAACAGGGTATCATTAAAAATATTATAGTAATCACTTCATATACACAGATACCATTGTTCTGTAGTTACATTGAAAACTATATTAAACATAAACTTCTATCATGATGTTATTTGGACTGAATAAATGTGAAGTTCTTAATATATACTAATGAAGAATAGAAATGGAAGGCTTTTAACTTGAATCTAAGCCTTATTAAAGCAATAAATTACATTTAAAATGAGTGATAGATTGTTCTTCTTTAGATAAGACCTTCCAAATATAAGACTCAAAGATAAAGTTGGGGGTTCTGTATGGTCAGAAATTGACTGGCATTTTTAACTTAACGGCTTAGTAATAGGCACATATTTAGAGAAATCAGCAGCTACACAGTTATATTCTTTATGTACTATTGGGACAGTTAAATGGACAATGGATCTATGAGCTGTTTAAACAAAATTCACATAATATTAATAAGACATAGGATTCAGCATCTCCAAAGTCTTCTCAAAAAAGAAGAATAAGATTAATAGTGTTTCTAAGAGTACATGATAAACAGGTTGTCTTATACAGCTTATGAAATAGCTAATATTCAAAAGTAAAATCAAAAAGGGCTCTGCAAATGAGAAAATCAGTTTAGGACCAAGTGAATAACTAAAAAGACATGATTAGGAAACCAGATTTATATGAGTCACAATATTTCATAAACTAACAGCCAACAGATATATCCATTACCAAAAGGATGCCCAAAATACTCTTGTGAATTCAGGAAACAAACTCTAGTACAACAATGTCATCAAAGACAAAGCTGTAAAGCTATTGTCCATAATTACTTGGACACATATTGATCTAATTTGATAACAACATTTTTTATATAGATGTTGCCACACTGCATTTTGTTTTGCATTTCCCCACTATATTTTATTTTTAATTTATGAACTAAAATAAGCATTTCCATATCATAGTATTATAAAAAAGATGAATGCACATGAAACTGGAAATATCCTATGTATAATTTGCTATTGTTTTCAAATAAACAACAAAATTATAGTGTAAATTTCTTTTTTTCCCCTTTCTGTTGCCCTCTCCATTCTAGAGATGTCCACCATTTGCCCATTTGTCAATACTTTATCTGAATGCAAACATCTTTCTTCATATGTCCTTCATAGTTAATTTGGGGATTTATAATATTCAAAATAACATGGTCACTCAAAGTATTCTTAAAGTAATATTGTTGTTACTATATACAATGCTCTCTTCTACTCATTTTTCTCTTCATTCAGTCTTCAAACATCTTGGGGAAAACATTTCAGAATATTGAGAGAGACCTATTATGGTGAGGCTACAGAAAATACCATATTTACAAAACAAGTGACAATAATAAGTGACTTTATATAATAGTTTTGGATTTACATTACACTTTACAGGCAACCAGCAGCTCATTTGATCCTTACAACAACCCTATGCAATGAATATTACAGTCTTATGCTGTAGATATTCCTGTAGAGGCAGTTAGATGACAAAGTGGATAAACTGCTGGATCTGGAGTCAGAAAGGATCTGAGTTCAAAACTGCCTCACACACTTGCCATCTGTGAAATTTCAGGCAAGTTACTCAATATCTTTTTACCTTATTTTCCTCAAATGGATAATAGCAGCACATATCCTGTAGGATTGTTATTAGAAGCAAATGAGATAAACCTCAAGCACAATACAAGCAGTATTTGTAGGCTCTATATAAATGCTAATTCCTTTTCCTCACCCTTCCTATAGATTAGACCCATGTAGAACTGAGACTCTGCAATGTTCAGTGACTTTCCTGCAATTTTGTTGAGTCACTTTTCAGATCTGACTCTGTGACCCAATTTGGCCAGAAGGGACACAAGCTATATTTAGAATTGCAAAGAACTGAGGGCTACAGAAATCATAGAACTTTGCTATGTTTAGACATCTAGAGGATGATATTCAGTCCTGGGTACATTTTAGGAGAGAAGGAAATATACCTCACCCATGTTGTTATTATTCTTCACACAGCTAAGAAGTGAATTGTCTGATTCTATTCTGCAGTTACACAATTAGCAAATATCAATAGAGCATAATTTGAGCCCAAGACTTTTTGGCTATAAGTCCTGTCATGTCTTTTCTTCTATACTCTGATAAGTGTTTCATTAATGATTAGTCTACATAAAGAAAGCATAACAAATTAACAAAACCATTCCAGATTAAGAATATTGTTATTTGAAAACATAAAATGAGAAACAAATAAAAATCAAGCCAGAAATAAAGCATAAAAGGAGAGGGAGCAATCATAATTTCTGTTCCTTTTTTTGGAGTATAAGCTCTTAAACAGTAGGGAATATATTTATTTTTATATTTTATTAGTGTTTAAAACAACACTACACATAGCAAGAAATTTTGATTTGTAACTTACAGGAGTAAATTTCAAACTGCCTTGAGATGGATTATAATAGATATTGACTCCTTCTACCTTTGCTTCTGATGATCCTCTCATAAAGCAAATACAACAAAAATATTTAAAGCTCAACATTTACAAATGTACAATGATTGTAAGTAAGAGCATCACAACAATATGCTATTCCTCAAACATGCTGTGCAGAGCTGATCAAAATTATTTTAAACCTTCTGGTTCATGTGACTTGTTGGCATATGTGTCAGGATTGTGAATGAGCTAACTATATGGGAAATAAAATAGCTGGGGAAAAAATAGAAAGAAGAAGAAAGAAGGAAGCCAGGTATAGTTGCTAACATCTGTAATTGCTGCTACTGGGGAGGCTGAGCATGGTGGATCACTTAAGTTCAAATATTGACTGTTTCCACTAAAGTCAGCACCAATATGATGAATCCCGAAGAGCAGGGAGGCCATGAGGCTTCCTATAAAAGGACAAATGGAGCCAGGTCAGAAGAAGAGCAAGTAAAAACTCCTTTGTTAATCAACAGTGGGATTGAGTCCATAAGTAGGTGCCGCTCTTGCAGCATAAATAAGACAATAAAGACAAGAGATGGGGGGGGGGGGGAAGAAAGAGAGAGAGAAAGAGAGAGACAGAGAGAGAGAGAAAGAGAGAGACAGAGAGAGACAGAGAGAGAGAGAGACAGAGACAGAGAGACAGAGAGAGACAGAGACAGAGACAGAAACAGAAAGAGAGACAGAGAAGGAGGAAAGAAGAGAAGAAAGAAAAGAAAAAAGGAAAAGAAAATAGAAAAAAGAGAAGACAAGACAGAAGATCTTATACTTAAGTAATTTAAAAAATACAATGAATAATGAAATTTTTTATTCACTTTGGGGGTTCTAAATGTTGTAATTCTTTCATTTATTACTTTGTTTTGTTCTCTCTTTCCCACTGTTCTGGAAAAACATTTTAACAATGTTATTAACAACTGGGTATTTATCCTTTTAACTATGTAGAGTTAAACAAAATAAATTAAAATCAATGATGCTGGAAAGAAATGTGAAAGGTCATTTTATTAAAGAGCCATCTAGTGGCATCTTTCTCAGGTTCAGCTGCACAAGGGAAAAGTTAGGGGGCTTCAACTTTCAATATTAGTTTTTAGTGATAATATTTAAGAAATATGGTTTGAAGCAATAATCTAAAGCAATATGATACTATGCTATAAAGGGATTCTTCTGCAGGCAATGTTCTTTAACATTACTGATTACTCTGATTTTATTCTACAGGGATAAGAAACTCATATTTTTTAAGGGTTGTGTACTTGTTTCTAGTTCTGTTATTTCCAATATGAGAGTTAGTAGATATTTTAGTTATTTATAAAAAATTAGGTAAACCATTTCGATGAAACTTTGACTTATAAAATAGTAGAAATGATTTTTGTCAAAAATTTAAGTACTGAAATAGTAAAAATGATTTTTGTATGATAATCCATAGAATCCTTTCTAAGTTTTAACAAACTATTTCAAACTATTATTCAAACATTTGTTTAAAAATGAGCGGGAAGGCACTTTGGAAAATAATATCCTAAATTATGAGAGTTTCTATCTTTTTGATCAACCAGAGATCAAAGAAGAACAAAAAATTTCCCATTAAGATTCCCACTGTATTCCTGGAGACCCATGAGTAATGGGGAATTTCTCAGAGCTAGAAGGTAGACTTCAAAAAGATTGTGGTTTTAGGACAACATCCAAGAGTCATACCATTGTATGGCTTCCAGCCTTCTTTGGCACTTGAAGAAAATCAATAGAGAAGTGCTTCAAAGTTTTCCTTTTTTTTTTTTTTTTTTTTTTTTTAAACTTAACAGTATAGAGGTCACAGGACAACTTTTATGCTTTTATGACATTTTAGATAAATGGGGCCTTAGGTATCCCTTTGAATGCTAATTAATAACAATAATATCATAGTTAAAAAGGAAGATGACTCATGAGCTATCATTGGAGGGCCAAAAGAAAATAGCTTTTTTATTGTGTATCCAAAGACAACAATTTCATAAAGCATTTGGTCACATTGAAGTGGTACTCCTGATAAGCATCTACAGAACTAAAACTAAAAAACCACCATGAAAAAAATTGTAACTTATGTATCATATATGTAGCAAAGAATGAGGAAGTAGAGGAATCATCTGAAAAAATTTAATCTCTACTATCTGCCTATATATATATATATATATATATACACACACACACACATACATATGTGTATGTGTATTATAAATTAATATATTCACACATTTATACATATACACACATGCTATTTTTGTGTGCATATATAATACATGTGTTTTATATACAAATATGTGTGTCTTTTTATATATACATTTATGTGCTTTAATATTTGATGACTTCAATGCAAAGTAGGTAAAGGGTAGAATGACAAGAGAAATCTTGGAAAATTTGATTCAGGAGTGAGAAATTAGAAAAACGCAAGTGTAAAACAGCCTCATATCTGTAATGCATGAATACTTCCTTTTTTATATAGCTTTTTATTTACAAAACATATGCATGGGTAATTTTTCAATATTGACTCTTGCAAAACCTTTAGTTCCCACTTTTACCCTCCTTCCCTCCACCCCCTCTCCTAGATGGCAGGTAGTCCCATACGTGTTAAATATGTTAAAGTATATGTTAAATACAAAATATGTATCCATATTTATACAGGTATCTTGCTGCACAAGAAAAATCAGATTTAGAAAGAAGGTAAAAAATAACCTGATAAGGAAAACAAAAATGCAGGCAGATAATAACAGAAAAAGTGGAAATGCTATGTTGTGGTCCACACTCATTTCCCATAGTTCTTTCACTGGGTGTAGTTGGTTCTCTTCATTACTGAACAATTAATACTGATTTGGTTCATCTCATTGTTGAAGAGAGCCATGTTCATCAGAATTGATCCTCATACAGTATTGTTATTGAAGTGTACAATGATCTCCTGGTTCTGCTCATTTCACTCAGCATCAGTTCATGTAAGTCTCTCCAGGCCTCACTGAAATCATCCTGCTGGTCATTTCTTACAGAGCAACAATATTCTATAACATTCATATACCATAACTTATTCAGCCATTCCCCATTTGATGGGCATCCATTCAATTTCCAATTTCTAGCCACTACAAAGAGGGCTGCCACAAACATTCTTGCACATACAGGTCCCTTTCCCTTCTTTAAGATCTCTGTGGGATATAAGCCCAGTTGTAGGACTGCTGGATCAAAGGCTACGGAATGCTTTGTTTGAAAAAAAAGAGTTGGAGTGTGCTGTACCATGGTGAGTATCAAATAATATTATAAAAATAAAACTGGTTATATTTTAATAGACAATAAATAATTGGTTAGTGATTTCCAGATAAGGCATTTATGTCTCTTCAGACCATCAACTTGATAGAGAAAAGATCAACATCAACATTTAACCAGAAAATAAAAGAAAAATAAGAAGACACAGAAGTCAGTTGAAGAAATAACCTCTTTAAACAGGCCATTAAAGAAAAAATAGTTGTTGGTAAAAGAACAGACATTGACACAGATCCTCACTATTTCCTAAGGAATTTTTCCTAATATGTCACTTTTATCGCAATGAAAAGACTCAAAATCCCAAGAAACAGCTTCAGCCAAATGAATACATACATAACATAGTAATCAAGGTGATACCTGTTTAGATTATATACTTATTTGTAAAAAAAAATCTTAAGGGAGAATTTTGTGGGAAGATTATAAATAATATTTCCTTACAAAGCAGTAAGAAACTTTAGAAAAAAGTCTACAGAAACTGGCAACAGTCAGTTAAGCAAATCATCCTAGACAATTTAAGGATGACACACTAAGGAGAACAAGAACAAGATGAACTATGGAAAAGATCTATAAAGATTTTTTTTATAAAAATAAATTTTTTGTCCACATTAATAATGGAGTCACTCTAATATCCCAGTCCCTGATGTGCTATATGCATGAGCAAGTGAAAATAACACCGAAGGGGAAAAATATATAGGCAAACCAAGAAGAGGACCAAACTTGTGGCAAAACAAATTTTTTTTTGGAAAGTATAGAGGGCTTACCTCCAAGATATCTGAAAAACATATTATACCAAAGATATGGATAAAAAAAACCTCATGCCCTATTCTAACTCTCAACCCATGTAATTACTTTCTTATCTCTATAAAATCTGTCAAACTAATCTACAACTATATTGGAGGTAATTTTGATAAAAGTATAAGAAAGAAACAAGCAGTTTTTTGCAAGTGATCTTAGTCTGCTTATTGTTCATTGGGTATAAAAATAAAAGAAGCATTTGATTTAGTCAAGCAAAATGCCATTTTAAAGGTACTCTTTCCACAAGTTAACTCTCATGATTTTGGCATAAGCCAAAATAATGCATGACTAGGAAGAGGTTGAGTTAAAAGACCAGGTCTTTTGAGTACATATCCAGTATTCTTTTACCACGTAATCAATAGAAATTTTTTATATTAGAGCATTCATTTTGATGTTTTACAGAACAATCAATGGATGTCATGATAATAAAATATTACAGTATAGGGAAAAAAAACAAAATGTTTGAAGGATTATATCTAATGTTAAAGGGTCATTCAATTTATTTAATTATTTATTGGAATATTTTTTAATGGAATTACTTTGAGGAGAGTTCTATGAATAACACACCTATAGAATGTAGAGATTTAGAATTAAATCTTCATATTACCAGGCACTTCTGACATATTAGTACACTTGGTTTTTCAAAATGTGTATAAGCATTGCTCTTAAATGCATCAATTCACAATTCATCCTTAATTATTAAAGTAGCTAGCTATTTCTCTTTATCAGTAGAATCACAGACTCTCAAAGTTGGAAGGGACTATAAAGGCTTTCTATTTCAACCCTGTATATAAAGAAAAAAACCTTCTCTAAAACAAGTGGTAATTCACACCTTAACTGAATATATCTCTACTAATATAGAGTCTTTGGGACTCAATTTTTGTATTGTAAAATGTATGTAAAATCAAGTAAATATTTGTATTTGTAAGTCTCATTGCATCATTGCAAGAAAAGTATTTTGTAAACCTTAAAGTGATAAAAAAATTATGTGAGTTGTAATTGTTAATAATTCCCACAAATGCCCATTCTATTTTGGACAATTCTAATTGTTAGTAAATTTTCCCTGTTTACTTTTTCTCAGTTGTGTTCAGTTCTTCATGACCCCATTAGAGTTTTGTTTTGTTTTTTTTTTTTTTTTTGTCAGAAATACTGGTGTAGTTTGCCATTTCCTTCTCCAACTCATTTTACAAATGAGGAAACTGAGTCAGACAAGGTTAAATGACTTGCTCAAGGTCACACAGCTAGTAAAGTGTCTGAGGTTGGATTTGAACAAAATATGTCTTCCTGTTTCCAGGCTTAGTGCTCTGTCCACTGCACCATTGAGCTGCCCAGTTTTCTCTTACATCAAGCCTAAATTTCTACTCTCTGCTTCAGTGATACTTACTACTCCTTGCATATGATGCTTTATCTCCTTACTCCAAATGTTTACACAGGATATTTTTCCTTATCCAAGATGCTCTCCTTGCTCATCTCTATCTTTTTGCTTTCTTGACTTCCTTCAAATCTCAGCTAACACCTCACTTTTTGCAAGACACCTTTCCCAGTCCTCTGAATGTTTCTAAGTTTACCTATCCCCTAATTCATCCTGTATTTTTTTGTACATACTAGTTTGCATATTGTCTTCCCCATTAGACTGTGAAAATCCATGAGGACAGGGACAATTTGGTTTTTGCCTTTTTTTGCTTCCCCAGAACTTAACACAATGCCTAAGACATTGTAGATGTTGAATAAATACTAGACACCTTCTTAGCTTTGACCATTTGGGACCAAGAAGAATAAATTTAATATTTTTCACCTGACAGACCTTTAAATACTTGAAGGCAGTAAGGTTTTTCTTTTTTAATTTCAAATTAAACAGCTTGAGTTCTTTCAAGTAATCCTCATATGTCTTGACAATCCTGATTGCCCAGAATAAATAACATTTATTAAGTCTACTAGGGGCCAGGTGGCAGTCAGGTGGCAACATAGGGCACAGAGTTCCAGATCTGGAGTCCAGGAAGACTCCTATTTGTGAGTTCCCATCTGACCTCAGACACATAGCTGTGGCCCTGGGCAAGTCACTTAATTTGCCTCAATTTCCTCATTTGTAAAATGAGCTGGAGAAGGAGATGGCAAACCATTCTAGTATCTTTGCCAAAAAACCCCAAATGGAGTCATAAAGAATTGAACATGATCAGAAAGTAACTTAGTAACAACAACATGGGACAGGAACATTTATTTCCCTCTTCGCTCCTAAAATGTACTCAGGACTAAATATCATACTCTAGATCAGGGTTTCTTAAACTGCGGCCCGCTGACAACATTTATTGCGTCCTGCTGGGTTATGGCAAATGGGCTGAGGGGCAGAGACAGAGTATGAGGTTTTGTTTTTACTGTAGTCCAGCTTCCAACAGTCTGAGGGACTGTGAACTGGCCCCTTATTTAAAAAAGTTTGAGGACCACTGATGTAGATGTTGTCTAAACAAAGCAAAATTCTATAGTCACCCTAGTCCTATGATCAGTGCAATTCCAAATATAGCCCAAGATTCCATTAGCTTTCTTAGTAGCTATATCATGCTTTTAGTATGTCTTGAACTTGAAGTCCATTGAAACATCCAGATCTTTTTCAGAGAGCAACTACTCACCTATCCGTGCCTCTTTTTCTTTGGGATGTTAATTTTAATATCATGTGCAAGACTACATTTATTTTTAGTAGATTTCACTCTATTAAGTGTATTCTGATATTCTAGCCTGTGGAGATTTTTGAGATCCCAACTCAGCTCTTTCATCCAATGCATTTATTCACTCTTCCTAGCTTTGCATCACCTGAAAATTGGACAAACATTTCATCTATGTTTTTGTCAAAGTTATTTGATTCAATAAGCACTCATTAAGTGCCTAAGGGGGAAATATTAAAAAGATTCCTGGAAAAGTCCACTATAAACATCACTCCAGGATGAATGTCTACATATCTTATCTCTAATTTTGCAGTCTAGTCATTCAATTGGTTCTGCCTCCACAGTATTATTAAACTGTATTATTGTCTAGTTCACATTTCTCCATCTTGTACAAAAGAGCAGCACAATAAACTATGTCAAATTCTTATTTACTTCCAGGTAAAATGTATTTACAGCATTTCAAAATTCTACCAGGATAATTACTATGTAAAAAAGAAAAAAAGGAAAGAAGGAAGGGAGGGAAAAAAAGGAAGGAAGAAAAAGAAAAGAAGGAAGGAAAAAAGGAAGGAATGAGGTTGGTATGAAATGAGGTACTAGTGTGATAAATCTATGTTTCCAACTCATTGCTGCTTTCTTTTCTAGATGTTCACTAACCCTCCCTTTAATTCAGTTTAGAATTGCCAGGAATTGAAGTCAAGCTTATGGGTTTTTTTTTGTATCCACTCTTCCCTTTTTGGAAATTGGAACTACTTTTGCCCTTCTGCATTCATGTGACACCTCTCCCATTCTCTGTGATAGCTTTCCTTCCTTTCTTTTCCTACATACCATGTTCTTTTAAGATAATGTCCCTTTTCCTTCTTGTTGGAATTATTTCTCTTGCACATTTTATTCTTGTGAGTTTGTTAACCTTTCTTGAGTGACTTCTTTGAATTTTTGGCTATAGCATCTGAAACTCAGAAATTCGTCTATCAAGATCTAGGAAACGTGCTATTTTCAATTTTTCTCTCTTCCACAAAAATTCTAAGACGGAATTGTCACTTCTTCATAAGAAACACCTTATTTCTACTTCAGTAATCAGATTCTTCTTGATAGTCAAAATCAGGCTCAGAATTTTATCTCCCCTTTGTCTACTTTCCTTTATTTTTTCTCCTATCTCCTTCCCCCCTACCTTTTAATGGATGAAATTAACATTAAAATATCAATTAATCATTAGCTGTTCTGCTCTTGGCAGAGAGAACTGCAGTAGATGTCTATATTATTATTATTATTTTTTAATAAGTCTCTGATAGATTTACAATCTACTTCCCAAACTTACCTATTTCTTCCTTCTGTCAAGGTGGTCTGTGGTCTACTAGGGTATTATATGTATTTCTGCCTCTTTTATCCTCGACCATTTGGTGGTCAAAGAATTTATTATTCTTCCTCTTTTTAGTTTGTGATTTTTGTCACTAGTGTTTCTTTTCACTGCACTATGCTACTATATGTACACACACAAATATATATTTAAGCATGCAAAACATAAACTATATGATTACAAAGGCATTTTCCAATTATGAGTCCTATTGCATGAAATCTCAGTGATGTCTTATGAAGTTAAATTTTCCTCCTTGCAATTGAATCTAGTGCTCTCCTTGCTTGTTATTCATACTTTTTGCATTTATATTTAGACATCTGAGGACATGGTTTTATTGCAGACTCTTTTTAAAACTGTATCTTCTGTGAATTCCTAAAGGCCTCTATTGTTATTCCTTTTTTTATGTTGCTACTCTTCATGGCATAGAGTTTGATATGCATAGAAGTATGCCTGTATATGTGTGTAGGCAGTTTTCTCTCCTTCCTTTTCAGCTTAAAGCCCTTTTGATTAGATTTGCAAGACTCTAAGCAAAGGCATTTTTCTCAGTCCTTTTGGAGGCAATCCATTCCTGGCCTAAAGCCCATTATTCCTATATTTTAAGCTGCGGTCCAGAAATTCAAACCCCATTCTCAGATACCATCTTTTTAACCAGCTGTTCACTTCCCAAATCTGCCTTTCTGTTCTGAAGTCTTTGCCCCAGTGATGAAAATACCACCTGTGATATAACACTATAAGCTCCAAATGGATACATGACCTAAATATAAAATGTCACATCATAAAAAAGAGGAGAATGGAAGGAAATACCTTTCAAAACTAGAGCTAGAGAGAATTCTTAAGAAAATGAGGGATTGGGGTGATCATGAAAGATAAAGTGGGCTATTTTAATTGTGAAAATTAAAAAGTTTCTGCTTAAAAAAATCAATTCAACTAAAATAAAAAGAGAATCTTTCAAGTAGGAAAAATCTTTACCTCAACTATCTCCTATAAAATTGATATTCAAGATATACAAGAAATTGACACACATATAAAGAGCATAAATGATCAAGTAAGACCATTCTTACAATTCTTTCAAAAGAAGAATTATAAACCATTAATTTTTAATGAAAGAAATTAAATTCAAATCACTTTGAGACTCTATTTCACATGCAGAATATCAGAACAGATTATAAACTATGAAAATATTAAATGATGGAGAGTCTATAGGAAGACAGATATTCTAATACATTGTTGGTCAATCTCTTAATTGGTCCAATGATTTTGGAAAGAAATTTGGAATAATGCAAGAAAAGTCACTATCCTTCCATCTCACCAGTAAGTATCTACTGAGAGGTCAAAGACAGAAACAATGGTCCCTTAATGGCTCTAATGATAGGAGTGACCAAGAGTTGCCCACATTTTAGAAGAAGCATGGATTCACTTTTCTTGGTGGGTAAAAGAGAGCTTTCATGATGTTTTCTTCCTACTCCTAACCTAACATTTGGAAAGTGGCTTTGGCCATGATGATTTAGAATTAGTACTATGTGATTATGAAAAAAGTCTTCTGGTTTGTTAAGAAGCAAAAAGAACTGATGATGAAGGACACATTAGCCAGAGCACAGTGTGTATATAAAATATTTAGTCAGACAATCTCTTGTACTCTGAAAGTTTTCAATTGAGGAGCATCTCTGTATATCACCAGACTGGGAAAAGAGCAGCTGGTCATCTTGTTCCCACATCTGGCTGTTATATTTCTCTGAATATGTGATACCCGTTTTTTTATGTTTACATATTCCTGATTTTAGGTGAATAATCCCACTACAACTTGTATAACCTGGACTGACATAACCATCAAAGGTTTCCTAAGCAACTAGAATTAGAGGCATAGAGTAGCCAAATCTAGTGAAGGGCTACACAACTGAGCACCTGCTTGATTTAGCCTAAAAATTGCCTAACCTACTAGCCCATCATGTTTTGGAAGGAGCCAGCTCGACTGAGCAAAGAAAGAACTCATCCACCATGACAGTATGCCTTTATTTAAATTCAGTGGAGATCTCTCAAAGAGAATACTTCCAGGACCAGGAGTTGTGAGGTCACCTTACATGTTTCTTACATATATACTTTAAGTTTCAATCTATTTTCCCTAGGGAGTAAGAATATGCATGTGGAAAAATGAGTTCCTTGGTGAGGATGTAGAGATACTGATTTCTGTCCTTTCTATACTTCTCAGTGAATATATTCTAGTAAAGGCTAATTAATGTCAACTGCTGATTGATATAGGAGAGCACACAAGATGAAGGTGTATGAGCAATGATGTTAGAAATTAAAGCTTCTCAGAATTATTCCTGGAATCCTAAAGAGAGGAATTAGTTGTTCTTTGGTTACCTAAACTGCCAGTGCAAGCTGGTGCTGAGAGAGTGAACCTAAAGGCTGTTTATATCCCAAAATATGCATTGTAGCACTTTATGTGGTACAAAAACTGATAACAAATTGGGTTTGTTTCCCAGTTGGACTGTAAAAGTGTGAAATAAATTGAATGGAATATTATTGTGCTCTAAGAAGTAAAAAATATAAGAAATTTAGAGAAACATGGGAATATATGTATGAACCAATACAAATCAAACAAGGTAGAACCAGAAGAATAATACATACAATGAACACAATACTGCCTATGAAAACTAAAAACTAAAAGGCTGCTGAAATGATTGTAATATCATATTTTGGTTCCAGATAACAGTTGGAACATTTTCCTTCTCTTAGTAGTCAGTGTACTGACTACATGGAATATGGTTTAGTCAGGCAATTGTTTTTCTGTGAGCTTTGTTTAACTGTTTTTCTTTGTTAACAGGGATAGTTTAATGAGAGGGAGGTAGAATAGTAGGAAATTACTGATTTTTTTTTTTAAAGTAAAAGACATCAATAAAATGCTATCTAGGTCTTAAAATCTTCAGCTTCTTGCTCAAGAGATCTTCTATTTAAGTTTTTCCCCAATTCAATCTAAACTCCATTTAGCTGCTATCTTGTTCTTTTCAAAGCACAGATCCAACCAAATATTAACCTCCTTCTGATCTCCCACCCATTCAATAAATTCCATGGCTCCTTGTTACTTTCAGGATCAAATAGTTTTTTTTAAAGCCCCTTATAATCTATTACTTTCCTATTTTCCCATTCTTCTTTGACTTTACATACTCAATGATCTAGTGCAAAACTGGTCTTGTGTCTCCTCACATCACACTTCCCCTGACTCCAAGTGTTTTAATTAACTTTTCTCCATGCTTGAAAATCTCTTCCTCATTTCCTCCTGGTTTTCCTTGACTTCCTTCAGGTCTCAGCTAAAGTCTCATCTTTTTTTTTAATTTTGAAGTCTCATCTTCTAAAGGAAAGCTTAAGTACCTTCCCTCTCTTGATTAAGCTCCAATTTAATCTGTATATATTTTGCTTGTATGCAGTTGTTTGCAGGTTGTCTTCCCTGTTAGGTTGTAAGTTCCTTGAGAGAAGCTGTTTTTGCACACACACCCTATTTTTTTTTAGTATCCCCAATGCTTAGCACAGTGCTTGACACTTAGTAAACAATTAATAAAAGTATTTTCATTCATTATGAGAATCATATTTATTTCTTTTTAGTTTTTAAAAAATTATTTTATTTTTAACATATGAAATGAAACAAGCATCTCCATAACATAGTACAACTACAAATCTACTGTGCACAACTTTCTATTCTTTTTGAAGATTTTTTAAAATGCAAGGGTAAGATTTTTCATTTATTTATATTTAATTTTATCTTTTAAGATCTGGCCCACAGTTCTAGCCTTTCAATATCTTTTTGGATTCTGACTCTGCCATCTAAGAAATTTAACAATTCTTCCCAGCTTTGTTCCTTTTTGGAGTCATGAAACACTCAAATTGTTCAGAGATTCTAGTCAGTATGCACAGACTATAAATCATGCTCTTAACCACTAACACTCATCACTAACACTTACTTTTTTTGCATCCTTGAAGTCACTGTTTTCTGCTCAACTCAAAGTCCCCTTATACATTGTCCTAGCTTTTCAGGCTTCCTAACACTCTTAATACACCAGTTATTAGCATTGGACAGAAGTCCTAATGCTTATTTATTGTTGAGGATAATTCACAATGACTGGCAGCTGAGAGCCCTTTTCCCCTCTGAATACTGAAATTTTTTTCCAAGTCTGTCTCTAAAAATGCTAGTAGGTTGGGATTGCCTTAAGCCTGAGAACACAATACTTGCTTGACTTAGAGAATTATGGGTTGAATGGGTAAGATTTTAAACAAAATAGGGTGGAGGCAAGAGGTTTAGTTGGCTGACTAATTGTTCCCATTTTTTGCACAGGTCCCTCTATTAGAAAAAACATTCCACAAGTTATTTCAGTTTCTGGTATCAATTAAGAGTTGTTATTTAAATAATGAAATTACATTTTGCCAATAAAAAGATAATCTAATGGTGGATGAAATCTCTGAATTGTTTTTAACCATCATCAGAAAGAAGAGGTTGTCGTATTACTCTACCATAGACAAAACTATTCATATATATATTTTTTTTAGTAATTCAGAGTTTACAAGCCTCTTCAATCTTGTCTCTTTAGGAGATCAGCAGCACTTCCATTTATAGAAATGGAAGAAGTGAATCGACTAATTGATTTGGACTAATTGACTTGCCCAAGGTTACATATCTTTGGGATCTAGTCTTTCCAGTACAATACATGGATCCAGATATCTTTGGAGGGGGAGGTGAGACAGGTGAACTAGTACAGCCCTTCATCATTTAAATCCAATTCACCTTCACATTATGGCATTTCCCTCCCCAATGTCATGCTCTAACTCCCTATGTTATGTTAATATAATCTATATACAAATTGAAATGGAGAACAAGACAATTTTCTTGATAACTCAAGGCAAAAAAAAGGCTTTTTATCAAACTCTGCATACGCTTTGATCCAGCAGTGTTATTACTGGGCTTATATCCCGAAGAGATACTTAAGATGGAAAAGGGACTTGTATGTGCAAGAATGTTTGTGGCAGCCCTCTTTGTAGTGGCTAGAAACTGGAAACTGAGTGGATGCCCATCAATTGGAGAATGGCTGAATAAATTACGGTATGTGAATGTTATGGAATATTTTTTTTATAAAGCATTTTTTGAATTTTATATCACACAAAATTCAAATTATGCTATTTACAAAACAGACAAAAACATTAATACTGATTGCAGACATCAAATCCCTTCTTTTCCAATCTATTATACTACATTTTTGTCCTCACCATTTCACAGCTCATAAAAAAACCCTAATATTTGGTCTCTTACAGAGGCTGATTCCATGGAGTCATAAGAATGTTATGGAATATTATTGTTCTGTAAGAAATGACCAGCAGGATGATTTCAAGAAAGGCCTGGAGAGACTTACATGAACTGATGCTGAGTGAAATGAGCAGGACCAGGAGATCGTTATACACTTCAACGACAATACTATACTATATGAGGATAAATTCTGATGGAAGTGGCTCTTTTCAACAATGAGATGAACCAAATTGGTTCCAATTGTTCAATAATGAAGAGAACCAGCTATACCCAGTGAAAGAACTCTGGGAAATGAGTGTGAACCACAACATAGCATTTCCACTTTTTCTGTTATTGTCTTCCTGCATTTTTGTTTTCCTTCTCAGGTTATTTTTATCTTATTTCTAAGTCTGATTTTTCTTGTGCAGCAAAATAACTATATGGACATATATACATATATTGTATTTAACATATACTTTTACATATTTAACATGTATTGGACTACCTGTCCAATTTTTTTTTGAGGCAATTGGGGTTAAGTGACTTGCCCAAGATCACACAAGTTAGAAGGTATTAAGTGTCTGAGACCAGATTTGAATTCAGGTCCTCCTGACTTCAGGGCTGGTGCTCTATTCACTGCACCATTTAACTACCCCTTTTTTGGTTATCTTTTTGCTTAAATCACACATATATTTTTGAGGCTTGAATTATCCCAATACTGAGACAATTCTCTCTTTTACTTTGTGTATATAGTAAAGGTGTTTCATGGATCTCTCAAAGTTCACTGTAGTTCATCTTTAAAATACATGCATCCTTTAGTAAAAAAACAGATTTTCTGTTTTTTGTTCATAAGCACATTAGACAAAAATGCGATGTGATCAACAGGGTGTAGAAGTCATCAAATCAACATTCATTCCCATGACATCACCTAAAACACTGAACATCCTACTGTTTCTTATTAAGCAATAGCAACAACACCTGGAGGATCTGAGGGAAATTTTCTAGTATAACATTAATTGAAATATATCCTTGAATAACAAGAGGAATTGAGCTTTCCCACATGTGCTCTCAATGGCGTGTTATTTCTAACTGAAATAGGCTTTAGCTTTTCAAAAAAAAGAATAATCCCAGGAGCCATTCACATTTGCCCATATGGATCTGAGACCTTGATTTTCACCCTATGCCTCTAAGGAGACAGTATAGATTTAATGTTTTGTAACAGTTTTTGGAATATCATTTAATATAAATTTAAACATATTTATGTAAAGCTCATAACCTTCCATCAACCAAAATATTATAATAAGTACCAGCCAAAGACAATATTTTCTCTCGTCACACACATACACAGGCAATACTATCTATATGCATGTGTGCATAAGAATAAAATTTATTTTATTTAATATACTTTTAAAAATCTCTTCTACAGATGTCCATTTGTTTCCAGTCACAGAAAATATGATTGACTAAGGATTTATATTTGTGAATCTACTTATTATCTTAAAAGGAAAGCTGAAAAATCTGTTTGCTTGCCTTTACTTATCTTTGTTGAATTTGACTTTCAGATATGAATTATTAAACTCCGACTCAGTGTCTCTGATAAAGAATATGATTTCAACTGGCAACAAGAAAATAAACTTGGTAGAATGAAATGCAAGTACTCCTTTCCCCTCCCCCCAAGCTTTTAACCCACAGAATGTGAATTTCAAAAGTTAAGGAACAACTTAAGTATTTTGAGTCAAATTTTTCCAGGGAGTGAATGTTACTACTGGAGATTGAATTGAGCCCTTTGGAAAACTGTATTGACTTTTGCAGTTGCCATCAGTTTTTAGCTGTGCTACTAAGATGAATGCTTCTTATTTTTTAACCATTTTTATGCATGTTTACCTACACACATATAAAAGTCTCACTTCTGTTCATCCAATCAGTCTCTCAGGATTAATTGAAAAAAATATACAGGATGAATACAAATAACATTTATAAATCATTAATCCATGTTAAGATCCACACTAACTAAGGAAGGAAAGGTAAAGAAAAATAATATACAAAGGTATAATAATAAAAATGGAAATAGTCAACCACTACAAAAAAGTCTAAAAAGAATTTTGCAAACTTATAAAGAATAATATGGCTTAAAAGAGGAGATATGAGATGACTCCTATATTGCATCTTTGCAGAAGTGGAGGTCTTCTGCAAGTGTTACACATTATACATGTTCTCAGACTTTTTAAATGTGTTGTTCAATTATGCTGATTTTCCCCTTTTTTTCTTTGTCTTTATTTGTCATATGAGATGGCACTCTGGCAGGAAAAAGTATTCTATATGCAAGTCTTTCCAGGTTTTTCTGAAATCCACCTGCTCATCATTTCTTACCGAAAAACAGTATTACATTACATTTATATACCAAAGCTTGTTTAGCCATTCCCCAATTGATGGGCATCTCTTCAATTTCCAATTCTTTGCCACACAAAAAAGAGTTGCTACAAATATTTTTATTCATGTGGGTTCTTTTCCCTTTTCTATGATGTGTTTGGGATACAGACCTAATAGTAAACCAATACTTATAAAGCTCGAGTGTGTAAGTGGTAAATTACTAGTCAGACATTAATCAAAGAAAACTTAGAGACTAATTTTTTTTCAATTATCACACAAGACTGACTCTCACATGGTAGTCAGAAGTGACATAAAGCGTCTCAGAAGAACTTTGCCTGACATGGAAGATCCTGACAAAGGAACACCCAGATTGGCGTGCCTGCATCAAAGAAGGTACTGTTCTTTATGAGTGAAGCACAATTGCAATAATTCAAAAGACATATGAGATGCACAAATTTAGAGACATCTCCACTCCAACTGTTCATATGCACTATCTGTGCCCAACCTGTGGTACAATCTTCTGATATCATATTGGTCTCATCAGTCACAGATTAGACATATTATAACTTTATTTCAACATGTAATATCATTTTAGTCCTCTTCAAGAATGAAAGTCAACAGCCAAACAAATGCCTATTCTATACTGGAATACTAAGGTAAAAATAACAAGTTCTTGGCTTCAAAGAATATCTTACTTACATCTCTAGTTGAAGTATGTTAGGGAATTTGATAAATTTTTCTCAATTTGAAACATTTCTACTTTATGCTGGATAAATGGAAAGATCAGGATTTTTTTTTAGCCAATAAAATAATAGTTAAACCAAGAAATTGTAGTTACTGACAACTAGAGTTGAATCTCACTAATACTAATGAGTTGTTTACTATTTGCTTCAAAAAATAAACATAATCATAGATATAATAATAATCATAATAAGATATAATAAACATAATCATTAGTGTCTATTTAAAGTCATTTATTCATCCTCAGTGGGTTTAATATCTAGCTCATAGTCTCTGTTGGTCCAACCACTGCTCTCATCCTTAGTGAATTCAGCCTTCATGTTAACCTTTCAAATATCATGGTCTTCCAATTCATCATGCTCCTCAACTTCCCTATACTCCATCACCAATCTATTTTAGTCATGCAGAGAGTGGACCACTCCTTAGATGTCCCAATCACCCACATTTTCAATTTCCATTATCTTAAATCATAGAATGCCTCCTAATGACAGCTTTCTTTCCTACCACTTGTTTCTCACTTAATCATTCCTTTTAAGTCATCCTTACAATGACTTCTGGTCCCTCCATCTCTTCTTGTTCTTTCAGTCCATCACCCTTATTCTGGACATTGTTTTTCATGTACAGTTTTGATTTTGGAGTAAACTACTTCAACAAATCACAACCTTGAACCTCTTTCCCCTGAGTTTCGTGCTCTGAGCATCTTAAATTTTGAGTCAGCCCCACAACTAGGCTTCTATTCTTCTATTCCCAAATTGCCTAACGCTTCTGGGGGAAATCATAAGATAAAAAATGGACCCACTAAAGATTCTTATTAATTTCAAAAAAAGCCATCACTGCTATACAAAAATCTTTTATTTACTTTTGAGTATTAAATTGACATACATTTTCAGGTTTCTAGTTTAGCCTCCTAAATATTACCACTGAACTCTTAAGCACTTAAGCTCTTAATTCTTTTTCATAGTCTCCATTGTTCTTGACTCTCTGAAATTATTGACACTGTTCATTCTTTCTTCCCTTGGACTCTATGAAAGTGTTCTTCCTGGTTTTACTCCAATTCATCTGGATGCTCCTCATTCTGCTTTGTGGGATTATCATCTATCTACCACATCCATTATTGTGCTAGATCTGATCTCATCTGATCTCATGGGAATTGTCTCTACGTAGTCTATTTTGTTTTTTTTTATTCCGAGTATCTAGTATAGTTCCTTGTACACGGCAGATGCTTAATAAATATTTGGAGAATTTGTGAGGCAACAAAGACTTGGAATATTGATATGATTTATACAAGATGACCCAGTTAATTAGTAGCAGAACTGAGACAATGGTCCAAGACACACATTGATTTAGAGCTTGATGTCCAGGATCCATTTCATAGATCTTCTTATAAATGACATTGATTCATTAAATGATATATGTTCTCACAAACTTAAAGGACTGGAGATTTTTCAGTTGTTATGGAAGTTTTCAGTATAGACTGGCTCTAGGAATAGACTGGCATTGTTCTTGTCCCAAAAGAACAGGAGAAATGCCACAGAAAAATATTTTTTGCTTAACAGTCAGTTTCACTTCTGAAATTCTTCTGGACCTTTGAGGCTATAGATAAAAAGAATTAGAAGGAAGTCCCACTGTCAAGCTTCCTGCAGGTTATCATATTGTCTGACCATGACAGACACAAAGCTGCAGAGCAACTCATAAGACAGGTGTTGTTCTAATAGATGCTACAATTTGACTGTTCATGTCGTGTGCTCAGCTAAAGTTAGATCTGTTAGAACTCAAACTGATAACATCAGTAGATTAATCTTGACATTAACCATGTTCACTGGAATATTTTGACTATAAGTCATTATTCATTGTGGGTATAGTGGATTCAGTTAAATTTTGGTTTGTTTGGATTAGATTGAGGAAAAAAATCTGTTCCACAAATCACTTCAGTTCTTAAGTTTTCATTGAATTTATTGTTGTCCAGTGGTAGCTCAAATAGTAATCTAAATAGAAATTTCCATCCTTTTAGTTGTCTGAGTAGTGAAGGAAGGGAAAGGATAATACCGTCTCTATTTTGCTGCTGATTTTGAGCTGAAACTGGGCTGAATATGTATTGGGGAAGTGAAGGCTTGCTATTCTCTAAGCCTTCCTGATATTAACATTAATTAGCTGATATCAATGATAGGATGAAACTTACAGAAATTTGAAGATCGAAACCATTTAGAGTTCTAAGCCATTGTTATCTAGTTGTATTGGTAAGTCTAAAAAAGACCAATGTGTTAGCACTGATTTTGTGAACATTTAAATATTATGTTGTATTTTATAATTATGCCTGCTGCTTATAAAGTCTGTTACTTACATATCTGTTCCCTCAGAAGCTGCATATCATTCAAAATCAGCTTCTGTGATTCTTAAACATTAGCTTACTATTACAATCTACTTCTTAATTGTATGATCTTAAAAGAGCAAATCATATATCTTTCAGCTCTGGTTTGGAGAATGGTTCTAAATCAAACAAAGTTTCCAGGAAAATTATAAAAGATGAAATATAAAGTTATGATTACATGAAATTGAGAAGCTTTTACATGAACAAAAAATGTAATTAGGATAAGCAAGGAAGCAATCAAATGGGAAAAAAAATCCTTGTATAAATTATTTTTGAGAAGAATTCTGATATCCAAGATGGATAGTAAACCTACAGAAATGTGACCCCAAACCATTTTTCAAAGGTAATTAGCAAAGGGATATGAACAAATAGTTCTCAAAAAATTGCAATTTATTAACAATTATATGAAAGAATTCTCTAGATGACTAACAATTAGAAAAATACAATCAAAATGATCTTGAAGTTTCACCTCACATTCAGAAAATTGGAAAGAGAAGACAAAAGATGGGCATAGTCAATGTTGGAAGGACTATGGACAAGTAGACACATTAATGCGTTGTGTTGGTAGAATTGTAAAAAGCAATTTGGAATTATGTAGAATAAGTAACTAAAGAGTCTCACCTTTTTGGCTAAGAAATTCCATTATTAGAAGATGTAACTCCTAGAATGTCTCTGAGAAAAATAAAAGTCTTATATATACCAAAATATAGCAGAATTTTGTGTTATCAAAGAACTGAAAACAAAATAGATATTTTTCCATTAACTACGGACTATCCAAACAAATTGTGGTGCATGAATGCAATAGAATATTACTACATGAAATGTTGAACATAATAAATATGGAGAAGTATAAAAAGCTTTAAACAAACTGATGCAAAGTGAAATAAGTAAGACCATGACAATATACACAGCAAAACAATATAAACTGAATGCTGGGAAATCTAATAACCAAACTTGGTGCCAAAGAAAAGATATGAGGAGATACTTCCTTTGCAAATAAAGGAGACCATGAATATGGCTACACTACAAATAACCTCAGGTTTTTTCCTTATAAATTTAGCTTTGCAGCATTTTATTTTCTTTCTTGTGTAAAAAGAGGGAGTTGAATTAGATGATTACTAAGACTCTTTCCAACACTAACATTCTTTGTCTTATGAGTCTGTGAGCTTAGAATCTAGTTTGTTGCTAAATTTATTCCACATTTTGAGTTGGTTTTAACTCAGTTCCTATTTTGTTTCTCAGAATATAATTAGAAAGTTTACCAGCTAGGTACTACATCTATCACAATAAAAGCACTAAGTTTCTGCATAGCTGCTAGTCCAAACTGATAAGAGTTCTTCATCAGGAATTCTTTATACCAATCAAATCACAGGTTCAAACCAAAGTACTAGCTTGAAAGGAAATACTCCTTTTTCTAGCTGGAGTGGACAAATGACTTTCTCCAAAGTTACCTCATTGGGTAACTGTTGTCATTATGTGAAACTTCTGATTCTGAAAGTATTGTCTGAGACATTTAAATTTAGGACATATTCATCAATACAGCTGAAAAAAATAGTACCTTCCATTAGATTTTGTTGTTGTTATTGTAGGAAATTTCTCATATGAATCTGAGTAACAAGTATTGATATTTAAATATATAACTGAATTAACTGCTAACAACTGATGATCACTCTGCCTCTAAAAATTTACTTTAAGGGTCTAATTTTCATGAATAATCTTTTTTTTTTTTTTCCCCTGAGGCTGGGGTTAAGTGACTTGCCCAGGGTCACACAGCTAGGAAGTGTTAAGTGTCTGAGATCAGATTTGAACTCAGGTCCTCCTGAATTCAAGACTGGTGCTCTATCCACTGCACCACCTAGCTGCCCCAAGGGCCTAATTTTCAATGAGACTTTGTGAACCAGATATGACCATTAAATGTGGATGGGTCTTATTGTTTCCTCTGGAAACAATCATCTGTGCTGGATTGCAAAATATCATCTTATACTCCCACCTATACTTTGGCCATTCTCAACAGGAACTTATGCCACCAGGAAAAAATGATTAAAAGAATACCATTGACATTTCCTTACAGTTACCAAAGTCTGCTTCTTGGAAAAGTGTCAGAGTAAAAGTCACTTGGTCACTCAAGTGCTCAAAAACTTGACGCTTATATTTTAGTGTTCCTCCTTATTATTTCTTTATTCACTCAGGCTTTTTTTTTTTTAATTAAATTTAAGCATTATTCTGCTTTATACATACACACATATATAAACACGTATCTGTGTTTGAATTTTCATACATAACTTTCAAAACTATCTTGCTTATCTGTGTAACTACTGAAAGTAGTGATATTAATTTTTTTTTTTAAGTTTCTACAACCTTTTTTTTGGCATCACTCTTCCAATAGGCTCTTAATAAATTGTCCATGGATCTTTTCCAGCAAGTAGTATGACAAAGAATATCTTAGAAAAAGGAAGTTAGTCTTTTTAATGTGGAAATGGTGTCCATTCTTTCATGCTAATAAGCGGTAAGAAGTAGTCCCTCCCCACTCCACTCCCACCCATCCCTCTGGAGAAAATGCAACATGATTAAAACCAATACATACACCAATCTTTAGGATCTCAAACTACTTAGGATTTCTACCTATATGGAAGTCTCATGAAATTCTTAATTTTATTAATGAGAGAAAAAAAAAAAAAAACCTTTCCATTTTCTTGGATATTAACTTGCACCTCAAAATCAATATGGAATTTCTATGTAAAACTGGAATGATTTGATTGGAATTTTGAGTATGTGGTAATATGTTTTGTTCTACCTTTCCTGTCAGATTTGGTAAGTCATGTAGCAACCAAGGCTTTTTTCCTCTCTCTTAGTAATAGTAGTAATAACAATAACAATAATAATAATAATAATAAAGAATTGGGTTGTTAGGTAGTTTGAAGAGAGAGAAATTTAAATCCATGACAGAGATGTCTTAACACTGCAAATTATGGTTTTCATATATGTAATTTAGCATAGCAAATCATAGTTCTAATTTCTTTTTAAAGAGCAAAGCCAGGAAAAGATAATGTCTCAGAGGGCACTGGGGAAAGAGGATGAAACTAAAGGGGAGAAAAAGCATTTTAAAAAGACCTCTCAAAAACTGACTAATAAATATGACCTGTAGAATGTAAACTGTGCTTTATTAACATGTACGAGGTCTAATCCACCTGAGAAAATGTGTCCTTGGATGTTTTTTGCTAAAGTATATTTTCTTCAGGCAGAGAGAAATACAAGTATCTCATGCCCAGAAGGAATGCATGTGTAGACTATTGACAGCTGCAGAAGGGAATAATGACTTTGAAGGTGTCAGTGTCAAGGCTCTCTACTTGAATGGCATATGTCCTTGATGGCACATGGTGCAGAGCGAGGAAATCAAGGAGAGGAAGAATATAGTGAAAAAAAGGATTAATGATTTGTCTCTTGTTCTAGGATTATTCTTCAAGAAACAAACTAGCACATCAATACTAATGACATTCCTGAAAAAGCACTTAATCCACCTGCATGAAGCTTTGTCTACATGCTTGAAAGAAGTGTTATAGACCATGAATTTCACTCATGGTAATAAACTATGTTCTATCTGTCTCCGACACTAATAACGTCTGGGGAAAAAAATCACTTAACCATTATATGCCTCAGTTTCCTCATCTATAAAATGGGAAAATAATAGGAGCTATACTTCCAGGATTGCTGTGAAGATAAAATGAGATTATATTTGTAAAGTTATTTGCAAACCTTAAAATGCTATGCTGTTACCATTTATTATCAGTATTATTATTATCTACAAGGCAGATTTCCAGAGCTTTTGATTATTCATTTAAGAAGTCATGGGATTGGATAGGTTTGACGTTATTAGTAAGAAGGTTTTATAGGGATACATACCATTTCATGTGTAGGAGTGTGTGGGATTATACAATTTAGAGACTGTGATAGCAAAATTTATGATGAGTTGATATTGAGAAATTTCCCAATGAGAGTCATTGCCACCTAGAATAGGCCTAAGGAGACAAGTAACTTTCCCCTCACTAGTGGTCTTCAAACAATGGCTGGGTTCCCACTTGCCTGAGATCTTAAGGAGTAGATGCCTGTTCACATATTGGATTAGATATTCTGTGAGTTTCTTTCTAACTCAGAGGTCCTGAGCTTCACTCTGTTTTTAAGGCCTTAAATTTATTCAGGCATTGAAAACATTAAAAAAGTAGATATTTGTATAGTTTCTGATGGCAAACTTGATAACAAGTATTTTTTTTTTTTTTTAAAGATTAGGAAGCATTTGTGCCTCATGCTCATCAAAATAGAATGGTTAGAAAATAAACCATAAGTACTATTCTTGTGCAATCTAGCTTCAGCAGAGGATCAGCCTTAATTAGTTTGATCTGGTGGAATAACTCCAATGGAAAGCCATAATGAGATCAAGATATTGTATAAGAGAGTGAGAACAGCCTTTGAGAGACAATAGTTGAGCATAAAGAGTCCAGTTATATGCCTGACATTGCTAACCTGAATAAGAATGAAAATGAGAATTTAAAATGCATGTGAAGTCTAAAAAACACAAATTTACTATACTATCTCCTATACTGTTACCTTAAAATCAATGACCAATTGATTTAAAGAAATAACTTTTTGATTAGCATAGTTCCTAGGACATATTAAGTGCTTAATAACTACTTTTTGACTCATTGTTGTTTGATTAAAATACAAACAACATTCATACAATCAACAAACATTAGTTAAATGCCTATAAATGATGGTAGCTGCCCTCAGAAGGTAGGGGGATAAGTCAAATGCATATTACAATGTACAACAATTTGTGAGATCAGATGAAAAAGGTAAAAGGTATTCAAGGTTTAGAGAAGAGTATTGACAAAGACACAGAAGATGAGGAACTCTGGGTATTATTTTAGAGACAGGAGGTAGCCTAGTTTTGCTAGCTTATGGAATGTGTGGAAGGGAATCATGACAGGGAAGACTGGAACAGTAGGTTGGAAGGTTGTCCCATATTGTGTAAGGTAATTGTAGACAAACAAATTTGAAATTTACTCAGAGGAGATGACAGGTAACCACTGAACATGCTTGTAAAGAGTGGAATGGCAGGATTTACATGTAATAAAGATAATTCTTGCAGCAATCTGAAAGATAGATTGGAAAAAGCAGAGAATGGCAGCAGGGAGATCTTTTAAATTGTCACTCCAATCATAAAAAGGGGAAAAGGATCCACATACACAAAAATATTTGTAGCAGCCCTTTTTGTACTAGCAAAGAACCAGAAACTTAGTGGATGCCCATCAGGTGGAGAATGGCTGAATAAGTTATGGTATCTGAATGCTTTGGAATACTATTGTTCTATAAGAAATGATCAGCAGGATAATTTTAGAAAGACCTGGAGAGATTACATGAGCTGATGCTGAGTGAAATGAGCAGGACCAGGAGATCATTGCTTCCTTGCCAGTACAAAGTCCTTGGGACATTGGTCCCAGAAACAAGGTTATACAATGATCAATTCTGATGGATATGACTGTTTTCAACAATGAGGTGATTCAGGCCAATTTCAATGATCTTGTAATAGAGAGAGCAATCTATAACCAGAGAAATGACTATGGGAACTGAGTATGGATCACAACATAGTATTTTCACTTTTTTGTTGTTTGCTTGCATTATGTTTTCTTCCTCATTTTTTTTCCTTTTTGATCTGATTTTTCTTGTGCAGCAAGATAATTGTGGAAATATGTATAGAAGAATTACACGTTTAACAAATATTAGATTATTTGCCGTCTATGGGTGGGAGGGAGGGAAAGGGAAGGAGAAAAAAATTTATAACACAAGGTTTTGCAAGGGTGAATCTTGAAACTTATCTATGCGTATGTTTTGAAAATAAAAAAAAACTTTAATAAAAAATAAATTGTTAATCCAGTAATTTAAGTAAATGACAAAGGAAAGCCTGAATTTGAATGTTGGCTTTGGAAATATAGATACTAAGAGGGAAAAGATATAAGAGATAAAGTTTATAAGCAGGATATAGGTGAATGGATATTAAGGTGAGGGAGAGAAAAGATACATAATTTCAATATTATGAACATGAGAAACAGGTTGAATGGTGGAGCAATAGACAGAGTGAAGTCACAAGGAAGCAGAAGCTTTAATGATAAAGAAAATGAAGATTTAGGTCAAAAGATTATTGAATAGAAGGGGGAAACAAATTTGAAGCTTTGATAAAGTCTTTAAAAGCATCTCTTTGTGCTGTGTACTTGGCTTTGATCTGTATCCCTCATCAAAAATAATTACTGTTATTATTAATCCCTCTGAATTCCAACAATTTTGTCCAGAACATCATCTACACAATAGCCCTTGCTGACAAAGTGATTTACATTTCCTTTACTAGATATAGTCTTTCAAATAGCACTCTGGTATAGCAGGAATAATTCCAAAGTAAAACAAAGGTAACCTTTTCTCTTTCAGTTACAGATGCCAAAAATATACCTAGAGGCAAAAGCTCCTATTAGAAAATTTCTTAAGCCATGAAGTTTAAAGACTCCACTTTGCATTTGCAGCTCCACTTGCTTTTAACTACCTAGAAAAAATATGTCTTTCCCAAGATAAATTCATCACTTCTAATGCCATTATCAGGCTGCTAACTCAAGCCTTGGATACCATATCCCTTAGCCTCTTCTCCCTGATGATTGGAGAGCTAGTGGGTGAAGTTCTAAACTCCTCCCAAGGCTTCCTGGTGGCTCCAAGCAAGGCTTCCTAACTTCCATTTGTGTGTGTTGTCTTATCCCATTAGATTGTAAATTCCTTGACAATTCTAGGACCTATAAAATGCCACATTTTAGATCCATAATTGTGTGGCTTTTGTTTCTCCTTTTGAACTGGCTTCTATTCTCTTTGGTACATTAAAAAAATCTTTTATTGTCTCTTGATCTGTTCTACACACTCTCTATCTGTCTCTGTCTCGGTCTCTCTGTCTATCTCTGTCTCTCTGCCTCTCTCTCTGCTTCTCTCTGCCCCCCTCTCTCTTTCTCTCTCCATGTGTATAGTTTCCAAAAATTTTGATGATTTTTATTGGTCTAAATGAAAAATAACTTAGTGCCATATTACAGTCATGGTGCAAAAGGAGCTCTAAATCTTAGCACCCAGTGACGCTGAACAGAATTAGGCCAACTGAAAAGAAAAATTAAATCATTACTATTTGGTGAAAAAGGAACTAGATCTACTGGGCATCAATTTAAAAATGTAAGTCCATAAAGTGGAAAAGATAAGACAACAGAGCCACAGAAAAGTAGGAACTAGCTGAATGGTACTTGCAATAGTGGTAGATGATGTTAATAATTGTGTGATCCTTGGCAAATTATTTGACTTAACACAGAACCCTCCTAATAGGCTTATTGTGAAGATTAAATGAGAAAACATATATAAAGCACATATTTGGTAGTAATTATGGTTCACAGAGTGGCACAGTCAAGAAATTATTGGACCTGGAGTCAGGAAGACCTGAATTCAAAACCAGAAGAAGAATATTGTTAGTTGTATGAACATTTAACTCTGTTTCCTCATCGGTGAAAAGAATGTAATAACCTAGATCCTAGGGTTGTTGTGAAGACAATTGAGTTAACATGTAAATAGTTTTCAAAGCTTAAACCATGCTATTTAGCTAACTGTGGAGGGAGTGGTAGTAGTAATAGTAATTGTCATTGTCGTCGTCGTCGTCATCATCATCATCATCATCATTTCTTAAAAATAACTCTTTTTTTTTTTTGCTCACTATTCTCTTTTAATTCAGTACACAAACATTAACCTCTCCATATTGTTCAAAACAAAATTTTGCCCCAAAACTTTATTCCCATGAAATATAGTTTTGTAGAGTAGAAATAGAAAGGACTGGTTACAACAAAATTGTTGAGTCAATGTTGCCTTAAAAGTGCAAAATGTCAGGATAATGAAGACATTTATTCCTAGGAGATTTCCTTTGAAGCTTTGGTTATCATAATGATTTGATATCTGATCTTCTTTTAAAATACCAAATCAATACAATAATTTTGCAGTATAATTCATAATAGTTGTTGAAGGGTCCGTGGTTTTTATATGCATGTCTGATTTGCATAATATATCCTGATACATCAGAGTCATTTTCTAAAATGTGATATTTAGAGAATAAAGAAAAGGTAGGAATAGGAATGATTAAATCCTTGCAGTAATCTCTTACTCTTAATGACCCCATTTGGGGTTTGTTTGTTTGTTTTTGGCAAAGATACTGTGATTTGTCATTTTCTTCTTCAGCTCATTTTACAGATGAGGAAACCAAGGCAAACAGGATGAAGTGATTTGCCCAGGATTACAGCTGTGAGTTCATATTTGAACTCAGGTCTTTTTGACTCCAGGTTCTGTGATCTATCCAATTTCCTACCTTATGCCTTTAATTAACAAAAATAACAGAATGGAGGTTCTCATGTTAACAAATATGGAAGCACAGGCAATGAAAGTTTTGGAATAATGAGTAGAAAGTGCATAATACTAAGTAAGTAAGTTACACATACACAAAGGACATACATCTATTAATTACACAGGCATTTATTTAGCATATTATTATTATTTGTTGGACACTAGCTGCTGGTGATACAAAAAATACAAGTAAGATAAGTCCCTGATCTCAAGAAGCTTACATTCTCTTTGGGAAAAACAGCATGTATATGAACAAAATTTTAATAAATTAAAACAAAATAAGTTTATAAAGGAAAGGACTAGACACTGCAAGATGATGGTGCTGGTGGTATCAGAATAGGCTTTCTACTTTTCCCTTAGTACCCAACAGTATGAAATGTGTTTTGAAGGAAGCTAGGGATCTAATGAGGTAGTGGCTGGCATTTTAGTCATGGGAGACAGCTTTTGCTGTCACATATATATACATACACACACACACACACACACACATTTAGTGTAGTGAATAGAATTCTGGCCGTGGAGACAGAAAGGCGAGCTCAAATCTTGTCTTAAAGAAGACACTAACTTCTTTATAGGGGTTAAGGAAGAGCACCTATCTAGTGCAAAATACCATATATATATATATGTGTGTGTGTGTGTGTGTGTGTGTGTGTGTGTGTGTGTGTGTATGTATATATATATCTTTATATATATATATATACATATATATATGGGGATGTGTTGATAAATTTTACTGGTTTTTTTTTTTTTTCTTTTCCCCTTTTTTGTGTGGGAGAGTTCTCTAGGAAGAGGGCAAGAAAAGTATATGGAGGAGCTGGGGGATTTAGGTGACATAAAAGCAAAAGGGGTAAGTAAACTTTTATTAAAAAAAAAAAAAAACAAAGACCCCTAGGCAAATTACCTAACCTTTCTCATCATCATTTTCTTCCTTTATAAAGTGGACATAATACCACTTACTTCACTGGATTTTTGTGATTATATAGATGAATTCAGATCTATGTAAAGTGCTTTACAAACCTTAAAGCCCATATAAATGCCATTTATTATTATTAGGCCATGTTGGAATGAAGAATTAATTACCTCGAGAAGCCTCAAAAGTTAGACTGGAGGCCTATGATGAAGCCAAACAAAAGAGTTGCATGTATTTCTAGGGTATAAACAGAAATCACTAAAGTTTCTTGACTAGGAGAATTATATGGTATATATTAGAAACATCACTTTGGGAACTATGTGGAAGATGAAGGAGAATTGTATGAATAGAGAACTGAGGACCAATGGGAGATATAATGTGTAAATATTGACAAAACATGGGAACTAATTTTATATGAAGGTAAGGTAGAAGGAAACTACAAACTTTCCTTCTACTTGAGATGCAGAGGAGAAGGGGAAGGATAACAGTGACTGGAAAGATTTCAACAAAAATAGAGAAATTAGGCAGAGGAGAAAGGGATGGATAATGAATGTTTTTGGATGTTAGAATGAGGTTCTGAGATTCAGATGCCTGTTATAGGCCAGAACTCTGTACTTAAAATAAGGATTCCTTCCAGCCATTCTGGAGAGCAATCTGGAATTATGCCCAAAAAGTTATCAAACTGTGCATACCCTTTGACCCAGCAGCGCTACTACTGGGCTTATATCCCAAAGAAATACTAAAGAGCGGAAAGAGACATATATGTGCCAAAATGTTTGTGGCAGCTCTTTTTGTTGTAGCTAGAAACTGGAAGATGAATGGATGTCCACCAGTTGGAGAATGGTTGGGTAAATTATGGTATATGAAGGTTATGGAATATTATTGCTCTGTAAGAAATGACCAGCAGGAGGAATACAGAGAGGCCTGGAGAGACTTAAATCAACTGATGCTGAGTGAAATGAGCAGAACCAGAAGATCACTGTACACTTCAACAACAATACTGTATGAGGATGTATTCTGATGGAAGTGGAGATCTTCAACATAAAGAAGATCCAACTCACTTCCAGTTGATCAATGATGGACAGAGGTAGATACACCCAGAGAAGAAACACTGGGAGGGGAATGTAAATTGTTAGCACTAATATCTGTCTGCCCAGGTTACATGTACCTTCGGAATCTAAAGTTTATTGTGCAACAAGAAAATGATATTCACACACATGTATTGTATCTGGACTATATTGTAACACATGTAAAATGTATGGGATTTCCTGTCATTGGGGGGGAGGGAATGGAGGGAGGGGGAGATAATTTGGAAAAATGAATACAAGGGATAATATTATAAAAATATATATATAATAAAAAATTATTAATAAAAAATAAAATAAAATAAGGATTCTTACAAGGAACTAATTCAATGGAATTGATGACACAATAGTTATCTAGTTTAGCATGGAGATTAATAGTTCTTTAAGTTCAGTATGATTGATTTAATCTTACAACAAATAATGGTTTCCTAGTGATATAATGATAGGTTTATACTCAAAATAGAGCATATAAGGCTGTGACAAACTCAGCCAGAGTCAGAGCCAGAGATAGACTCAGAAGGGCTTGGAGAGAGAGAGAGAGAGAGAGAGAGAGACTCAGAAGGGATCCAGAGACACATTCATTCCATCGTCCACTTTTGTGGTGGCTGGAGGCTGAAGCACAAGCCCTCAGACTCAGAGAGATTCATTCATCCCATCTCACACCACTTCAGTGGTGGGTTCTCCTCCTTCACTTATGCACTGAAAGCAAGACTCCAGAAAGCATCTAAGAAAGCTAGCCCAGACCCCAGGCAAGGAAACTAGATTGTGAAGGAGATAATAAAGGATTTGGACTTTAATACTTGGCTATTCTTGTGGTAATTACTAAAAAGAAGGCTGTTCCCAAGAACTCCAGAAAACCCACCAACACTACAGATGCCAATTGGACATATAGTTGGGGATATCCAATAGGCAGTTGATGCTACAGAACTTTAATTTAGGAGAAAACATGCGGAAAAGAAATAAGAATGTTTATTACAGAGCCCTGGAGTAGTGGATAGGAAAGACACATGATAACGCAGTAAAGTAGACTGAAAATGAGCAACCAGTTAGGTAAGATGAGAACTAGGAGAAAACAGTGTTACAAAAACTCAGGGAGGAGTATGTGTCTAGGAAGAGGGGTTAGTCAACTGTGGCAAATGTGGGAGATATCAGAAAGGATGATGATTGAGAAAAGCCGTTTGGTGATGAATCCATCAATTAACCCCATAGGAACTTTAGAGAACGGTGCAACTGAATGAAAAGATTGGAACCCAGATTGAAGAGATCTGAAAAGGAAGAAAGTAGAAGTAATGAGTGCAAACAACTTTCCCTAAATGTTTGGCTTTGAGAGGGTTGTTATGATTAAGGTAAGGTTTGGAAGATTTGTGAAGTCATCATTGTAGGATTATAGATTTAGAGCTAGAGGGGCCATTAAAAATCATCTAATTAGTTTATACTTACAAAGAGGCAAAGGAAAAAGAAGCATCTAAATAGAATTTTAGAAAAGTTAGACAATATAGATCTTTAGTGATTGCTGAATATTCCTAAACTGACTTTGATCTACATGAACAAATGTAGAAAAGTATAAATATTAAACATGTGTTTTTTTGCTGACCACAATGCAATAAAATTACATTGTATAAAGGGCCTTTGAAGAAAGGATTGAATTTAATTGGAGTCTAAATATTCAATCTAAAAAAATTAGTGAGTCAAATAACAAATCATAAAAAATAATCATTAAAAATGAATTAGACAACACACCAAAATTTATGGGATATACTAAAAATAGTTCTTAGAGATAAATTTAGGTATTTAAATGCTTCCATCAACAAAAAAGAGAAAGATTAGTGTGTTGGCCATGAAATTTTTAAAAAGTTTAGAAAAACAACAAATCAAAAAACTCAATTGAACATCTAATCAGAAATTCTGAAAATCAAAAAAGAGGTAACAAAACTGAAAGATAAAAATCCTGCAAGCTTACTGAATTGATAAAGAAAAGTAGGAGCTTGTTTAAAAAAATTATCTTAAAAAAATCCAACTGCTCTGATGTTAAAAAGAGAAAAATAAAATTGTTTGTATAGACAATGAAAAAAAAAGAATTCTCAATAATCAACCCTAATGTAAAGGAAAACTTTCTAAAACAATTTCTTCCAGTTCCCAACAAACTAATAACTTAGATAAAGTAGATGATTACCTACAAAAATATTAAACATCTTTATTAACAGAACAATAATTAGATTATTTCAGCATTTCAATATCAGGTTAAAAATGACTGAGCCATAAATAAATTTCCAAAGGAAAATTCCCAGGACTGAATGGATTTATGTACTATTAAACATTAAGAAAATAATTAATTCTAGTATTATGTAAAGTGAAAAAAAAGAAAAATATAGATTCTCCCACAATTTTCTTATGACACAAACATGTTTTTATTCACAATATTTCTATGGTACATATTTTACACTGATACTTAAACCAGAGAGGGTTAAAGCAAAAAAAAAAAAGAAAACCATATATCATAAATTATAAAATAAAAACATATTAAAAAGATTGTGCATAATGAGAAGGTGGAATTTGTACCAACAATGGAGAGTTAGTTAAATATAAGGAAAATTATAAACAAAATAAATCATGTTAGTAAAAGATAAAATATTAAAAACATGATAATATCAATAGATATTGGAAAAAGTTTTTGATAAAATCTAACACACATCTTTATTGATAAGATTAGTAAGCATATATAATATACCTTTGTGTGAGATTGTAAGTAATATCTTTCTAAAACTCAAACACCAGAATTATTGTAATCAGAAATACTAGAGACCTTCTGAATAAGACAGAATTAAAAAAAAAAAGTTGTCAAATGCTAATTATTCAATAAGAAAAGAAAAAAGAAATTGAATGAGCACAAAGAGGAAAGGAAACATTAATTAATCTATCTATCTATCTATCTATTTATTTATTTTACAAATTATGAGATGATTTAGGTAGAGAGTACAAAAAAAAAAAAAGAAAACTCAAAAATTAATTGAAATGGGGATAGACTCAAGATAGAGAAATGCCAGAAAGTACTACAGAGAGGAATCTCCCCCCCAAAAAACTACTCCAAACCATTTTAGAAAATGTACCAGTCTGAATTCTGATGATGAGAGCTAAGAAAAAAATCAGGAGAAATTGGCCAAGAGAGATAGAGACAGAGGTCTGCAGATGTGGGGGACTGGAACTGGTATGTACATGGAACACAGCACAAAGAAAGGCTGTGAAACAGTACAAGAAGGTTTGCACACCTTGAAACCCATACCAGGGCACCACAACAGGGCAGCTTTGATACCCAATTCTGTGTCGCAGGGCAGATTAACTTGTGCTTGCAAACTCTCCCCTTCCCAAGTGGCCTCAGGCCCTGCCTCATTGGTATACTGAGGGAATATGAGGGGCACGCTGAGAGGCAACAGCAAGAGTGTGACTCAGACCCCTGAGCAGAGGAGGGCATCAATTCTAGCCTTCAGTCCAGTCTGAAGTTCTGTAACTCTGGACCACATGAGCTTTTCAGTGGCTGAAAGTGGCAGAGATCAGTAGCAATCTTTTTTGGAAAAGAACAAATAAATCCAGATGATGAAGTTGCAGAACTTGGGCCAGGAGGAGAGCAATTAAATTTTACCTTGAATCAAACCACTCTAGGAATGCTAAAAGCTTTCAAGTTCTGAGCCTGAGCTATCCCTAAGATTCAAAGTATATAAATGCATATTATTGTGTAGCAAGAAATTCCCAGAAACCTGGTAAAAATTTTTTTTTTAGTTTTCTGATTTTCATTTTTAAAAAATTAATTTTATAATTATAACATTTTTTTTGACAGTACATATGCATAGGTAATTTTTTTTTTTTTTTTTACAACATAATCCCTTGTACTCCCTTTTGTTCCAAATTTTTCCCCTCCTTCCCTCCACCCCCTCCCCTGGATGGCAGGCATTCCCATATATATTAAATATCTTATAGTATATTCTAGGTACAATATATATATGTGCAGAACCGAATTTTGCTGTTGTTGTTGTGGCAAAGGAAGAATTGTATTCGGAAAGTAAAAATAATCTGGGAAGAAAAACAAAAAAAAAATGCTCACAGTTTACACTCATTTTCCAGTGTTCCTTTTCTGGATGTAGCTGATTCTGTCCATCATTGACCAATTGGAATTGGATTAGCTCTTCTCTATGTTGAAGATATCCACTTCCATCAGAATACATCCTTGTACAGTATCATTGTTGAAGTGCATAATGATCTTCTGGTTCTGCTCGTTTCACTTAGCATCAGTTGATGTAAGTCTCTCCAAGCCTCTCTGTATTCCTCCTGTTGGTCATTTCTTACATAACAATAATATTCCATAACATTCATATACCATAATTTACCCAACCATTCTTCAATTGATGGACATCCATTCATCTTCTAGTTTCTAGCCACCACAAAGAGGGCTGCCACAAACATTTTGGAACATACAGGTCCCTTTCCCTTCTTTAGTATTTCCTTGGGATATAAGCCTAGTAGTAGTATGGCTGGGTCAAAGGGTATGCACAGTTTGATAACTTTTTGGGCATAATTCCAGATTGCTCTCCAGAATGGTTGGATTCTTTCACAACTCCACCAACAATGCATCAGTGTCCCAGTTTTAACCTGGGAAAACTTAAAACCTAATTCCAAAGAACTTATCAGGAAACAGTAATTGTTGTTGTTTAATCCTGTCCAACTTTTTCCCACTGAGAATTTTCTTGGAAAGATACAGAGTAGTTTGCCATTTCCTTCTCCAGTTCATTTTACAGCCAAGGAAACCGAGGCAGTGTTAAGTGACTTGCTCAAAGTCACATAGCTAATAAGAGTTTGAGATAAGATTTTTTTCTTGACTCTTCCTTCCTAGTACTTTGTCCACTGAATTCTTCATTGAGCGTATAGACTGATATATATATTTTTTCTGGACATGACCAGTGTAGGAATTTGTTTTATTTGACTATATGAATTTATAACAAGGATTACTTTTTCATTGGATAGAGGAGGGAATACAGGTGGGAAAGAAGGAAGAGAGATGTGGGGAGAGAGAGAAAAATCTTTGTTTGAAAATGAAATAAAATTTAATAAAAAGTGAATTGAAACAAATTTAGGTAAACTGGCAGTACATAAAGTAAACCTTAAATAATTGGAGGAATATTGAATAAGGACTTCTGATAAGTTGTGGCAATATAATAAAAATGATAACACTACCTAAAATAATTTACCTATTCAGTGTCATACCAAACTATTAGTAGATTACTTTATAAAGTTAGAAAGAAACATTTAAAAATTCTTCTGGAGTAATGAAATGGCAGGAGATAAAAGAAGTAATGAAAAAAAAAATGGGAAGGAAAAGAGTTTAAAAATATTCGATCTCAAACTATAATACAAACGTATAGTCACAAAAAGCATTTGGTCTTTGATAAAATAAAGAAGTTAATCAATAAAAAAGATTAGGTTCACAATAATCTTAGTATTCTACTGTTTGATAAATGCAACTATCTCAGCTATTAAAGAATGATTAATTTAAAAACTTCAATGAAAACTAGAAAATAGTATGACAGAAATTAGTCACAGTCTAACATCTCGTATCCTATATCAAAGATAAAACTCCAAATGGATACATGATAGACATAAAAATTTATATCATAAACAGATTAGAGGAGCAAGAAAGAAATTTCCTTATGATACAATGGCTAGGGAAAAAGATTATGGTTAATCAAAAGATAGAAATACAGAAGATAAGTTGAATAATTTTATTATTAACCAACACAGGTAAAACTACAAGGGAAACAGCCAGGAAAAATGTTTTTGCATGTTTTTCTGACAAAGAGCTCATGTAAAAATATATATAAGAAACTAAATCCAAGATATGAAAATAATAGCCATTCTCCAATAGATTAAAGGATATATGAACAGGTGGCTTTCAAAAGAAGAAATCTATGAAAAACTATGGAAAAATGACCCCCAAATTGCAATAATTACAGAAATGCAAATTAAAGCAATTCAGAGGCTACACCTCATCTCTATCAAATAGACAAAGATGACAAGAAGGAAAATGACAATTATTGGGTTGGTGTGGAGCTATGAATTTGGGTTTCCCATTCAGCAAACCAATTTGGAACTCTATCTGAAAAATACATAAAATATATCCCTCTGACCCAGAGATATCATTAGAGGACTATCCCTAAAAGAGATTAAAAAAAGGCAACCCACATGTTAAAATATATTTATAGCAACTTATTTTGTGTGTAGTAGCAAAGAAACTAAAACAAATATATGTATATATATAAAGGTTTATATGTTTGCATGTATATGTGTACAAAATTTGGTTTGTCAAGTTCAAGACTAAAAAAAAATAAAATTCTAAAATTAATCAGAGAAAGAATAACTGTGGTTTTCTATTCTAAAATTCTATGATACAACCCAATCAAAAGTTAAAGAAAGTTCTCAGGAATGAAACAGATATAATTCTGAAGTAGAGGAAAAGGGAAAGTTATTTTAGAAGACCAGTGTGAATATACAGAAAACTAATTAAGCAATTTCAGTTTAAAAGTACATGTATAATATATTGGATTACTTGCTGTCTAGCACTTCGGCTTTTTAGGCAGGGCTGCTATTGAAGGCCTACCTGCGCTTTCACTGGTTCCTATTCAGTGGAAGACTGATTCACCAGTGTGGGTAGAACAGTGGCCTTTAAGAAGTGATAAAATTCAGGCCTTATTAGACATAGTGAACGAACAACTTGATCAAGGACATTTGCGGCCTTCTCTAAGTCCTTGGACTTCCCCAGTATTTATGGTGAAAAAGAAATCTGGAAAATGGAGGATGTTAACTGATCTAAGAAGAGTAAATGAACAGATGGAAACTATGGGAACTCTTCAGCCTGGACTTCCATCTCCTACTGAGTTGCCAAGAGAATGGCCTCTTTGGGTTATAGACATTAAGGATTGTTTCTATTCTATCCCTTGGGATAAGGAGGATATGAAAAGCCTTGCTTTCTGCCCATCTCTCTTTTAAGATCCTTTTTGAACTCTTCCAAGAGAGCCCTTTGAACTGGAGACCAGTTCATATCTCCCTTTGACGCTTCACCTGGAGGCATTTTGTCTTTCATGTCTTCTTCTAGGATTTCTGTTCTTTCCTGTCTCCATAGTAGTTCTCTGTACTCAAAGCTCTTTTTTTTTTTTTTTTCTTTCTTTCTTATTTTTAAAGGTTGAGATCTGTTCAAAGGGATAATCTGCAACTCTATAATGGGGAACAGATTAAAAAAGTCTGCCAGAGTACATCAGAAACAGGACATGGAGACTGATGTCATTTCCTCTTTTTCAGTAGAGCAGATGGAATGATAGAATTTTCAAGGTGAAAAAGAGAAATATAATTATTTAGCCCAACCCATATCTGTATATAAGTCCCCTCCAACAATTAGTAAGTGGACACTATCACAGAGTCATTTTTTTTTTTTTTGGAGAGTTGATAGGGGCTATCCCATTTATAGGTCTGGAAGGGCAATAGTCACTTTTTGAACTTATCTCACTGCTGATTCAGTCATTCTGTTTTTCTGAAATAGGCTGATTCACCTCTTGCTGGGGACCTCTGCCACTGGAGGCTACCATGTTAATCCCAGATTTAGTATAGACACTAGTTCAGCTTTAGCTCTATAGCAGCTCAGAACCCTTGAATTCTTGCAATATACTAGTTTTATCTTTCTTAACTAAAAAGAAATTCTGGTCTGTGCCTATTCCACCCCTTACCACCCAGAGAATTGATCTTTACCAAAGAGGAGAAAGTCCTAATGAACTTTGGAATTCAGGTTACACTTAAAAAGCCTTTGGTGATATAAACTGAGAGTAACTATAAGTAAAGAATACTGGTTTTTCCAATACGGTCTATTTCTTAGGCTTCAAAGTGTGTGTGTAGTGATGATCCTGAGCCAAGAAAAATGTGGTAATCATCCTCCTTTCCCTGAAGTCAGTCTGAATCTATTGTGCTACAGGTATGTCTAGTATAAGGATTACAGTAGCATATTTCTATTTTAGAGTTTTAATTTTTAATAAGTTTAAAGTATAGTCTTCTTTCAAGTAGGCATTTCTAATCAAGCAAGGCTCTACTCTTAGCTCCATGGGAAAACTCCCAAAAGTGAGAGCACCTTTTTAAAATGTGAAGCCCAAAGAAAATGTATATTCAGGAGAATCTGGCTATTCGTAAAGTATCTCCTCTCCCTATAGAAATTATATATAGGATCGACACAAATAGACTATGCCTCTTTCTATGTTCAGAAGAAGTTCCCAGTGAATAAAATTGGAGGGAAGAATAATCAGTGCATGGGACCCCAAGAGAAAAGCTATATTTTAGGAAACATTGAAATAATGGCTAAATATCTGCGTAAAAGTAGTTAAAGGAGAGAGGAGAAGAGAGAAATTATTCTTGGATGATTATAAAATATATCTTATTTACCTGGGAGAGTTTGTAGCATATTGGATAGATTTTTTTAAAAAGATGGTCTTAATTACCCCAGAGACCAGAATTTCATATGAGGTAAATATGTTTTTAGATAGTTTTCTAAAATGCCTATAATTTACTGAAGGAAAAAAAAAAAGGACTGTGTCCTCTGGAACCAATCTGACCTCATAGGTAAATATAAATTTAAGTAGATTCCTAAGAAGCATAACATGTATAGTGCCTGATGGACTGAAATGTCTTTGAAGATGCTGGAAAGGTCCATCAGTTAAATTTATATTAGAAATGTATTGAAAAAAATGCATCATTTTCTCAGTGGACTATAATTGGCTATGCATAGTAAAAATCCTTATTTTAAAAAATGTGTTCTGTAGCCACAGATTTCTAAACCTCAATAACTATTCCATTTTACTTTTTTCTTTTTCAAAATGAAGATACTAAACAACATTAGTGTGACTGATGGAAATGAAATGCTTGATAAATGTGATGCTATAATTTACAACTCTTTCAAAGTTTTTTTTTTTCTTTTTCTCTTTTAATGTAGGTATAATCACTAGCCACAGGTGAAGTGTTAAAGAAGACGTAGAAACAACATTCTACCTCACTTTCAGGGAAATGATGATTTCAGGACTGCTTGGCTACATTTAAACTTTTAAAATGTATCCTTATTATCTAGGAAGGATTTCCAGCCTTCCATATAATTCATCAAAAATAACCCTATAACAATGTGTTTTTCCTTAATGCAGACCATTTAAATATTAGCTTTGTAAATGGTCCTTTACTTATCATACTTTATTTTCTTTGAAAAAACAGTTAAACAATTTGGGAAGACAAAATTTAAGTTGCTTAGGGGCAGCTTTCTAGCTGTCTTGAAATGAGGGAGAGCTGAAGCATAGGATGTCCACACATCAAAATATCCATACCTAATTGCTATTTTGGTACTGAATCTTTGATCTTATTTCCCAGTGATCTTGAACTTGTTTTTGATCCTAATTTTTATTTCAGCCCTTGCTTTATATATCCTACTGCCTCTGACACTTTTAGATCTAAGTCCTGCATACCCAACCACTGATTTCTCCTTATTCATACCATATTTCTGCCCTATGCCTCTTCTTTTCTATCTGTAAAAAAATTTCTATTTGAAACCTTTCTTTTCTCCACAGCAGGAAAACTTAAGCAAATAAAATGGAACATCTGCAACTTCAGTCCTTCTGTATTCTGACCTCAGTCCCATTTCCAAGTGGGACTGGAGCTCCGGGAGTAGTGCTTGTGTGATAGTAGGAATAGCCAAATAAGAACTGATAGTACTTGCATTAGATGCAACAAGGAAAAGGGTCGTTTAGGGAAAGGGATAGCAGAAAAATTATGCTTCCTTGTTTTCAATTTGGCCAACAAATATTATCTGCACCGTGATAGCTATCGAGGAAAAAGGGTATTGGATATGGAATCAAAATATCTAGTTGGAATCTTGAGTCCATTACTTACTACACATGGAAACTTGGGCAAATAATTTCTTTAAACCTCTGTTTCCTTCTCTGTAAGATGGGAATAAAATGGAAAGTACTATATATAGTATACCTGAGAAAAGTGCTTCATAGATCAAATGTAAAAAGGTTTATCATCACAAATTATTGTTTTTATAAGAGACACAAAGTTATTGCTTTCAAAATATTCATAATCTGGTTCAAGAGACAAGACACATACCAAAAATTAAGTGCATTCATAAATACAAAGAAGAGAAAATCATGGGCAAGCATAAGATTTTGTTTGATTAACAGCTGAGTGGCACATGGAATAAATATTATGTGTTCAAAAGGAGTAAATCATGGAAAGCTTCTTTGATGAAGGAGAACTTGAAGCAAACCTAGCAAGTTGCATCAGATTTGCATGAGCAGAAAGGAGGTGGGTAGAGCAGGATAAGGGAACAGTGATAAGGAAGAGGGAATGTAAGAGAAGGCAAAATTCACACAAAAGTTCTCAATATTATATCTGTTGACTGAAGATAGGAAGGTAAGGATTATGTTGAGGTAAAAGAGAGATAAGATGAGTTCTGCAAGGGAGAATTTAAAGAGAAAGCACATAAAGAAGGGAGCTAAACCCCAATGAATATCCAAGTAGTAGTTAAAAGGAAAAGTGGAGCCATTAAAAAATAAGAGAAGGAACACAGAGATATAAAAAGAAAATTAAGGTGGTGTCATCTCAGGAAAGCTAAGAAAAAACACATTTTTCCAATAAGTAAGGGATGGTTTAAAACATTGAATGTATGTTGCAGACATTTGATTACAAAGCATTAAGAGTAAAAAAATTGGAGGCATCAGTTATGTTCACATTTTTTTTTAGCCATTTTGAGGTGAATGGGATGACGAAAACAGTTGACTGCTTTCTGCTAAAAATTTAACAGCTCATGCATAGAGTAAGCACTTACTTTATACTAACTCAGAATTTATTGGAGGCATTGGATAGAGCACTTGACCTGGAGTCAGAGGATCTGAGTTCAAATCTGACCTCAGACATTTTGTATTTAGTAACTCTGTGATCTTGGGTAAGAGACTTAACCTGATTACCTCACCTAATAACAACAATAATCCCCCCCCCCCAAAAAAAAAGCCAACCTTAATATTTAATGAATGAACTGATGGGTAAATCGCCAAAAACAATCTGCAAAACATGGAGGGAGATAACTTCTTGTTTTAAATTATTATCAGTTTTCAATGTCCTAAAGTACTCATGTGAGAAGCTAGAGAATCAACTATGAATAAATGACAAAGTTAATCATGATGATGAGAAATTGGTTTATCTATTTCCCATCTACACCCTTATCTTTTACCTGTCTTCTCACATTTAACTCCATGGTTCATTTTGTTTCATAACTTTACTGAATCACATACATTCTGCATTGTAAAGGATCTCACAAGTTTTTAGATTCAATTTGTATCTGAACAAAAATCTTTACAACATCCCTAGCAAGTGTCTATCCAGCCTCCTATTGAGGCAGGCAAGTGACACAGAATGAGAAGACCTTAATTCAGATCTAATTTCAGATACTTACTAGATATGTAATTCATGCCAAACCATTTAACCTCTTTCTGCCTTGGTTTCTTCATTTGGAAGAGATATATAAAAATTTATATGCATTTATTTAAAATCTGTTCAAAATGGATAAATAATAAATAAAATGGGTGAAATAATGGCAGCTACCTCTCAGGGTAAAGAAAAAATGAGGTATTTATAAAGGACTTCACAAATTTTTGAATGTTATATAAATTATTATTGTTATCTTTAATGAGGCTACTACCCTCTAAAGCAGAATATTCCACTTCCAGTTTTAATTGTTAGGAAATGTTTCCTCACAAAGTCAAAATGTATATCTGTCTGTCTCTCTTTCTGACTATATATATCTCTATTTTTGCCTCTGTCTCTCATAGTCTCTATCTCTCTATCTCCATTCTCTCTGTTTCTCCCATTATCTGTCTCACTTTGGCCAATCATTCCTAGTTCCTTTAGCCAGTCGATATACTTTCTTCAGTGAGTCACTTAGGACGGAACTTAATATCCCAGCTTTGGTGTGACTGGGGCAGAGAACAGTGAAACTATCATTTCCATTATTCTGGATGTTATACTTCTTTGACTCTATTTTGCAATAAGGTCAACTTTTTAAAGTTCCATGTTTCATTGTTGACTCATTGATTTAAAATACCTCTTTCACTCAAAACTATTGTCTTGTCATACTTCAACATTCTATTCTTCTGTAATTGTTGTTTTTCTAATTCAAATATAGGACTGTATTTTTATTAATTTTTATTTTCTCAGATTTGAAATACAGCTTTCTCATCTAATGTCTTAGCTATCTTTACTAGCTTCTCATTATCTGCAGGTTAAAAGTGTCAAAATCATAAATGCCCCAAAGGACAATGAATAAACTTTTGTAGACTACAGAATACTATAAATAAAATAATGCAAAAATATTATCACAAGTATATGTATGACTAGAAAAGGGCCAATCATGTAGTGAGGATAATAAATGACCAAATGTTTTATGGGTTACAATTCAAAAAGGAAAGACTTTATCTTGTTATATAGATCCTCCATAGAAAATTTGGATGTCAATTATCTATGGAAGGATATGGACAAAAATCACAGAAGGGGAAGGCCTGTAATAATTGTTTTCTGATTGACAGTAAAGAATACATCACATAGATGAAATCTAAGTTTTAAATCAATTAATAAGCATTTATAAAGCACTTACATGTTACACACTATACTAAATACTTAATAAACTGTTCAGAGTTTGGGAACTGATTGCTTTACATCAATATGAATTCATTTGATCATATACACATTTAATTAATGCATTGTATAAATTAATGTAGCTCCTGCAAAGTTCTCATATAAATGATTTCTATTTTTGGCCAAAAATCTTATACATCAATTATACTTGCTATGGCAAGACATGCAAATTATTTGTAAGGCTGGACATATTTAGCTCATTTATTTTTGCTGTGGCAATTGGGGTTAAGTGACTTGCCCAAGGTCACACAGCTAGGAAGTGTTAAGTATATTTAGATCATTTAAGAAGCCACCTAACGCCTAATAATAACAAAAAGAAGCAATTTAAGAAAGTGAATCTGAGACTTCAAATACAGTCAGGGCATATGTCCTTTTGAACATAGTGACTACTGACCCAATAACCCATATTAAATTAACACAATTTCAATAGTGCCATTCTGGGTTTATTTGCACAAAAGGCTCTATAATATTTATATATGTATTCATTTATTTATTCTGTATCTATAATTTTCAATATTCTAGGGAGCTTCTAGGGAACAAATATTATATGATTTAAATTCTTAGAGAGTTGCCTGAGTCACTGAGAAGTTAAATTATCTTTCCAAGGTCATAGATCTATATGTGATAGAGCTGGGGCCAGAAGTCAGGTCTTTCTGACCCAAAGGCTAATCCAATATCTAAGGTATCATTTGATCATATGGATTTATTATTTCAGAAACAAAACAAAGCAGCCCAATGTCAGCAGCTTGATTAGTTGAATATAAGCTCTTTGTGGGCAAGAACTGATTTTATTTTTGTATGTGTATCTCTAGCAAGTGGCTCATAGTAAATGCCTAAAAAACTTACAGATCAATAAATCTATAAAGCTTCCCGTGATTAAGTCATTAATTGCATCTGCTCATTGAGATGGAACACCAGCAATGTTCCTGAGAGGTAAAATAAAGGACATTAGAATTAAGCATTTCAACTTTATGATTTTTTTTCCACATATTAAAATCCCTGCCCCAGTAGACTCAGGAAAGAGTTTCAGTGTTATTTCTACCTACGCTTTAAGTGCTGCTATCATTATTTAAACTTTTACTTGTGGAGTACTTGAAGGCCAAAAAAGAACATGCTTGAATTTAATTTCTAGTGACAGCTAATACAGTGCATTAAAGGTGTAATACCATACATATGGTAGTTATATATAAATAGTCACATTAAAAGGGGTTATAACATTCCTAAGACATCCTATGTCTAAAACATTTTTAAAAGCATATCTGCAGCACAACTTATCTTAAATTATTTTAATTGGTTTTGAGAAGATTTCAGATTAAGTGATGAGGTTCTGACTTTTAGTGATTATAAGAGAGAAACAAAAGATGAACATTTTCTTAGTATATGCATGGCATAAGAGATAGAGAATAATACTCAACACCAGAAAGGTATGGATTCAGGTCCTACTTCTGACATGTACACATTTTGTGATCTTGGGCAAGAGCCTTGGCAACTCTATGTGTATAAATTAGAGAGAAGTTGCCTATCTCCTTTGAGTGAAAGGACCTGAGTTCAAATTCTGTCTCAGACATTTATCAGGTATGTGATTTTGTATGCTTCATGTTGCTCAATTATAAAATGAGGATAATAATACCCACTTTCCAAGGTTGTTAAAAGTATCAAATGACATAATATTTATAAAGCACTATTTAAGTGCTATCTATAATAATAATATCATTATTATTATTATTTTCTCTATTGTTATAGGGAATTTTCTAAATCAAAGAGATCATAGGTCCAGTTTTTATCCCTACTTTGTCATCAGATTAGCTTCTAAGAAGATTATCTCACAATCAAAATTACCTATAATTGTTTTTAATGAAAATGTATTGTTTCTCCAGACAGAATGTAAGCTCCTTGGGGACAGAGACTACTTAGTTTTTTTTCCTCTTAATTCCACCTAGTACAGTACCTGGCACATGGTAATTGCTTAGTAAGGGTTTATTGGTTATGTAAATGCTGTTAATTAAGAATTAAAGTTATTTTCATGTGTTATTCTTATAATAAATAGAACTAATGCAAAATATATTTTTGTTTTTCCTTCAAAAGTTTTGACTTGTCCAAAAAAAAGTGAAAAAATGAGTGATGAGGTCTGACTACTTTGTAATGATTTTACTGTTGTGATTTTTTAAAGTTTGAAAATAATCCAGTTACATTCTTTAGCTCGATTACTTACAAATAACTTATCTGCAAAATCAAGTAAATCTGTCAGTTGTGCAAGTTTATTTTTCCATGTGCAATCTAGAGATAAGCAGCCTTGTAATATTAGATTTCCACTGACATAATTGTGCATGAATTCTGATCTGATTTGGTATTACATGGTGCAAAAGGTGACACATTTTCTCTAATACATCCCATTAGAAAGGGAAAGAAATTGCCAAAGTATGAAATCTGAGGACTCTGATTCAAAAAGTAAAGGACTCAGAGGTCAGCTGGATGGAAAAGTAACTTGTTCAACTACCCCAGGCACTAAACGCTGTGACAAGCAAACCTAATATCCACTGTAGTTACTCAGTTAGACAATCAATAAAAACATTACATTATCAGACAGCTACAGCTGTATGTTAGTTTATCATATTGCCTTTTCTGTCCCCCAAATGTTCAAGCTTGCATTTAGTAGTGATCACAGAAATGATAAAGATACCATCTCTATTCCCCAAATACACCCAATTAAAATGCATTGCTTATAAACAATTACCAAGAAACTGTGTTTTTCTGTACAACACTGCCAGCTGCAATTTCAAAGTCCAATAAAATGCCTCTTTTCTGCAATAAAGCAGGAGTGAATAAAAAGAAACTTAAAAGGTCCCTTTTATCCAGGTCACAGTTCCTAAACTATCAATTTTTAGAGATGTTAGTGGTCTTCTGAATTTTGATTTGTTAACTTGAACTTTAGGAAAAAGGCAGAACTGAACTTTTTGCCATTCCAAGTTAATTTTTTTAAGTGATAAAAATATTATTTAAACCAGGGCTTAATATATATATATATATATATATATATATATATATATATATATATATATATATATATATATATATATATATATATATATATATATATATATATATAACAATACAATACAAATGTATCTGAAATAGGAATGTTCTAAAAGCTTTTTGCATTTCACTTACCCTAAGGGGTCAGTTCACACCATTTGGCCTTACTTTGCTGATAGCCAGCACAGGAAGGCTTCTATTTCAGATAGAGTTGATTTTAAGAGGCACAATACACAAATCTTAATTTGATTAACATATTATGGACCAGGGGTGCAACAAGTTAGTCAAATGCCTAAAATTTATAAATGGAAGGCAATGACTGAGATTCTAAGGGGGTTTTCTCCAAAAGTGGGTTCAGCTAAAGGCAAGAGATGGAACTACTTTAACTCCAAAATTGAAGGTTGGGAAAAATGCTGTTAGCAAGCTCTTATTGATTGGACAACAAAAGATCCCAGCCCAGGTCTTACTTGGTCACTGTAGGGATCTGATGACTCAGAGTGTAACTAGCCATTGTTTCTGTTTTGGTCAGAAACCCTAAAGATCTTCCCTCAATTGATTTAGATTTTGTTTTTGACTAGATTAAAAAAAAAAAAAAAAGTCATTCTTTGTCTCATTGCTTACCTAGCTCACTGAATGGGTACTTGACTCAGCCAAATTGAGACTTGCTAAATACCTTAGTTTAAAAAGGCCAAGATCTCTCCTTGTATCCAGGGCCATCTCCAGTAGTCCTGATCCACCTATCTTGCCACTGGACTCTGACGACTCAGGAGGAGAGAATGAGGCTGGTGACTTTGCACAGCCCTTCCTAACCCAATCCAATTTACTTGCAAGTCATGACATAACCTTCCTGATATTCTGGTTCTCTTCAAGAACAAAGAACAAACAATGAACAAACAAACAAGAGAAAGTGAATTGATTCCTTGGACTTCTCTTCCCACAAGATGTCCTCTTCTGCCTGAGAGGAGTCACTCTTTCTTCCCTCCGTCTCTTAGATGGAAAGAAGGGAGGAAAGAAGGAGGGAAAGAAGGAAGCAAGCAAGCAAAGAGAAAGAGAGGGAAGGAAGGAGGGAGGGAGGAAAGAAGAAAAGTAAAGAAGGAAAAGGAGGGGAAGAAGGATTGAAGGAAAGAAAGAAGGGGGGAAGAAAGGAAGGAAAAAGGAGTGATAAGGGAGAAGAAATGAAGGAGAGAAGAAAAAAAGAGAGAAGGAAGGGAGAAGAGAGGGAAGAAAGAAAATAAAGAAGAAGAGAAGGAAGGAAGTAGGGAGGGAGGGAAAGAATAAAAAATAGAAAGATGGAGAGTTGGAAAGAAGGAAATAGGGAGGGAAGAAAGTAAGAAAGAAAAGAGGAAAGGAAGGAGGGAATCTGAGAAAGGAGAAAGGAAGAAGTAAGGGAGAGAGAGAAAGAAGGAGGAAAGTAAGTTAGAAAGAAAAAAAGGAAAGAAGGAAGGAGGAAGAAATGAAAGAATGAAGGAGAGAGGGAAGAAATGAAGGTGGAAGGGTGATAAGGAAGGAAGAAATGAAAGACAGAAGAAAAGAGAAGGAAGGTGTAAGGAAGAACTGAATTTAAAACCAACTTTAGATTCATTCACTATATGATACTAGGTAAGTCACTTAACTTCTGCTTACTTAACTCAGTTTCCTCATCTCTTAAATAAGGATAATAATAGCACCTATCTATCAAGGTCATTGTGAAGGTCAAATGGTAAAGCAGTTTCCAAACCTTAAGACACTACAAAAATACTAGTTATCTTCTTCATCATTATTCTTATTAATATTTAAGAAATTTCAGGACCATTTCAAGATAGATCCGTACCACCCTTAGACTTTAAATGACTATGATTTTGGGTCAGCAACCTCATTTTTTTGGATTTCAATTTATATGTGATTTCTCAGAGAGAAGACAGTTAGGTTATCTCTAATGATGGCTTTTTAACAAATACCTATGATTTCTTTTTTATCTCTTCAATTATTTTTACATCTCTTTACTACTTTAAGGACATATATCCTCAGCCTGTTTATTTTCTCCTAGTTTTAGCTCCATGTTGCCTAGCACTGGTCCTTTTCATTGTCATATATTGAAGTATTATGCTCTCAAATCCAAGACCCTGCTTTTATCTGCCCCAAAGTTAGTTACTCTCTGAACTTTGTTACTGGCAGAAAAAAAACAGGTAAATTGCTCCTAAGGATTTTTAGGGGAAAAGTAATGGCTACTTCCTTAGTGGCCCAAATTATTACAGTATATACTATAGAGGTTAATGAATCTTAGAAGATGGGAATATGTTATGAATCAGTATAATACTGAATATCAATATATATATATATATATTACCCTTTCCAGAGAGGGCAAGATATATATATGTACTTTGATATTCTTTCCAGAGAGAAATCTGGAGGCATTAAAAGATAGAACAAAAAAAAAAAAATTCCCTTTTTAATATCAAGACTCATATTTCGCATTATATAACAAATATGAGTCTATATAAATCATATTTATGACATCTTTTAAGAGGCCAAAACATTATTCTTCTCCTAACCCCCAATATTGTTTATATTTCACTAAAGCAAAATGGAACCCAAGAAGCTTAAACTTGGAAATTGAAAAAAATCTTCTTAATATGAAGCGTTCCGGATTTAACTAAATAATAGCTTTTTGAAAAAGATTTAACAACATAAACTCATTGGAGTAGTTCAGTGGTCCTCAAACTTTTTAAATAGGGGACAGTTCACTGTCCCTCAGACTGTGGGAAGGCTGGACTGTAGTAAAAACAGAAACCCACACTCTGTCTCTACCCTTCAGCCCATTTGCCATGGCAAGACTCATAAATGTCATCAGCCCATTGCATCTGGCCCAAGGGATGTAGTTTTAGAATCCCTGAGAGTAGTTAATATGTAAATAAGCTCCCTAAAGTAAAAAAATTAAAGGCACTTCATGTTGTACAAGTGTGAAGGAGAAACAAGTACAAAGCAAAATATTAGTTCACTAGTTTAAGCAACAGTCATATTTGAAGATACAATGTTTCAGATGGTTCACTTCTAACTACATACATTCCAGGATTTCTCAATTACTTTAGAAAGCATGTCAGTATTTTTTGTAGATATTTACAAATTTGGAGCTTCACTAAACTGGTTAACTTGTTTAGATTTAGAAGATTTATGAAGTATTTTTCAAGAGGCAAAAAGGCACAAACAAGAGTATAACTTACTGTATTGCTTTGTTGCAATACTGCTATATATGCCAATAGGCCAGTAATATTAGCAGTTTGCTCCTAATTTGTTTTTTGAAGAAATAAGATTTATTGTACTTAATCCAAAGTATCAATATAATATTAACCACTTTTGATTAAAGAATTTTGCCAATCTGAAAAACAAAAAAAGACCTCCTTTCAGCAAAGAGTTTAGATTAAGTCAATGAAAGAAAGTCTGGCTTAATACTTTGGTAACTTTGGAAGATACAATGTTCTTCTAGCATGGTAGCAAAAGATGGAGTCTTCAGTGAAAACTAAAAGTAATTGGGACCTTTAAAAATATTCCTTCCTAGCATCAAATGATACAGGATAAAAATTATGTTTATAATTTCTTTTTCTTGTGGATTTTGAATTTGAATTTTGAAATTCAGTTCTTATATCTTCACATAGATAGATTGTGTGACCCTAAACAAGTCACTTATCTCAAGATCTAAGACTTTAAATTGTAGAGCAGGTGATGATTGGATCTATATTGGTGGAGAGGGTTTCCTTACCAAGAGCCCCTTGTATCAGTGAAATCTAAATCTAAAAATTATGTAAAAACTGTACATACATGTACACATATGTATGTTAGAAAGTTTTCCTTTGACTACATATATGAAAAGTTCTCTGAGCATTCTTCATTTTAGAAACTTTAAGAGCACCTGAAAATGTAACTACATTTCCCCCCTTAACCGGTAGCTTCTATTTTATTAGTGTTTTCTTCTCAATGCATGTGAGAAACCAAAGATATGAAAAGCCTTGCTCTAGCCCAGACTTGAACCATGTAGAAGAAAAAGGTGAAATCTTGTACTGTTGTGTGACTATAGCCATGAGACATGTTATTCATTGTTATTGTCATTGTTGTAATGGTTGGTTCTTCATTTTGAAGAGAACCAATGACATGATGGCTTTACTTATGCATGAATTGGGTTTAACTGAGGCAGAATTCCACAAAGTTGTCCACTTCACTCTCTCTTCCAGAGTTCTAAGAGTCTAGTGGCAAGGTGAAAGTCAAGATGACTGGCAATGGCCAGTGATGCAGGGGATAACCTTGACATCTTCTATGAGTGACCAAGCTCTATAAGTTCCACAATGCCTACTTCATCTATGTTTTTATGGTCAATGAAAAAAGTTCTCATCTGTCCTTCTTTGGGAGGGGAAGGGGAAAATTATTAATGCTATTGGTAGAAACACATGAATAACCTCACTTACTTTATTTGTTTTTTTCTATAATGAATCCCAAGATCACAGATTTAGAAATAGAAGGGACCTTAGGGATAATAAGTGTTTTAGTTCCTAGCTTCTTTTAAACCCTAATTTCTTCAATCCCTCTTAATTCTAGTGCCTTCCCTCTGTTAATTATTTCCTATTTATCCAGTACATAGATGCTTTGTATATATTTGTTTACATGTTGTCTTTCCCATTAGTTTATAAGCTTCTTGAGGGAACAGATCTCTTTAGGCTCCATTTTGTATATACAGTGCCTGACACATAGTAAGCAACTTATAAATGCTTATTGATGGATGTTTATTGACTGATAGATCTCAACAGAGAATGTTCCTGCTGTTCCATATTTGATGGAGTACACAAACTGGCCTGAGATACAAAACCTTTTAGTCTACCTAAAGTTTCTAAAAATGTTTATCTTAAAGAATTTCTTTTCTTTATCCTTTCTATAACTCTTGTGCTCTAATCCTTCATCTCTTTTTACTACAGTGAGATTGTTTTATTTAACATAACTGGAAAATGCTACTTTGCCAGATCAAAATCTTTCCTATCACATATTTTAATTATCTCTTTCCATGCACTCATGGTCTACTGGAGATGCACAGACGTATGCATCTAGGGCATGCTAGATACACTAATATGTACATGTTTGGGATTGAGAATTTAATCAGTAAACACAGCCTACAAGAATTAAAGCATAAGAAAGACCTGTGTATATTTACTATATATAAACACAGGGTTTTTTTTAGGCAACTCAGATACATTCCATGACAATGTCTACTTATCTTGAAGCATAGTAACCTTGACATGATGGCCAAAGGAAAAATAGAGACATTATGAGCATAAAAATCAGAGCACTTTAATATCATTTCTCAACAAACATGGTTAAAATACCATGTCTTTGAATGGATGCTTTTTTTTTTTTTTCTAAGAAAAGCCTGCATTCTATCTTTGGTTTCCTGAAATCACAGCTGGATCTTATTATAAGCCAAGTAAGAAGCTCTATGGAAAGCGTGCCTAAACCTTTAAAGCTACAAAAAGAAAATTGATCTTCATTAATTAGATGTATAGATTATATAGATTGACCACTGTGTTATTATATAACACTGTGAAAAAGGTCATTTTATGGTTTGTTGCTAGCTTTACTCTAGGTAATTTAGCTAAGTCTTATTTGCTGAGATATTCCACTGACCACAGAAGGCAAGATTAAAAGCTGGGTCAAAAATCAGATCAAACTGGGAATCTATGATTGGTGGAGGCACTGTACATTCAGGGAATGGTCTAGAACATATGGCATTGAACACACAGCCTTATCTCTTTGTAACATTTAATACATGGCAAATACCATCTACAACGGAGCTTAATGTAGTATTACTGCATAACACTGATAAGTGAAAATATTAACAACTCCGTGGTTCATTATTGAATAATCAATCCTCATGGCTTAACAACAGTAAATCTGAGACCTGCCATTTTAAGCTCTGACTTTTGCTTTTATGGAGACCTCAGAGCTGGATCTGGGTAGGAGAGACCCAATGTCATATTTGAGTAAATAGAAAAAAAGCAACAAAAGATTCATGTCATGGCAAGCCTGAGGATGTAGAGCCTCACCTGAATAATGATCAGCAGCTTTAATGAAAAGCAGGTTTAAAGAGAAATGTTAAAATAGGACAATCTGGAGAAGATCTGAGGGACTAAGAGAAGACTGAGCTTAGTAACCTTGACCAAAACCTTCTGAGGTGTCCAAATCAATGGTGATTGCAAAGATATTACAATACCAATATTTTAATTAATGGTAATCTTTAATCTGCTTGAATTCCTAATAGCCACAAATGTGCAATTTATAGAGGGACAGCAAGGAAAAGCACTCTAAGTTTAATTCAAAGAATCTACTTCTACTTCAACTTATGACCACACCGACCTTGTCAAGTAGCCAGTGCCTTGCACTTTCATTGTGAATAAGTGACTAATATCTATGCTGGCTCTAAAGAAAGACACTTTTCATAATCGCCCAACAATCTGCTAAGTGAAAACATATGGATGGGCTTAGGCAAAGCCTGCCAGGGGTCTTTGCTGAATGGAAAACAGGTGCTCTTGTTTCGTGCCATGTAATACCCCATTTACCCCCAAGTCCAAAGGTTACAGGACTAATAGCTGCCTTGTGGTAATCAAGGAAAGCTAAGACACTAGCCATGGTGAAACATCTGGGACATATTTTACATACTTGCAACATATGCTTCAGGTTCAATTAAAGTGAGGCTTTGGCACATTTATTAATCTTTTTTACTTTTATCCCATAAGAGAACCCACTGACCTGACCTTACTATTATACCATATGAGAAAACAGGAATAATGAGAACTGGAGGTCAGTACCTGCTGGTATAGCAAAGACACATTTGTTTCCCCCCCCCCAAAAAAAAAAATTCCATTATGCCTGACTTTACACGCAAACTTTAGACTGAAGAACCAATGAATCTTTTAAAGTAGGAAATTGCCCTGCCACTACTGGAACACACTGACATCTAAACCTTGTAGCATTTAGTGGTACGTAACCTGGCCAAGAGATGGAACTGGTAAATGGGAATGTTAAGGATCCTTTCTATATTTCCATTTCTTATAATAAAAAAACTCACGGTTTAAAAAGTCCATGCAAAAGATTTTATCTCCTATTATGCAAGCACTTAAAAATCTATTGTAAATGATCAGCTTTGTCATTTTCCTTTTTGTGCCCGATATGATTTTTATGCTACAAATTGCATTATAAGAGCTTAAAAAAACCCCTTTCATATTACTGAAAAAAAGGCTTGGATTTATGAAAATCAAATGACATTCATTTCATATGGAAAATACACTCTTCTTACTCCTCCTATAAAAATATAGTTGAATTTACACAGCAATTTAAGCAATCCTTTTCAAAAAACTTTAGTAAGTAGATCAGAAAGTGTACCAGAACCAAGGGGTTGACTGAGACTAGATTAAGATTAGAAGGAGCATCAGATTAGGGTGGACACAGCTCCAGGGACTTGGTGTGTTTTTTCCTAACCTGGTTTTTCCCTTTGTAACTACATTTTGGTGAGTTGTTTCCTCTCCTTTCCCTCTCTCTTCTTCTCTCTATTTTTCCCTTTTTCTCTTGTTCTCCCATTCCCTGCTTTTCTTTCTCTGTCTCTTCCCCTTTATGCCCTTCCTGCACCCCACCCCCGCATAAAAAGGAAGATTCTTAGGAGCCTGGAAATCAAGGAGGTGCCGAGGAAATAGACTGATTTCAAGCAGAAGCATTAAAGCAGCAAACAACACTATGGGCGCACAGTTATTAAAATTTCTGGGAATACACATGCTGCTTGGATGGATCCCTTACAGTAGCTTTAATAATAAAGCTGCTACAAGCAAGGGAAAATAGCCATAAATGGATGGCAGCTTAGTGTTTATCAGAAGAGAAATGATGATTCAGAGCTAGCATGTTGAGTTAAAATATAAGCTCTCTACAGCTACACGGCTGACCTTCGCAATAAATCATATCTTTTATTGCCAGAAGTGTATGCTCACATTATTTAACATTAAAAACTAGCACATATGTGTTTTTGCAGAAGGAGGTTTTGTTAGTTCAGTGTTTGATGATACTAAATGATGTAACTAATGACTAAATAATATACAGAAGGATTTCACAGAACAGCTCTTTCGATTTTAAAATGTTTGAACCAGCATAAGAAGGAACCACTGTCGGAATGTGTGTGTGTGTGTGTGTGTGTGTGTGTGTGTGTGTGTGTGTGTGTGTGTGTTCCTTCCATATTCTTTAAAGCATTGGATGTTAGCTATCTGGGAAAAAAATCATTCAGGGGATTAACTAATCACTGTGAATTTTTTTGACATTTCTAATGCTTGCTGCCAGCACACAAATTCTTACACTGGTATATAACTGTACATCTCTTCTAGAAACAAAGGTCAAAGGCATAAATTAAGATATACTGTTTTTCTCCTCTCTTCAAAAAATTTCATTGCTTTACTACAACAGAAGTCAGATGAATACTGGTGAAGGTCAAAATTTGGTTTTCTATGCAGGACATTTTTTTAAAATCAGTTATTTTCTCTCTTTCCTGTTTCCTACTTTTTTTGGTCTGGAAATACCCTGAGGCAAGCAAAAGGTTGATCCACAGTCCTTTTCTTCACAACAGAACCATCCCAGCAACACCACTTTTGAAGCAATGATGCAAGGTCATCCTAATTTCCTCCCCCTGTTTTTTTTCTTTTGCAGGGGGGACAACCAATCCAAATTTTCCCATTAATTGATTCAAAGAGATGTAGAAACTAACTGTGGCCAAAATCCTATGCTGGGACCAGCCAGTCAGGAAGAGAAATATGTACAAGTAAGAAAGAACAGGTCTGGGGGCCTATAGGGCCATAATGGCTATTCCAGAGCAAGTAGACATTGGCAAGAATTGTGATTATTTAAATGCCTTACAGAGTGCCACACATATATATATTGTCCATTCTTTTAGCCAGGCAATTCATTGAAAATTACAGATGACAGAATCCCATCTTCAACTGATGTGGGGCTGCTATTTTTATTTCTTTTTTTCTTCCCTAAAGTATAGTCCTATTTGTAATACTCAAGACAGGACAAATTTTTGTCCTTCAAAAACAGTTGTCACTGCCGTTATCTTCAGAAGAGCTATCAAGTTCCAGACAAGCTGAATTATTTTTGTTCCTGGCAGAAAAATATTTGACCCAGCTCTGGACAAAAAAGAAGAGGATTTATAGTCCTCTATCCTTCCGGCAACATCCACTGGCATTGTTAGGATGATAAACAGCACTGTCCAATTTTCTGGACTAAAACACTTCAACTCCTTTTTTAACTGTCTGTAAAAACAGTGTCATGTCTAAATTCTCCCATCCCCAGGTACCCAAGAGCTGGGGAAGATAATTACCTTGTCATCTTTGTCATCCTCTTCTTCCTCGTCCTCTAGCATGTCCTCCACTACCTGCAGACAGAAACAGACGTCGTTGTCATGATTTTCAAGAAGAGAATTTTGTTCTGTCAATTGGGAGCTTTTTAGGGATGAAAACTTTATTAACATTTGAAACATGCTGAGAAATAAAATATTCTATCTAGAGATTGAGATTTGGACAATGCTTTATTTTTAATTGATCTACACCATTTAGAAATACTAGGAAAAATATATTTATATCTGTATATCTATATGGCATATTCTATGATAGGGCTGATTCACAGATTGTTCCCAAAATCTTAATGCAGATTATATATACATACATAAATACACATGCAAACATACACATATGTAGATGTAAATACTATATATACAGATATAAATGCATATTTGTGTGTATACATGCATGTTTACATATACTGACATACATAAATGTATACACATAAATATACATTTCAAAATTTGGGGGGCTATACTATATATCTATAGATATAGATATGCTTATATATTTATATGTATATGCATATAATCTATCTATCACCTATATCCATATTTTATTTAGGTACTTAGAATTATTTTTTTCAAGCTCTCTTGTTATTTATATTGTTCAAGCACTTTGGATTTAGAACAAACTTACTAAAGATGCAAATGACTATGTCAGGCTAAATTTCTTATTCATCAGAAGTATTGGTATAAAGGGAAGAGTATTTGACCAGGAAATGGGAAACTGGGCATAGATGCTATTCTGCCCATAATGAGAAGTATGACTTGCCGGATCACTCTTCTTCAATGAGACTAAGATCCTCATATGTAAAATGAGACTGTATCAGGTCATTTCCTGGTTCCAGAATTAGGAAGACTTGAGTTCAAGTCCTGCTTCAGACACTCATTAACTCTGTGACCCAAGGCAATTTCCTCATTTGTAAAATGTGGCTAATAGTACCTCTCCTAGTTTTGTTGTGAGAATCAAATGAAATAATAATTGTAAAGCACTTACCACAGTGCCTGTCATGGAACAGACGTTATATAAATATTAGCTTAATATTTGTTATAATCTATTCTACAAATGCCTATGATAGGGCAAAAATGATGCTTTTCTTCTTCAGAGCATCATTCAATAGCATTGAATTCAAACAGGTTGTAGCCTGAAGACAGCTTTCAGGTCATGTCAGTTAACTCTTAGTGGTCTATGTATGTACATCACGGATCATTCACTTTGTCTATTTTCTGAGATAAGTTTTAAATTCTAGACTTAGCATATTTGTAGACATCTTTCTATTGTTGTTTGGTGAATGACATGAGGATGTAAATTAATTTTAAAAGTTATGAAGGCAAATTTTCTGAATAAAGATAATGAATTTAAAATCAACTTTAATGATATTTTAAAAATGTTTCTATCTGGGAGTTATTCATATCCTTCCCCCTTATACATCATTGCCCATAATCTAAGAGTTATCCACACTTTTTTCCAGTACTAGGTGATTGATGGGTGTGGAGTCAAGAAAACTGAATTAAAATCTTGCTTCACACAATGATTAATTATGGGACTTTGGACAAGTCACTTAACCTCTGTCTGCCTCGGTTACCTCATTTGTAAATAAGATGAATAATATTATCTCCCTCCTATGTTTAGTGCCAAGATTAAGTGAGATATTTATAAAATGCTTTGTAAACTTTAAATAAATGCCAGCTATTACTGTTGTTTTTTTTATTATTGCCTTGGGTTCTGTTCACATACCCATATACATGTTTATATAGACAGATGACTCCAGAGGTACCCAAACCAAAAAGAACTACCTCCTTACATATAAAATCCAACCACTTAATATACCAACCTTAATTTTGTATTTATTTTTTAAGTTTCTGATATAGATTTATGATTTCATATATGTAGGGAAGTCCCTATGAAGAATATCTATATTAGTACAAATTGACGGTTACTCTGGATCTTAGATCTTAATAAATTCCCTAGAGCACTGAGACATTATATGATTTGTCCAGGATCATATAATCAGTATGTGAGAAGTACAACCTGAATTCTGGGTTGTCCTGACTTGGAAACTAGTTTTATATCCACTAAGCTCATTGCTTTTTCTTCTGTGACAAATTATTTTTTAGGATGCAGTTATGAATTATCTTTAAATCTTCCTCCAAAAGATTCCTGCCACCTTTAAAACATATAAGTATATTTGACATTGTTTGCTTTACATGCACATGTTACCCATGGGGATACAAATTTTTAGTAATGGTCAAGGGAGCTAGATAGTTAACTTAATAGTAAAGTTCTTTGAATTAGTAGTTGTTTAAAATGCTAGATAATACAGTTTTACAACATACAAATCTCACATACTAACAGAAGTGAACATTTGACTCTCTTATAAATAGAGCAATACATAAAAATACTTTAAAATATGCTTCAGTGCCTTGGAACCTAGGGAACATGCATACTATTCAAAAGTGCTTCTAACCCATTAAAATATTTTTTTAAAAAGATGGGTGTGTAATAGGTCACCTCTAAAGTCCCTTTCAATTCTAAGATTCCATTTTTCTAGGTTACAGGTTCTAGGTGTGAACTCCAACTGACTTACATACAACAAAACTTTACCTATTTTGAAGCATAGTCTTATATTCTTGACCAGGGATGTGTTTGGCTTAGCTCTGGTTTGTTCAGAAGAGCCACTGTTAAATTTTTATTAATATCATTTATATTGTGAAAACTGGATGTTATAAATGAGGGCTTGATCAATACTTTTGTTGATTGTTTAAACTTTAAAAAGTGATGGAAAATATTATTAATACAGATTAACTTCAAACTATGTCACGCATACAAAAATGTTAAATATTTACCAGCATACTACTATAACCTTAGCCAGCTTAGAGTATTATTAGTGGCTCCTAGCCTCTTTAACACTAGCTATCCCATAACAACAACAAAGGCAGATTTAGGTCAAACACTCACACAGAGACAAAGCTTACAGTTATTCTCAAATTGCTCCTTTTTACAATGCTAGAAGGCATCATCAGTTCTACCTTGGGAATAAAGAGGATCTAAGTCTAAACTTCATAACTGATCAAGACAATGTAGTTTACTTGTCTGAGACTCAGTTTCTTCATCTGTATAGACTCTCTGGGCAGCCAGGTAGTAAGGTGGATAGAAAACAGAACCTCATTTTCTTGAATAGAACCAGAAGATCACTGTACACTTCAATACTGTATGAGGATGTATTCTGATGGAAGTGGATATCTTCAACATAAAGAAGATCCAACTTACTTCCAGTTGATCAATGATGGACAGAAATAACTACACCCAGAGAAGGAACACTGGGAAGTGAATGTAAAGCGTTAGCACTACTGTCTATCTACCCAGGTTACTTATACCTTCGGAATCTAATACTTAAAGTACAACAAGAAAATTGGATTTACACACATATATTGTATCTAGGTTATATTGTAACACATGTAAAATATATGGGATTGCCTGTCATCTAGGGGAGGGAGTAGAAAATTTGGAAAAATGAATATAAGGGATAATGTTATTAAAAAATTACTCATGCATATATACTGTCAAAAAATTATAAATAAAATTTAAAAAAAAAAAGAAAAAAAAAGAACCTCATTTTCTTAGTCCAAATCTGAATTTACAATACTTACTGACTCTGGACAAGTCACTTAACCTACTTTCCTCCTATGTAAAATAAGCTGGAGAAGGAAATGGCAAACCATTCCAGGAAAAACCCAAGTGAGATCATGAAGTGTCAGAATAATTGAAAATTACTGAACAACAAAAAGGTAAAATGCTTTGCAAATTCTAAAGCACAGTATTAATGTGAGCTATTAAATTTCAATGACATCATAAATCCTCAGTCAGATTTTTATTCAAAGATTTAACTAGTTTAAAAAAAATTATAAGACATATTTCCAAGCTACATAAATATGGACTATCCTTTTAACATCCATAAGATCTAAGAACTAAAGGGGACTAGAAGAAGAGAGTCCATCTAGCTAACCCAATACTCTTTACCTTACAGAGAAGGAAGCTTCTATTAGGGGATAGAAATTCACTAGAAAGGAATACTAGTATGCTAGAATCATTATAGATATCCCAAAAGTTGTATCCGAAGCCTAGTAAGTAGATAAAATTAATCAGAGAACTTGTAAAAGGTTATTTAAGTGGTATTATATATGTCCCTATGGGAAAGAATAATGTTCCCTAGGATGATGGGGGAGGGAGTGGTGACTTATTAGCCACCCCAAGCTCATTTTTCTTCCAAATGGAATTCAAATCACAAGATGATATTATGAATCTGAAGGAGACTTGATCCAGTGGGAAAAATTTACCACTTAGAGAGTGAAAACTGTATTGATTGTTTATGGCCTATTTAAAAGTTTTCTAGATTTGCTTATTATTTCTTTGCATTTCTTTTTATTTTTTTGCTTTTTCTGTTTAGTGAAACAAAGGCTGTCCTCTACTTGATATCACTATTATCTTCAGTGCTTAGATAGGAAATGGGGATTCTGTTATATTTATGGAAACTCAGTCATGAGGTATACTCAAAGATTCTACAAGTAAGATATTATCTTTTAAATAAATCCTTTACCTCAGTATAATCCAAATAAGCCCAGAGATGGTGACTATGAGTTACGGTTACAGAGAAGGAAGTAGCTTTGAACCTTCCCTTTAATTACATTATCTGATTCTATCTTTTCATTCAAATAAATATTTGTGGTCACCTATTATGTGAAAGGTGCTGGGTTAAGTGTTATGAGTGGTGTCAAATTAAAATATAAATTGGGGCTACCAAACCCTGTGGACTACATATTGACTTCGTTTTTAAAATGTAATATTATCTGTCGTTTTTAATATTTTTGTTTACTTTGTTAAATATTTTCCAATTACATTTTAATTTGGTTCAAGTCCACTAGAGAGGGGTGTGGGCCACATGTAGCCTACGGGCCACATGTTTGATAACTTTGCTGTGAGATCCATATATACATAGGTGCTACTATTTCTAGTAGAAATTAAATATGAAAATGACACATCAACACTAAGATTACCTTTCACAGTATCTTTTGATCTTTGTGAATGTGCAAATAGATATAAACATATATATGAAAAATTATATTAACCATTTGTAATGGATGGGTGCACTATTTGCCTCCCAAATCAGACAAGAGTAAAGATAAAAACTACCCCAAAAGTCTGAAAAGATAGTACAATGCTCCCTGCCAAGATCATCAGCACCTATGAATCAAACTTTTATAATACTCCAAGATGTAGTTCCTTCTCCCCCACCACTCCTTTGGAAAATAAAATACCCTCGGTAAACCTTGGAGTTTACAATATCTTCATTTCCCCCTTAAAAGCAGTAAATATCTTATCTAAAACATTGGCTATGAGATATCCAAAATGAGAGGTCAGAAATACCAAGCCAAGCAAAATGGACAATATACTATTTACTGATGGGATAAATGAAAACCATATTAATAAACTATTAATAAAAATATAACAAAAAAATGGTTGTACATCTACCTATTTAGCCTGTAACTAAAAAAAGCAAATAAATAAACCCACTGGTAAAGCTCATGTCAATCACCTAACAGGATCAAAATGTTCTACCAGGGAGATTTAAACCTATTATAAAGGAGATAAAGTAAGGCAAATCTTCAAGAGGCTTTCAAATGTTTGTCAGGAAATCTAAAACACAATTACTGAACCACTATCTTAAGAGTTTGTCGTCTCCACTTGTGCCAATTTAATTTTCAAAATGCCAAAACATTATTAGTCCGTAAAAGCAACAAGCATTCTACCTCACACTTTCTGCAAACCAGCTGTGAGCCTGATGTGCAAGAATTGCACAAAGGAGGCCTAGAGAATGGGCCTCTTCATTTGCAAAACTCAAACTGTTCCCACACTGCACAAACGTGTAATTGGATACGCGCAATTGCTCCACAAATGGGCAGCCAGAACCACCCAATACAACAATTTATTTTTAAATTTGGCAGAAAAGTGTTGTCTTAGGGAGGCTGCCTTTGTGTGGCGTTTCAGCTCTCCAAAGAGTTTTTAAAGCCAAATTATAAACCCCTAAAAATAGGGATTTTTAAGGCAGATGACACCCCGCAGTTACCTTTATAATAGCCTCACTTACAGATATCATCAACCTGTTTGATTTGTATGCCCCTGGAGCACAAAGGTGCTTTAAGAATTCCTGGGGAGTCACTTTAGCACAGGTAAAGTTTGAAGTGCTTTGAAAAGAAGATTCAATTATAGTTTTTACAATTAACCATAATGCTAACCCCTTCTCCCCTTCTCCCCATCTCCACTTCTCCAAGATGAGCAAAATGTTCAAATTTCTAAATAGCATTAGGGCTGCTTGCCCAAAATTTTAGATATCTAGATATTTAAGGATGGCTATTGATAATGAATGTCTAGCTTTTTCTGGTTTCCTAAAAACAGGTCAAGAGTTCTCCCTAATTTCCTATGGACTCCAAAAGCTGGAGTCCAAAACTTAGACAAGCTGAGTTCTTTCAAATTAGACTACTGAATAACCACTATATTTAAAAATTGTACAAAACTATACTCTTATCTCGAAAATTCAAATAGCCTATGCCATTTACAAGTAGAGAACTTGATTTAAATAGTTTACTAAGAAAAACAAATAGAAAAGGATTGTCATTCTCAAGTTCCAAGGCTTTTTTCTTTAAATAAATTTGCAGTAATCACTACATACCTAGTTTGGTTTTAGTTAGGTTTGATCAAGCCTTTGCCAGCAATGATACTATAAAAATGTCTTTTGAAGGAAGAATGCTATTTCCCAATCAAAATGGAATGAAAAAAGGAATGATACATTGTGCTAAATAAGATATATTTATAAAAGTTTTCAGGAGGAAATAACCTTAGAACACTCTCGAATTTTCTCTCCAAATTATGCTTCCTGATACCTTGCTTGAAATCAAGTAGCATTAATCAAACAAAGGAAGGGCACCAGGGAAATCAGAAAGATCTAATGCAAGCAGTTAAAAGTGACATGACCTTCTGTAATGTCACTTGTCACAGACTTATATGCCACACAGTGGAAGAAGGTCTTGAAAGAAACTGATTCTTGGAACTATTCCTTGAATGTAATACTAATACAGATGACATTTAAAAAAACACACGTAGAAGGCCTCAAATGTGGCATAGCAGTTATATTATGATCAAATAGTAGGCAGAGAACATTTAAAATTGAAGCAAAAATATTTCTTTTTTAAATTTTGTTCTTAACATTTGTGTAAAAATAGTTACTTGTCAAAAAAAAATGTGCGTAGCAGAACTTCTGACAACAAATGAAAAGGTTCCTTAAAATTGAACCAGTTTGCATCTAGAAATATAGCCTGTGACCTGTACTGGAGCATCTTGTGTTAGTAGTCATTTTCATGCTATTCCAGTTTAGCCAGTGCTTCCTATTTTTCAAGAGATGAAACTTAATGTTAATGGAAAGCCTGAGAAATAAAGTTGACAACTCAAATAAAAAATTTGACAATTTCTTCAATAGCATTCCATGAGAAGAAAAAAAATGATATTTGTGGAGAGCTGTAGGAATGGATGAGATAGAAAAAAACTAAAGAAGGTAGATAAAAGTAACCTCTATTACCAAGGCAAGAGAATGATTCCAGCTCCTTGATATCACTTTAGAAACACACACACACACACACACACACACACACACACACACACACACACACATATATTTAAACTAAGAGATAAAATGGAGTCATAAGATCTCTGAATAATCTTTAAAACTCCTTCTGTTATCATTTTTCTTAGGGAGAAAGTCCTCTCCTAAATTTGCATTCTTTAAGTGAAAAGTGTCAAAGGGAATTGCTTCTTAAGATCATTCCATTTTGGATATCTTAGGAAAAAGGTTATTTATTCTAGTTCAACCATGACACTACAAACATGGAATATGGAGTGAGGGGGTAGGGCTGGTGGGAGTGGAAACTATGAGTCTCTCTCTCTTGTCTGTTTCTCTTGCTATCTATCTCACCTTTTCTAGCAGAAATAATCCCTGTATTAAATAGGTATTCTGCTATGTTCTTAGTGAATGCATATGCAATTCAAATTATTTTATTTTGATAATGTAAAGAAATGGCATCTTAAGGAAAAAGGAAATCACTTTTTCCATTTAAAAAAAATTTAACTTGATTTTTTTTATCTAATCAAAGAAAAACTTTCACAGGAAACAGATTTTATATGTGGTAAATATAGACTATTCAAATACAGATAGATGTAATATTTTGAAATATAAATTAAATAAATATGTTCACTGTTCATATATGAAGGGATTTTGTTAAGAGTGACATTCTTCAGCATAGCCTGGAGTTCATTTAGTTCACTGTCTGCACATAGCTTAACCACAACATGCATTTGTATGTCAATGGATTTACTATACTTGTGTGTAAATGTAATATAAAATTATTGAATGTATATGGATTTAGAGGATGCATTAAACCACTCAGACTATTTCAGGTCATTTGAAAGTACCTGGGGTCAAGCCGAAGACTTTCCTAGTCAATAAGCCTGTTATAACTGTTTATTTGGTCATTTCCCCATCAGGACACCTGCTTCTTATCAGACTTTTGAGCAGGGACTCTGGTGAAATGAATAGTTCAATTAAACTATGCATGAAATTCACACCACATTTACAATAAAAATAAGAATCATAAACAGGTCTGCAATGTAAGTTCTCATCTGTTATCTCTCAAAAACAACTGCATGGATGATGGCCGCTTAGTTTGATTCACACTATTAAGGATTTGACCTTGGAACATTTCAGTTACAGTAGTCATCAAGATAACTGAACCACTAGATGTAATAATAATTAGTGTGATAGGCTTGCCAGTAAGACGGAATATATTGCAGTACAAAGAAGGCAGATGAAAAAAAAAAAAACAAAAAAAAAAAAAACAAAAGCATTAGTACTTTACTGCTAAAAGACTTCCTGATTTTTACAGAGACACTCAAATACAATTATTTCTTCTTGCAGAATGCATTTCCTTGGCTCATTCTGGGAAGTGCTCAAGTTGTAATTTAGTCTGATTCTTAATAGGAAATGTGGCTTTAATGTGGCTATCAGATGCCTTTTGATGCGTGCCACTGATTACATGCAGCCCTGTACTCTGAATCATCAACAACAGAATTCTTAGATGCAGAATAATATGCTTTGCTGAAAGGTGCCAGGATAGTAAATTTACTTTATTGGCCACCAGTACAGAACCTTTTTTCTTTAAGTGTCAGCTTAATACAGGAAAAACCAAGCACCTCAGCAGTTAAATATAGGCTAAATAATAACTAATAAAAATTATATAATAAGTATAAACATCTTAAATGTATTTCTTTCATAATCCATCCTCATTGCTCCTAAATAATCTCCCTTATATTTACACAAAGCTCTGTGAACAGGATACTTGCGTTTATTTGAACTATGTCTCCATCTAAAGGCATGATTCTGTATTGTATTTATTTTATTTTATTTTTTGCTTCCAGGCAAAATTCTAATGTTGTTGCCTTCAAGATAACTGTTTTTTTTTTAAATTAAGTTTTGTAGAAAAAAAAGTTAAAACATTATATTATGCCCCATATACAATGTTTTTATAATAATAATGCTTTTTAAAAGATGCATTATGTTGTCAACCAGAAAAATTAAAACTTAGGGTTTTCTAATAGAATTAAAAGATGATTATATCAAGCATTGGCCTCTTTTATCTGACCAAGTTTAATAATTTTTTCTGACAAAATATTTTTGCTAAATTAATAGCATATTTCATTTAAATAAAACTGAAAACAACCACCTCGAGGCAAAGTATTTTAAGCAAGGATGAAAATTACATTCACCAATTGTGACTTTATGGCATCATTTTATGTGGTTTAAGATTAACAGTTTTAAGATTATTTAATTTCTAAATTATGCCAGTGATTACTTTATATGTATATTAAAAAAAACTCTTTTAGACAGGTATGATAAGCATTTGGACATAAGCCTTCTCTAAAATATGTGCCTATTTTCTGATGTATGTGTCTTTATATATTTTGTTATGATCAGATCAGAAATATTTCTAACTATTGGAAACTTGATAGACAAAAAACTTTTCTTTAGAAAAAAAAGTATCAGTTTTGCTTACATTTTAGATGGAAAACATTTCTAAAACCACCATACTCTTCTTTGTATAGTTTGGGCCTTCTTAAAGTTGATTTGAAAACAATAAAACATTTATCTTTGTTGAGAAATTAATGTTACAGTATAGTACTACCCCAATTTGTTAGGCCACATTAAGAATTTTTAAAATTTCTTTTTTTAAAAACAAGCCTAATCCTTTAAAAGTTTATGAAGGGAAAAAATTGCCGTGAGAAAATTTTCTGACAATAATTTTTTTTGGCCTAGAATATTTTGAGGCATCATGAGAACATTTTGTAAAAATTTTAACTTTAAAAATGGAGTATGTTTTGAATGTCAAAAAATTATGCAACCAGAAGACTTCTGTTCCTCCCTTAAACCCTTTTTCCTAGGGATAATAAATGGAAAAGACTATGATTTTCTTTGTTTAAAAAAAAACACGCCTAACCCCTAAAAGAGATACTGCAAGGTTTAGACCCACAATGTCATACCATGACTAGAGTGAATTTTTGTGTTGGATACCAGTATAAACGCTAAAATGAAAATGATTATAATGAAACTTCAAGCAAAAGCTGTTTAACAGTTGTCATGAATTTCCCCTTTACAGAACAGAGCTTTCTCCAGTCCAGGAAAAGACTAGCTAGCCAACTTGCCATTTCTTCTTTATGTAGTGTACTGTGCTAAATTAGGGCATAATGCATTTATAATATTTATAGTACCAACATTTAGTTAAATAACCTTTATGTAAGATTTATGTTGATATTTTTTATTTCTCATTTAATGGCAAATTATGAAGAACATGTTTCATAAAGATAATTCTCCATTTAAATTCATCAGCCCATTAAATATTAAAATTATGTTTCTGATGCAATCTAGAACAAATTTGTCCAGCTTCAGTGATTATTTGCACTCATAAAAATTAGGCTTGATTAATAAAATTTAAATGCTTGATTAAGTTGACATTTTCATGTTTCATCCTGATTTATTAAAATTAGTCCCTCTCTCCTGGTCTGGCAGTGATGGGAGTTTACCTTTCCCTTTCTTATATGCCAGATCTTGAATAAAGTGTGGTAGGAATAAGCTCATAGGTTCTGGAAAAATAGTAGTTTTCAGTAGAATATTTTATCCTTTAAGTTCTTGTTGCATCTGTTTTCGTGTTCTCACAAAGCCCAAAATGAAGGTTTGATTATAACATGTCTAGAAAGGTTTCCCTTTCCAGTCACTTATGGCTGTGATCATGAGCTGCAAGACAGAATGTATTTATCATATTTCTGCAAAACTCAAAAGCCAAGAAGCTTTAAATTGTGGGAGAAGACTACTTTTGCAAGAGAACCTTTATATACTTTGTTGACTGAATCTCTCTCTTCCTGTCCATATTTGCTGCAACCATTTTAACTTCTTATCTCTTTTCTCTTACACTGTGCAATACCCATTTAACCAGTATGTTGACTTCCACTTTACTGTATCCTTCATACTATTGCCAGAGGTTTTCCCACAGGACTCTTCTCATCATGTAAATCAACCAAAATGAAAATAAAAAACTTCAGTCACTTCTCAATGACTACTGAATAAAATATAAACTCTTGATACTGGCATTTGATATACTCTGAGATCTGTCTCCAATTAACTTTTCCAATACCATCTCATACTATATTTGTGTCCTCTAAATTCCAGTCATAGAAAACATTATCCTTCCTCTTCTCTCATCTTACCTTTTCTCATCTCCATCCATTTGTAGATAGCCTTTTCCAGGTTTTGGAAGGGATTTCCATCAATTCCTATTGAGGTCTCTCCTTTTCCTTTAAAGTTCAACTGAGGGGCTATTTCCTCTAAGAAGTCCCTAATGTCCCTTCCAGATAAAAGAATTGATTTTTCCTCCCTCACCTATCTTGAAGCTCTTTTCTAGGACCTTTTTCTGAATTTCTACTGCTCTCCCTCCTATCAGTCATTCCTTTGATTCCTGATTCCTCTTTCATTACATATTAGATGTTAAGGTCATTGATCACAGATCTTGTTAATTTTTTTTGGGGGGGGGGGAGGAAATGATCCTCAAAGTACAGCATCATGCCTTGAACACAGAAGACACTTAATGTTTGTTGAATTAACTTTTTAAAAAAATAAGCAAACATATTTTTTTTCTTTTGAGTTCTGGGCCTCCATGAAATACAGAAAAAGGATTATGGTCCTTATACCTTATATATATATATGTGTGTGTGTGTGTGTGTGTGTGTGTGTGTGTGTATATATATATATATATATATATATATATATATATATATATATATATATATATATATATATATATATATACCTTATGGATTATGGTATAAATCTATGAAAACATTATTCATTTTTGTATTCTTTTGAAATTCTTTTATTAATGTTTTCTTTTCGTTTTAACATTATTGTTATATCTCAATGATTTCCTCCTTCATTACCACAGATAAGTTAAATCAACAAGCATATACAAGGAAGTACCTACTATATGTGTCAGGCTATATACTACTATATATAGTAAGCAATGAGCTTACAAGGAAAGGCAAAAAAAAATATTTCCTTGCCCATAGGAGACTAAGAGTCTAATAGACTCTCCCTTAAAACCTATAAAATTTAGACTCTCCCTTAAAACATACAAAATTAGCAAAAAGAATCAATATATTGGTGATGTCTGAAATGGCAAATCTCATTCCAAATCATGCACCAGAGCCAATATACTATGGACATTTTGCCAATTGCTGTGCCCCTATGTGTGAACCGCTTTAACTTTCATTTCTTTCTGTGGGGTGACATCAAATTAACATTACCATTACTATTGGGAAGGATACAATAATAGACTGCTCTGCTTAGAATTCTTATGATTCCTATATCAGGCCTATATTTACTTACATAATAATAAATAGCATTTATGGAGGATTTTGAGGTTTAGTAGTATCTCTTTTTATCCTTACAACTGCATAGTGAGTAGGTGCTATTTTAAATCCTATTTTGTAAATGGGGAACTAAAGCAGCCAAAAGTTAAAATGACTTGCCCAACAACATAAAATGATCTAAGAATGTGTTGTATGGCTCTAGTAGAGTGTGACAAGGACAATTTCTCTTTGTATTTGTAATCCAAGAATTAGCATTGTGCTTGATAAATATTAAGTACTTAACAAAAACTTGTTGATTGAATGTCTTGGCCATTTCACTTACCATAGTGCTGAAGTGTTTACTGTTATTTTCCTTTACATTGTTATTTGAATTTTGTTTTCAAACACACTGATAAGGATGATCTTTGCCATAAAAAACCTTTATAAATTTACCCATTGAGTAGGAAATAAGTCAATAAATACTTACATGGCTATTAATTCTATTCAATTGTAAGCTCCTTGAGGACAGGGATTTTCTTTTTTTTTTTTTTAATTTGTATAACTAGTATTTAGCACATAGTAGGCACTTAATAAATGATTATTGAATTGAATTGAAATAACATCATCCAGTCAATGGGTTTACAAACATTTATTTATATACCATGTGCCAGGCATTGTGCTAAACAGTGGGGAATCAAAAAAAGGACAAAAACTTAATCTCAAGAAGCTCAGATTATAAGGGAACAGACAACATTAATACAGCTATGTATATAAAAGATATCTACAGTGTAAATGGGAGGTAATTTTCTATTTTCATTGAAGTTTGGAAGTGGAAGAAGATTGGGAAAAGCCTCTTTCAGAAGATGAGATTGATGATAGTGTAGATTCAAGATCCTATAGCTCATAAAGAAACATAACTGGTTGGGAATGGAAAAACTTATGGGATGGCAGCCAGACTTTTTTAAAGACCTTAGGGAGTATATGATAATACTATTTATAAATTCCCTACCAGTAATGACTTAACTAATGAAGCAATGGTGGAAGGCTTCAAGGGGAAACTTGGCTTCATTTTTGTAGCAGCTATCAGATTTTTTGGTTTCAGGACCCCTTTACATTCTTAAAAATTATTAAGTCCCAAAGAACTTTTTATTTAGATGGATTAAATTTATTAATATTTGCTATATTAGAAACTAAATGGACAGTTTTAGAATATTTATTAATTGATTTAAAATAACAATAATAAATTTATTACTTTAAACATAAAATATATAATTTTATGAAAAATAATTATATTTTCCCAAAAATAATTAGTAAGAAGAGTGGCATTCTTATATTTTTGAAAATCTCTTTAATGGATGGTTTAATAGAAGACACCTGATTCCCATAACTATTTCTGCATTCAATCTGTTGTGATAAGTTATTTTAGTTGAAATGTAAAGTCCAGCCTCACACAGATATGTAGCTGGAAAAAGGGGGAATATTGCAGTAGACAGATAACATCTTAGTGTTAATATGAAAATAGTTTTGAACTCACAGACTCCCTGAAAGAATGGTCCCCTAGAGGGCCATGGGTCACACTTTGAGAATGGCTGTCAATGCCTACTATAGAGGAGCAGAAATCTCTGCCTCTTTATTTTGGAATCAATACAGAAACAAGTAACAGATGGGATAGTTACAGATGTGATTTAGTTTGTTAAGTGATAAACAAACGCCATGTATATGTAGAGGATTACAGAACTTTAAATTGAGAAATAATTATTTCCTATTGAAAAAACACACCTCATGCATTCTGATGATAAAACTGTTGAAGTTATTAGTTTCCTAATAATAGTTCTCATTTAGGGACACTTCCCTGGCTGACAAAGTCTATCATTTGGTTTCCACTTCTGCTCTTTTAATTATTTAAATTTAATTTAATTTAATTGCCACCTTTCCAAAGCAGGGACAATAAGTTTCTACAAAGATCTTATGAAAACCTTTGCCATTCCCACCCACTATACAAAGTTCTGTGCCCACATTGGTAATGTGGACTAGTCATGAAGCCATGAGTCAGCTAGAAGTAGCATCTGTAAGTGTGTCTTGTGATGCAAAATCTCTTTTTGAATGATCTCTTAGCTAAAGAAAATTGTCTCTTTCAAAGAATTAATATTTGGGTCTTAAAAAGTATCTTTACTCTTTATGTTTTTTTCCCTGTTAAAAAGTGACATCCTTAATGGACAGTTGTTCCTTCTGTATTGCAAGGGTTAGAGCATTTTGCCCATTTGATCTGGAAAATCTGTGTAAAATATTTTGGCCCTCCTTTCATACCAGAGAAATCTGGATTTTCTCTTTTTCTTTTGTGGGCTATTTATAGTACCTTATTATAAAATTTGAAATAGTATTTTTCTGTATCATATACAGCTTCCCCCAAAACGCCCCCAAAATTCCCATGTGGTTTCTTCTGCCAATCTGTGATGGGAAAAGTAATAATGTGGAAGGGATAATTGTATATCGTTTTCCTTCTATTATGTAAAACTCTTTGATAAATTAACAGCATAGATTCTATTGAGTAGGATAAGAAGGTTCTTATCCTAGGTTCTTGAATATTCAAAGCTAGGGATGGGGACTATACTTATGACTTCTTGGATATAGGGAACTCCTAAGTTTGGAAACTTCACCACTAATGGAGGCTAGCACCTACTCCATAAGTCTAGTCTAAGAAGTTAGAATACATTGCTTAGGATCACATGGCCAGGATGTATCAGGCGCAGGACTTAGCTCTGTGGATAGATTTCCAGAGGTCCATAAACTTTACATTTTTACTTCAGTTTAAGTGGTTTCTTTTGTAGCCTTAGACATATTATGTATTTTAAAACATTATTTTGAGAAGAAGTCCATCTTCACCAGATTGCTAAAGTGGTCCCTAAAATCATGTTGATTCTCAAAGTGCCAACATAGTGCTTCCAGATTCCAGGTGCAAACTGAAGTATGGACAAGCTTCACTTAAATAGCTGGAAACATTAACGGTCAGCTCTTTTCCCTTTCCTTACACACATGTGTGTTCATGCAAACACATTTATATATTTTTCTGCTTATAAAAAAGTAGACAACAAATATAGATAAAAAAGGAAGATTGGACTGCATGGATGAAATTATATATGTATGTATATTCATAGAAATGAAGGACTGTCCCCAAGGAAGGAACATGTAAGATGAATCCTTCATTAGAAGATAAGCAAGAAGAAAATATATCTAAGAAGTGAGAGCATAAATATCTACTTGAATTTTTACTTTCCTCTTTAAAAATGTTAATTTTTTGGATAACAAATGATTCTATATTGTCCAGGACATAAAGTTAGGAGGGGTCTTGGAGGTAATTTATTGCTCAAATCCTTATTTTACAAGTGGGGAAACTGAGGTCCAGATAAATTAGTGACTGGTGTGAGGAATCACAAGCCTCTGCGTCTAAGTCACAAGCTTTTCCCACTGTTGCATTGCTTCCTTTTTTTTGGGAGGGAGTAAGAGTTGGATTGAATGTCCAGGTCTATACCATGACTATAGACAAGAATTCAATCTGGGAGGGGAAGACTGTCAGAGTTTGTGGCCAAAACAGAAACAAATTTTTTTATTAGTCCATTATTTCCTCATTTCTTACCTAGTCTTAATCAATGAAATGGTAGTTGCCTAAGATTAAAGACCTAAGCTTAAAAATGCTGAGATCTCCTATTGCATTCAGACCCTTTCCCAGTCATCCTGATCTATATCTGGCCACTGGACCCAGATGGCTCTGGAAGAAAAAGTAAGCAGTTAACTTTGCACAGCCCTCCCTTATTTAAATTCAATTTATTTGCATGTCATGCCATCACTCCTTGATGTCATGGATGTCTTGGAGAATGAAGGACAAACAACGACAATGGACGAAAATTACATAAAGAGCTTTTTAGAAAGAAGGTAGACTTAGAATATAGTATAACTGCTCATTTGCTTTTATTAGTGAAGAGAATGGATTTCTTCTTGATTAGGTTAATAATCATGGTGGATATACGCAATCTTGACTCTTTTTGAAAGGAGTGGGACTCCTTAGTTAAATTGTGTTGTGAACCAGACATAAAGAAGGAAATAATAGTAACTGTCAAGTAAATTATTATATTTTATGGTTTATAAGGGCATCTGGGTGGAGTAGTAAATAGAGCACTGGGCCAGGAATTACGAAGATTTCAGCCTCAGACAACTGGGCAAGTCACTCAGCTTCCTCATCTGTAAAATGAGTTGGAGAAGGAAATACAAACCATTTCAGTATTTCTGCGAAGAAAACCCCAAAGAGGGTCACATGATCCCAAAACATTATAATAAACAAAGTTTATAAAATCACACAATCCAGTGATATAAATGGCTCAAGTACTATCATCTTATTTTATTTGCCAATGGGGTCTGAAAACAACTTCAAGCAAATCTGCTCCACTTAAATCCAATTTATTTGAGAGTCAGTTGTCATTTTGGTCAAAAATACAAACAACAACAAATAAGCAAATTGAACCCTAGAGAAGTGAAAGAACTTTCTTAAGCTTCCAAACAAAGTAAGTAATAGTAAAAATAGGCCACAAACCCAAGATTTTTGCCTCAATTCCACTACCATTTCATTATAATATACTGTTTCTCTGAGGAAAGAAGGAATATTCATTTTTAGATAAATTTGTAGAGCTCAATCCTATCTGGAATTTTCTGACCTTGAACTCTGTACACAGGACTCTTACAGTTCTTGCTACTTTCAAATATTTAAAAATTCTGACATTTCAGGAAGGACCAACAATACTTAATGTTTTTCCTTTTCCTTGAAAATTTTACAATCAATAAGTACAACACAGAGAGTTAGTGGATCAGAAATGCAGGATCTGATATACATCTTCTGGCATGACCAATATGGAGATTTGTTTTCCTTAGACTATACATATTTGTTATAACATAAGGCTTCTCCTTAGGGATGGGATGTGGGAGGTGATGGGCTAGTGGGTAATGATAGATACATACAAAAAAAGAACATCAACTAGCAGCATTTTCCCAAATGATTTGTAAGTGGAGGCCACTGCTATAAACTTTGAGAAACATATTGGGATTTGGGAGATTTAAAGTTGGAGTTTCTTGAAAATGATTTTGCTCATCATAGCACACATAATGGTCAAGCCATTCATGTGTGAAGTTTTGAGAACATGATCAGTGACTTTGATTATTGATCCAAATTACTGTTAATGCATAAAGTTTACAATGACAAGATTCTTCAATTACCCCTTCTTGAGGCACTGTCAGTCTAGAGATGAGTGCTTCACTTGTAGTGAATAGATTTATTGACAAGACAGGAACACATTTTAGCATAGTTCAGTGTGGATAGTAAAGGGCTTCAATATCTCTCAGTACCAAGCAAGTATTTATTTTCTAAGGTGTTTTAACAAGGGTGTATGTATTTTGATTCATCAACTGTCATAGTAAGATGGTGAGTCAGTGAATGATTTCATTGATCCATGTTAGAGTTGACTCTTTTATGTCTCAATTGATTAGGCAATTAAGATTGTTATGTAGGCAGAATAGCGTAATAGTAAAGAAAGATAAGGAGCAAACTTTTCAAGGAGCAGGTGTGATAGGTGGGCACATCTATGTGATTGCCAATGAATTTGAACAATTTTCACATGCCAGAGAAATCTAAAAAAATGTTTCTTCACTAATGTGGCTTTTATATGTGGCTCTTCTTAACTAGAGCAGGAATTCTTAATTCTTCTATCTTTTTACTTTTGTTGACTTAGATGAATTGCAGGTAGCCTTTTGAGACACACATTAAACGCTACTTTTGACCACAGCTTCACTTACCTTTGGAAAGTAGTGACCTGTACTTGTCAGTGACATCACCAGGGGTCTTAATAGTTGCTACCCAGTGACTCATGAGGGTAAATCAGGAGACAGCCTGGATTGTCTTATTAAACTTAAACCTTTGGACAAGTTGAAAATAGTATGCTGAGGATTTAATTTTTTTTCATCTGGTTAAGTGATTTCATTGACATAGGAAAAAGTGATAAAAGTCACTCCACCAGTACAGATGATTTAGTGCTCTGAATTTTAGTCTTAGATAACAAGTTCAGAATAATGAGAATTTACTTTACTTGCTCAGTTACTTATTAAAATAACCTGTATGTGTTAAGGGGGTACTTCAAGTTTTAGTATTCTTTTTTATTTTTTAACTTTATTTTCTCAAATACATACAGAGATAATTTTCAACTACAATTTGCCAAACTTGTGTTCCAAATTTTTTTTCTCTTTTACCTTTCTCTCCTCCCCAAGACAGCAAGCAATCTGATATAGGTAAAACATGTGAAATTCTTCTAAACATATTTCCATATTCATCACGCTGCATAAGAAAAATCAGATCAAAAGGGAAAAGAAAACCATGAAAAAGAAAAAAAATCCAAGCAAGCAAACAAACATTAACAACAAATGAAAATACTATGCTTTGATCCACAGTCAGTCTCTAAAGCTCCCTTTCTGGATGAAGATGATGCTTTCCATCTCAAGTCTATCCTACTTCTATTGGAATTTACTTGAATTATCTTATTGTTGAAAATAGCCAAGTTCATCCAAGTTTATTATCACATAATCTTGTTGTTACTGTTACTCAATGTTCTATTGGTTTTTGAGTAAGAGGCTCATTCTCCAGCCACTGTGCCAAACTATCTCTCATATTGAAGATTCCACCCTCAATCTCATCATCTTTAAGAAGTCCTTATTTGGGGACTGTCTATTTTTTTTCTCCTAGGGAAAGAATATTGAATTAGGGATCAGAAAACATGACATTTAGAGTCTCTTTTTCTGCCACTGTCTTGTATGACTTTAGTCAAGTCTCAGAGTCTTGGTTTCTTTATCTGTAAAATGAGGGAAGTGAAGTAAGTAATCTTTAAAGACAATTTCCACAAGTCTATTATTAGTTCATAAGGTAGGTTGGAGACCCAAGTGGAGAACTGATATACAGTCATTCTGTCTTTTAATAAAGTCAGTGTTGTTGGCTCTTCTGTAGACTGGAGTTCTAATTATACTTCAAAGGGAAGAATAGGTGTTTCATTCTGAAAAAATGTAAAATTACTCTTCTAACTTTGTGTATTCAAAGGCAGGAAAGTCACAAAACAAGGAGACAAGCTTGAAGAGAAGGGAATTTCAGATTTGATGCATTATTACTGGAAGAGCTATAAATATCATACAGATCATTTCTTGGCTCCCTGGAAACTTGTTGACTCATATCCTAGAGGGCTCAGGACAAAGTGTGTGCTGACAGTGTTATATCAAGAAGAAGCTAGCCCCATTGAGCAGAGGACAGGACCAACAATGATGATTTTGCCATGGAAAGATGAAGAGCAGATAATACCTGGGAACTATAACAATAGAGCAGTGATTGATGCCATCCTAATAGGAACTTCAAATGAATAGAAGGAAGTATAGCTGACTTATTGAGAATGGCTTGTGCTGAATAGATGGCCAGCTACAGAAAGATAGAACTGCTACTCATAAGATTTTAGGATCTTGTGATTTAGCTGCTAAAGATTTGGTGACTTTTCTTTTTTATTAAAAAAAAACTATCTTCCATTGAATTGTGGCCAATATTCATAAATGATGGGAGCAAATACCAAATACTAGATTAACCAATAAGGAATTGTGACATCTTTATACAGCAAAGTAAGCCCTTTATGCCAAAAGCATCTCTTGACTCAAGACTTACATATGTTATATTGACCAAAACAAAAGACCATCAAGGCTTTGGAATTGCAATGAAATGATCAAGTAGTAATTATCATTCACCAAATTATGGATTCAGGTATAAGAGTGTTTTAAAAAACCCAATTCAGATCACTTCTGGGAGTCAAGATGTCAGAGTAAATTGCCATGATTCTTCCATATTCACCTCAAAACAATGATTAAAAAAGCACTCCTAAACAAATCCTCTAACAGCAAAAACAGGAAAAAATGGGGTGAAGCAATCTTTGAACTCAAGAAACTTGGAAATTTGGCAGGAAAGGGCTGTTTCACTTGAGTAGAAGGGGAATTTAGTCCAGACCAGCAAGCCATCAGTAAGTTCCACCTTAGCAAACCAGTGATAGATCCTGAGCTCTAGTGCAGGGGTACAAGCAAATACCACAACCAGAAACCCCCCACCACCACATGTAACTTAGCAGAGGTAGAAGAACCAGCACCAGCAGACTTCAGCTCTGAGAAACCCCACGTGGTCCCAAACATAGAAATAATTAATTGGAGACCTCTAAAAGGAGATTAAAAATCATTGAAGAGAAGTAAAAGAAAAATTGGGAAACGAGAATTATGAAAAGAGAGTCAATTGCTTGACAAAAGAAACAATGCTAAAAAAAAGCAGAATTATCCAAATGGAAAAGAAGATACAAATCCACTGAGCAAAACAATTTCTTAAAATGTACAACTGGCCAAATGGAAAAGAGAATACAAAAGCTAATTGAGAAAAACAACTCCTTAAAAATTAGAATTGGGCAAGTGGAAGTTAATGACTATGAGACATTTAGAATGAATCAAATAAATTCAAAAGAATGAAAAAAAAGAAGAAAATGTTAAATGCCTCATGGGAAAAATAATTAACCTGGAAAACAGATTGAGGAGAGACAATATCAGAATCATAATTAAAAGGAAGACTTTCATTTTTAAGAAATGATCAAGGAAAACTCTTGATATCTTAGAACCAGAAGGCAAAGGAGGTATTGGAAGAGCACACTAATCACCCCAGGAAAGAGATCCCAAAATAAAAACCCCAAGGAACTTTATAACTAAATTTCAGAAATATCATGTCAAGGAAAATATGCTACAAGTAGCCAGAAAGAAACAATTCGAATATTGGGGAATCACAAAAATGATTATTTAGGACTTGTCAGTTGCAACATTAAAAGATCAGAGGCCATGGAACATTATATTCTGTAAGGCAAAGTTGCTAGAATTATAACTAACAATCATCTACCCAGCAAAATTAAGCATACTGTTTCTCGGGGAAAAACAGTTATTCAATGAAATGTAAGGATTTCAAATTTTCATAAGGAGAAGACCAGAATTAAGCCAAAAAATTGATCTCCAATATCATTAACAAAGAGAAGCATAAATAGGTAAAAAGGGAAAAGAAAACACAAGAAATTTTAAAAAGCTAAACTGTTTCTATCCCTACATGAGAAGATGATACTTGTAATTCTTAAAAACTAAATAACTTAATTAATTGTGATAGATTTGCCTCTTCTCAGAAATATGGTGAAACATAATTCCACTAGACTTGGGATGGAAAATGTCATTCAATCCAGAGAGAGAAATAAATAGACTGTATATGGATTGAAGCATAGTATTTTCACCTTTATTTCATTGCCTTTTCTTTGTTTTGGTTCCATTCCATAAATTGTGATATGTTTCTCATTGTTGTCATTCTCTTTAATGAAATTATTGATTGTCTTTAATCATTTATTCTTTGACTCACTTAATCTTTAGGATTAGATTATTTAGCTTCTAATTAATTTTAAATCTACCTTTTCACTGGCTCATGAATAGGCTGAGCCAATATAATAAAAATGAAAATTCTGCTTAAACTAATTTATTTGTTCAGTGTTGAACCGATCAGACTACCAACAAATTATCTGATATAGGTAGAAAAAATAATAACAATTCATCTAGAAGAACAAAAGGTCAAGAATATCAGGAGGATTAATGAACAAAATGCAAAGAAAGATAGCCTAGCAATGCCAGATCTCTAACTATATTATAAAGCAATAATCATCAACACTATCTGGTACTAGGAAATAAGAGTGGTAGTTCAGTGGAATAGATTAGTTATGTGAAAAAAATAATATTAATGACAATAGTAAGCAGTGCTTGATAAACTCAATAACCCTAGCTTTTAGGATAAGAACTCACACTATTTAATAAAAACTATTGGAAAAACTGAAAAACAATAGGACACAAACTAGATGTAGACCAATAACTCATACTATCTACCAAGATAAGATCAAAATGAGTATATGATTTAACTGAAAGGACAGCACCATAAGCAAATTAGAAGAGCAAAGAAAAGTCTACCTCTCAGATCTATGGGAAAGGAAAGAATTCACCAAATAAGAGACAGAAAACATTATGAAATGTAAAATTGATCATTTAAATTATATTAAACTTAAAAGCTTTGTACAAACAAAACCAAAGCAACTAAGATCAGAAAGAAAGGAGAAAGTTGGGAAACAATCTATATAGCAACTGTCTTTGATAAAGGTCCAATTAATTTTTCAAATGTATAGAGAACTGAGTCAAATTTATTAAAAAAAAACATAAGCCATTCATCAATTGGTAAATAGGGAAAGGCATAAAAGGCAATTTTTAGATTAGATTTAGATTAAGAAATCAAAACTACCTATAGGTATATGAAGAAGTGTTCTAAATCACTTTTAATTAGAGAAATGCCAATTAGAGAAATACCCCAGAAAACAACTCTGGAGTATATCTCATACCTATCAGATTGATTAATATGACAAAAAGGGAAAATGATAATTGTTGGAGAAGATGTGGGAAAATTTGGACACTAAGTGTTGATGGAGTTGTGCACTGAATCACTAAAAAAAGGGAAAAGGACCTACCTGTGCAAAAATATTCATAGCAGCCTCTTTTTGATGGTGACAAAATATTGGAAATAAAGGGGATGCCCATCAATTGGAGAATAGATGAAAAAGCTATGGTATGTGAATGTAATGGAATAGTATTATGCAATAAGAAATAATGAACAGGCAGATTTCAGAAAAACCTGGAAACACTTTAAAAAACTGATGCAAAGTAAAATGAGCAGAATTAGGGAAACATTATACGTGTTATTAGTAACACTGTACAATGATCAACTATGAATGACTTAGTTTTTCTCAACAACACAAGTACAAAGGACTCATGATGGAAATTACTTTCTGTAACCAAATAAAGAACTGATGAACTCTGCAGATCGAAGCATATTTTCCCCCCACTTACTTTATTCTTTTTCATGTTTTTTTCCTTTTGATTTGTTTCTTCTTTCACAACTGTAACTAATATGAAAATGTTTTATCTGATTACACATGCATAATCTATATCAATTTGCCTTCTATTTTTGGAAAAGGGAAAAAGGGAAGGAGAAAATTTTGGAACTCAAAGTTTTACAAAAATTAATGCTAAAATTGTCTTAAAAAGTGAAAAGTATATTAAGAAACAAAAGAAAAAAAATTCAAACTAGGAAAATAATGTTGCTAGTACTCAATTTTGAACAAACATCTGTTTTTTCTACTGCCAGGGCAGTGTTAGTATCTTTTGGAAGGAACTCACTTATCCCCAATGAGTTCATAGGTAGCCACAGCAAGATAAAATACATCCAGTAACTATTAAAAGCCATTTCTTTAGTTGTTATTGAAAGAAATGATGATGGAGAACAAGTGAATGTTTTAATCTATTTTGATTTCTCAGAAAAGAGATTTTATAGCCTCATCTTGTAAATGACCATAATACTAAATGACACTCTGTTGGATATAATCTAACAACTAACATGGTAACAGTGAAACATTTGTCTATATATATATTTCTCATCTCTTATAGAATTTTTTTCCTTCTACTTCCTTTTGTATTATGGCAATATTACTCTCCCTCTTGTCTCTCTTATAAGTATAGTTAAAGGGCATTTAGACTTGTCCCTCTTCTATATTCTCTCAACAATCTCATATTATTCATTCAACCACCTCAATATTCTAAGAATACTAAGAATTTTTAGCCACTGCTATAGAAGACTTTGTTTTTCATGAAAAAAAAAATAGATGTTAACTTCTCTAGTAGAAATTTCTTTAATAAACTTCTCCGGATAAAGACACTTGGCTTTATATCAGAAAACAATTTCTTTTATCACAGATTTTATCTCCTACACATGTAGCTACTGACAGGGATTGACAACATTTTTGGGGACACTGTTGAGGATCTGCAAGTGAAACATAAAACTTGTAATTTGCTATGCAGGGAAATCTCTTCTCCATTGCATGACTGCCTACACCCACAGTGTGCCTACTGGGTAACATGGCAGATAAATGTTGAATGAAAAATGGAAATCAGCACTAAGAAGCTGAGCAAAGACTCTGGCTTCCAAATTTTGTGTATTTTGAGGGATACCTGGAACTAATGTGGGACAGGCTTTTTTTGGGAGCAACAAGTTCAAATACACAATTGGATTTGCCAGAAAACATACAATTAGATAAATAGGATTTAAGAGTTATGTAAGTTCTCAGCTGTGCCAGTGTCTGAGAAACTGAATGAAACTTTGTGACTGCAGTGCTGAATGTCTGGAAAGCACAGAAATGGATATGTGTGTTTTGGGCAAGTAAGAGGCAATTACTAGGAGTTATGGAGTGTAGTTGGCATTCCATGAGAGTTAGACTGCAGAGTCCTACCCACAGGGCTGTGCAGTGGAATAAAATAATGTCCATGGCACTTTGGAAAAGAGGGAGCCTGTCAGAACAAATGTGTTAGTAGGAAAAGATTTAGGAAATCCTACTTTGTTGCTGTATTTTACACAAAACAATGTGGCAGTCTCATAATTCATATTAATTTGGACCTTTCAATAGGCTTTGGAAAAAGCCTTAGAATTTTATGGGACTGTATGGAGAATATACAATGAATTACTCTAGAAAGGAAGCCAAGGCTGAGTGCCTTTTGGAGAAGATGGCTAGCTACAAAAGCCTGTACTGCCAATATTTCTCATTTGAGGCAGTTAAAGCATTTGCTCATTTCTGTAAGGAAGACCTCTTTTGGGATAAAAAGCTCAAATTAAATTATGAGCATTAAGATTTCTTATTAGCAAATAACTCCAAATCTTTTAGGGACTAAGAAAATGTGCTGATTTAGGAATCCAAAAAATTTGCTTGTCCTAGATCTGATGATATTAACTAAATGGCTGGACTCTGGGTATATTACTTCATCTTTCTAGGCCCATGTTTTCTCACCTTTAAAATAGGATTTGGGGAGTTCTGAGGAGTGGAGCCAAGGTAGTGGAGTAAAATCAGGAAGCTGCTCAAGCTTTCCCAGTTTCCCTTGAAAACCATATGAAATGAATCCTTTGAACAGAGTCTGACAGAATGAAACCATTCTCCAGTTCAACATAGATTAGAAGGGCTACAAAAAAGATTAGTCTCACTGGGGTGAAAGAAATGTTCAGCTTAGTTCACACAGTGTCTAGGAAAGCTAGTGAGGGGTCTTAATCACAGTAGCTTATCAATAGAGACCCTTGGTGTTGGCTCAGTAGCAAAGCAGACCAAAGGAGCAGCCTCCAGTCCCAGCACAGAAGGCAAATTTCCAATCTGGAAAAACAGGCTGTTGTCTGGAGAGAACAGGTAGAGTTATCCCCTGTTGTGAGCAAGACACCTAACACAAAGAGCTCCTGTGCTCAAATCCAAGGCTCAGAGAGGCATAGGAAGCTGGGACAGGACCCCATTTACCCCAGAAGCAGAGCTCAACCATAAAAGTTATAAAACAGAAAACAAAAAAAGAAATGGAAAGATAATGAGCAAGAAACAGAAAAGAACCTCAAGTGTAGAAAGCAACTATGTTACAGGGAAGATCAAAACACCAACTTGGATGAAGACAAAATGTCTACAGAAGAAATCTCAAAGAGTGATATGAATTAGTCTCAAGCCCAAAGAGGATTCTTGGAAGTGCTCATGAAATATTATAAAAAGCAAATAAGAGAGGAAGAAGAAAAATTGAGAAAAGAAATGAGAGATATGGAAGAGAGAGTCAACAGCTTGGGAAAAAAAAATTCTTTAAAAAAATACAATTTGCCAAATGCAAAAAAAATACATTGAAGAAAACAGCACTTTAAAAAGTAGAATTAATCAAATGTAAGAAAGATATGCAAAAGCTAATTGAAGAAAACTATACATTAAAAACTATAACTGTGCAAATGGAAGCTAATTACTCTATTAGGCATCATGAATCAGTCAAATAAACTAAAAAGAATGAAAAAATGGAAGAAAATGTAAATTTTTTTACCAAAAAAAGTTTTTCCTTATTGGAAAAACAACCTACCTGAAAATAGATCCAGGAGCAACAATTTAAAAATGATTGATGCACCTGAAGGACACAATTAAAAGCCTAGGTGGCATTCTTCAAGAGATCATCAATAAAAATTGCCCTAATATACTAGAACCAAAAGTCATTGAAAATTCATTGATCACTTTAGAAAGAGATCCCACAAGGAAAACCCCAAGAAACATTTTTGCAAAATTCCAGAACTAAAGAAAAAATACTACAAATGGCCAGAAAAAAAAATTCAAGTATTGAGGAGCCACAGACAAGATTGCTTAGATCTGACAACTTTTATAATAAAGAACAGGAAAGCCTGGAATATCATATACTAGAAGGTAGAGGACCTGGGATTACAACTTAGGGAAAGTAAGCATAATCTTAGGGAAATAGATAGATTTTCAATAACATAAGGAACTTTTAATCATTTCTATTGAAAAACCAGCAGTAAATGAAAAAAATTGATCTTCAAACATAAGACTGAGGAGAAGAAAGGTAAACAGGAAAAAATGTTATTTTAAGGTTAAACTGCTTACATCCCTAGATGAAAAAATGATATTTGTAACTCTTGAAAACTGTATTCTTTTATTGGGACAATTAGAGGTGTCCTACATGGACAGAGGATGTGTGCATGAAATGACTCTGATTTAATGATATCAAAGAAAAAGATATTAAAAGGTGGAAAAAGGATTTATACTGGAAGAAGAGGAAAGGGGGAGCAAAATGGGATAAATTAGATCATACAAAGAGGCATAAAAAACCTATTATGATAGAGGAGAAAAAGGAAGGGAGATGAGCATTGTTTGAAGCTTAATCTCATCAGTTTTGGATCAAAGAGGGAATAACATATTCAATTAATTGGATATAGAAACACTTTCCATTATAAGTAAGTAGGAGGGGAAAGAGGGAAAAAATGAGAGGAGTTGGACAGAAAGGAGAATTGTGAATGTGAATGGGATGAACTCTCACATAAAACAGAAGCAAATAGGAGAATGGATTAACAAACATAATCCTACAATATGTTATTTACAAGAAATAAATTTGAAACAGACAGATACATGCAGAGTAAAGGTAAAAGGCCAAAGCAGAGTTTGTTATGCTTCAGCTGAAGCAAAAAAAGCAGGGGTAGCAATTCTAATCAGACATAGCAAAAATAAAAATTAATTTAACTAAAAGAGATAAGGAAGGAAAATATACCTTGTTAAAAATACCATAGACAATAAAGTAGTAATGATATTAAAAGCATATGCACCAAGTGGAACAGCATTCATATTATTACAGAAGTTAAGCTAGTTACAGGAAGAAATAGACAACAAATCTATACTAGCAAGAGACCTCAACCTCCCCCTTTCAGAATTAGATAAATCAAATCATAAAGTAAATAAGAACGAAACTAGGGAGGTTAATAGAATCTTAGAAAACTTAGACATTATAAACCTTTGAAAAAACTGGAATAAGAATAGAAAGAAATATCCTTTTTTTCTCAGCAGTACATGGTACCTATACAAAAACTGATCATATATTAGGATATAAAACTTCACAGTCAAATGCAGTAGGGCAGAAATAATAAATTCTTCTTTTTTAGACAATGATGCAATAAAATTACATACAATAAAGGGCCAGGGAAAAATAGACTACAAACCAATTGAAAATTAAATAATCTAATTTTAAAAATGAGGGGATTTGTATTGGATATAGCTTGTGATTCTGTGAGTCTGTGAAACTTGCCTCTTTTTTTTCTACAAAATAGAAGCCAACTAACAAAGTAATTAAAGTAGTATTGAAAACAACTCCTATTTCTTTTAACAAACTTTCTGAATTACATAATCATTTACTTACTGACTTCTGCAATGCCAACATTTACCTGAGAAGCAACATAGTATACTGGAAAGATCACTAAGCTTGAATGTTAGAAGACTTGAATAGGTCTCTGCTTTGTCATTTATTAAGGTCAGTGACTTTATGTATTGAACCTTAGTTTTCAGAAAGTTTGGGTTTTTTCATTTGTAAAAAGAAAATAAAAATACTTGTACTATTAAGTACAAGCGTCACCCAAGATTCTACACTGGGCTTTTTGTTTTTTTCTCTAAATATTGTCTCTTAATGAACTCATTAATTCTTAAGAGTTAATTTATTATCTTTATAAAGGAGATTCCTAAATTTACACATCCAGTCCTAATCTCTTTCCTGGCATCATTTCTATATGATCAATTATATTTTAGATATCCCACCAGGATATCATAGACACTTCAGATTCAACATTTTTAAAACAAAACCAATTATGTTTCATCCCAAATTTATGCCTCAAAAGTTCTTCATTTCTGTTGATGGTCCCAACTTTCTTTGAATTAACAAGTTCATAATGTGGGAGACATCCTTATTCCTAATGTGTTCCTAAATGACACAATAATTAAGTATCAAAGATGGGAAAATTAAATGAGGTTTTTCCAGACTTTGGGCAACTAATCTTATTTTACTGTAAAATTATGGGATTTGTATTTGATAATGAAAAACCACAAACTCAACAAATAAACTCTAGGGCTCTTCCCATTGTACTACAGACTGTCTTCAGATTAAAACAGAAGCTTTGTTTATCCATTTTGTCTGGCTAATAATGTGTTTAAGGCCAGATCTAGTCACTTGGAGGGTTTATTTTATTTTATTTTATTTTTAGCTCTTATTGAGATGAAATCTACCTGCTAATAACCACCAGTCCTAGCTATGTCTCTGGCAACTAAATAGATAGAATAAATCTAAATATTCAAATAAATTCAAATAAATATTTGAATATAACTATGATGATCCACTAGTCTTCAAAGGATTTTAGTATGGCATGGTTTCTAGACTCTCCTTCTTCCTCATCAACCTCTTCTAACTTGTCAATGTTTTTTCTAAAACTTGAAATGTAGAACTGATCACAATGTTTTAGATGTTGGAGCAGGCAGAACAAAATATAGTAGATCTCTCTTTTCTTTCATGTTGTACGCTATACTTCTATTCTTGCAGCTTAACAAAAATTAAGACTTTTTTTTTTTTAGCTATGTGCACTGCTGCCTGATGCAATTAATTAAAACTCCTAACTCTATTCAATGTTGTTATTGAGTTTGTGACCCCCATTTGGGATTTTCTTGGCAAAAAAAGCTGGGTGGTGCACCATTTCCTTTTCCAGGTCATTTTACAGATGAGGAAACTGAGGTAAACAGAATTAGGTGACCAGCCTTAAGTGATGCAGCTAATAAATATCAGAGGCCAGATTTGACCTCATGAGGAGTTTTTTTCAGACTCCAGGCCCAGCATTCTGTGCACTGCAACACTTAGACACCAATACTCTATTTCATATGAGCAAATAATCTTGTTCCCAACCTATATTAAAAAGAATAAGACCAAGGGCAGAGAGTAGGAGAACCTGCATTAGAGACCTGCTTTTTATTTTGAAACTGATCTATTTAATCAACAAATTTTAGGTTTTGCCAGTTTCTTTTATTACACACTTTGTGAATACTCATTTTTGGTCTATGTGTGTTTTATAATGAACTCCCATTGTACCATGTAAAACTGTCTTTAAAAAAAAAATTGATATAATTCAAAACAAGATTTTGAACTCCTTGAGAGCAGACAGAGACTTTCACAGTGTTTGACATATACTAAGTGCTTAATAAATGCTTGCTGACCTGACTTGAAGATATTATTAGTTGATCCTATTACATATTGCATGGTGGGAAGTTTATGAAAATGTTGACTTTAAATCAAATGATGGCTCTTGGTGGGGAAAGCATCTCTTCAGAGTTTGATGAGTTCCAAAATGGATTTTTTTTGTTTCAGAAATATTCAGATTTCTCATAACAGTGCTAATTTATCTACCAAATTAATAAATTCACATATTTTCTTTTTAAAAGAGGGCTCCATCTATGTTGAAGTTTTTGGAAATATTTTATTTTTGGAGGATGGAGATATACAGGGTAATTCTATGGAATAAGACACCAGCCAAATCCAGGAGAATGTGCTAATGTCTGCAGAAAGAACACTGCAAGTTTTATAGAATGAGAAGTCATTTGTTTTTGCTTGTGAAATTAGAATTCACTTAATGGTACATTCAAGTCAATATGCATTTGTCAAGGATCTACTATATGCCAGGCACTAGGGACAGAAAAAAACAAAACTATTAGTTAACAGACTTCAGAAGTTTATCTTTTGTTTGCAGTTAACAGGTGGAAATATAAGTTAATATAAAATATGTACATAATATATGCAAAATAATTTTGGAGAGAGAACACTGATAACTGTAGGAATCAGGAAAGGTCTCTTGAAGGAGTTCATACTTGAGCCTTGAAAGGAGTGAGAAATCCCAAGAGAGGAAGGAGATCATGCTAGGTTTAGGAAATGGCCTAGACAAAAGCACTGAGACAGGCAAGGCACTCCAAATACATTCTGCAGTTTTCAAAAAGACAAGTGGAGAGGAGGAGAGATGAGATTTGGTTTAGCTTTCCCTGGGGCCAAATTATTTTAAGTTATATCTTTAAACCATTAGCATAACTAGTTTTTAATCTACTGAGAACTTGGGAGTGTATAATGTACCTTCCAAGGTGCTTTGAAGAATCTCCTAAGCCGATATCAATGATTCATTTTCTCTAGGACAGAATCAAAAAGAACTGTGGCGAGAAAAATGGATCTAGTTTATATTTCCATGAATCATTTGGGAGAAATTAAATGTTCTCCCTGCTGTCCCTTCAGCTCCTAGAATTATATGCACTTTTGTGTTAGCATTCAATAAGACATGGGAAATATCGAGAAGAGAAATATCCTCTTCCTGTGCTCATTTAAAATGAAAACCAGCTCCTTATAAATAAAAACCAGGATCCAAAGCAATCTTTAGTATGTGTTTTCCATTTTAGTTTCAACCAAAAAGAGAAAGTAATGGAACACATGCAAACTTTTCATTGTGGATAACAGGAAGAACTGACAAAATTTTTGCCCCAACTTGAGTCTTTATCAACAGAAATTCTGTTTTGAAAAAAACAATTCATTGCTGGTCTCCTCACAAAGAAGAGCAAGAAGAACACAAGGGTGGAAGCAAAGACATACCGTGTCACGTTGCCGGTTATCTTTCCCTGATTTTATCAAGAAGTAGTTCCACGTCAGTAGCAACAACAAAAACAGGGGTATCATGTAGAGCTCAAAGTTCCAAACCACAAAGAGGAAAAGCTGAAGGAGACAGGAGGGAGAAAAAGAGATGAGTCAATTCTGAATGGCATTAAATGGATTCTCTTATTCATGATCCACTTCAAAAACACAAACTCAAATGTTTTAGAATGGGAGGATTTATCTTGAAAACAAAGTCATGAGGACTCCTTAAACATTTTCTGAAAGCAGAGCAAAACCCTGGAATGACATTGCTAGGAGGTCACAGTGATTTTTTACTTGATTTAATTTCTTTAAAGAAAAAAAATATCACTGCATTGTCAAAGAGGTGATTTTAATTTGTCTTCTCTGATAAAAGTATCATTAAATTGTACAAAATAAAGTAAAAACAAAAAGAGCATCAAAATGAGTTTTGCTACACATTCAAAAATATCTCTATTTTCCTTAATGATAAAGAATGAATCACTATTTATTATTAGGGACTTCATCTTACTCAAATAACACAGTGTAACAGGAATAACATGTGGATGGAATTATGAAGCCTACACAAGAAAAGAATTCACCTCTCAGAACATAGGAAATGATAGAAATGTTTCACAAAAGTGGAATGAAACTTTCATTAACATAACATTGGTATAAAATCAGTCAGCCATAAATCAAAATGAAAGTAATTGGATCACAGGGAATAAGAAAAGTTCTATTAGAATATTTTAAAATACTTCTTTTAAAAATAATCACACATATTTCTGTACTTTGTATATCCCTGCAAGGCAATTGTGGGAATTATTTGTATATAAACTGATTTGATATTATGTCATTTTGAGGGTGACCAGGATTCTAAATTTTCAATTAATAAAATGGGATAAACAGGAGGCAAAATAGAGCACTGAAATTTAAATCAGGAAGATCTCAGTTTGAATACTTTTACAGACATTTAGTAGGCTTACTTTCTATTAGACTTAGTTTCTTTATTTTTATAAAGGATATAGATAACATATAACTCGTAAAGTTATTGTGAAGATCAAATGAGATGATAAAATAAAAATGCTTTGGAAACCATTAATGTACTATGTAAATGCTAGCTATTATTTTTTTCATTACTATATTAGGTATGAAATTCTACATCTTTGTCACATTCAGAAAGTCACCCAACATGTATCTCAGTCACATCTTTAAATAAAGATCATTTTAGATGATTTACTTTTCAAGGCTACCTTAAAGATTAACTAATTTTTCTTACAGAGCTGCATAACTGTTTTCCCTGGGATTTTATCACTTATGTATTTGTATTTGAACTTAAATGATTTTGCAATTTATCGCTTAAAGGGACTAGCAATATGAGCTTTTGCTTCTTAACCTTATTGCCTAATCTAAAAGCAAATGATAACACAACTGAAGTTATTGCTTAAAAAAAAGTTTGAATTGAATCTTCCATTCAGTACAGATCTGAATAATTACAAAGAAGAAAATGGGTCAACATAAATTCATTCAGGGAAATAAATTTAAACATAGAATAATAGTACCATGCCCTAAGTAAAGCGATTAAAAAAGTTTAATATAATAAATCCCAGCATTACTCTCAATAAGGTAATTAACTGAGTAGTTAAGCATGCCCTAATTTCATAGGGAAGAAAGAAAAAAAGAAACTTGAGCAAGTAGCAAAAAGTTTCCTTTGGGGCTTTGAAGGATTTGGGGGAAGTTAAGACCATATTATATCTGGTAGTTTCTTATTTTCTGTTAGGATGACAATACTAATAAATTGTGTTAGGGGAAAAACCAAGATTAAGCCTACAGGTCAGTGTTTATTTTATAGTCAGCATTAACTCTTTCTTAAATTTTTTTTAACTAGATCATTTATTTGTAACCTTTCATAATAAGCAGTTGGTGCTATCTGGCAAGTAGGTTAAGAGGATAGGAGATCTTTTTTCCCCTTCACTGATTTCAAAGGAATGACTGCTGGAGCTTAAGTAGAAATATCCAAATGCTAGTTTCTGTGAATTATTCAGGCAACAAATATTTGTTAAGTTCTTACTATATGATAGCCCTGTGCTAAATGCTGGAGATAAAAACTTAGCAAAAGACAATCCCTTTTCTCAAGGAGCTCATAGTTTAAGGGAGAGAAAACCTGTAAACAACTGTATACAAACAGGATAAACATAGGATAAATTGGAGATAATAAAAAGAGAGAAGGCACTTGAATTAAGGACAGGCAAACACTTCCTAAAGATGGCGAGAAATTTATCTAGGATTAGAAGGAAGCCAGGGAATCTTGGAGACAGAGATAAGATGGGTGAACATTCCAAGCATCAAGGCCAGTCAGTGCAAGGAAAATGAGATGGAATTTCTCATACAGGAAACAGTAAAGAAGTCTGCATTGCAGAATATGTTGTGGGGTATAAGATATAAGAAGACTGGAAAGGTATACAGCAGAGAGAAGACAGCTATGAAAAGTTTTGAGTGTTTTAATTACAGACAATTCAAATCTGGACAATTCTTGGAGGTGGTAGGGAAGTGCTAGAATTTATTGAGCATGAGATTTCTTTAAGATTACTTTGAGATTTGTTTGATAATGAAGAGAACCAGCTATACCCAGCGAAAGAACTCTGGGAAATGAGTATGAACCACAATATCACATTTCCACTCCCTCTGCTTTTGTCCACTTGCATTTTTTATTTCCTTCTCAGGTTATTTTTACCTTATTTCTAAGTCCGATTTTTCTTGTGCAGCAAAATAATTGTATGGATATGTATACATATATAGTATTTAAAATATACTTTAACATATTAAAAAAAAAGATTACTTTGAGAATTGAATGGAAGACAGAGTATGTGAGAAAAGACTAGTGGCAAAGAGACCAATAGTATAGGTTGGAATAGTATAGGTTTAAGATGAGGGGGATCTATACTAAAAATGATAGCACTGTGGCAATCTGCCTAAAGGTTATCATTTTCTCTGTTTCTGTCTCCTTTTCTTCCTTCATCTCCCCTCCTATTTCTCTTCCTGATACTCTTCCTCCTTTTCTTCTTTCTCCTTCTTTTCCTTCCCTTCTTCCTCTTCCTCCTTCTCCTTCTCTTCCTTCTCCTCTTCTCCCTCCTCTTTTATATTAAAAATCAGATAAATTTTATGATTATTGTTTAATAATATAGTTTGAAATCTGTTTCCTTCTCTCCACTTTTTGTTTTTTTTAGTTTCTATGAAATTCTCATCTTTAGTTTCACCAAATGAATTTTATTATTTTTAGTAGTTTTATAAAGTAATTTCTTGAAGTTTTATGGACAGCTTTTAGAGTTCATCCATTCAATATACACATCTTAGATAGCTTCTATAAATACTTGGATAAACATTATAAACAAAGGTAGTTAGGTGGTATAAAAAGCTGGGCCTGAAATTAGGAAGACCTGATTTCAAATATTTCTGTGATCTCTTTAGTTTTCTCAATTTTAACATGGGGGATAATAATAGTATCTATCTGCAGATTGTTGTGAGGATCAAATGAGATAATTATTTTTAAAAATTTATGAAAAAAAGAATCTGACACCAATTTGAATAACAGGAGAAAAATAGATTACATTTCTTTTTTATATTGTCAAGTTGTGTCTCTCTGTGTGTTTTAATGAAACCTAGCTACTCATTGAAATAAGGACTCATTTTCAATACTACTATTTTATTGCCCACATTATACAGCTGCAAACCATAAAATAATCTAGTTTCCAAAGAATTAAAAGTAATTGAAAGTAAAGGGTGGTTCTGAGTGTCAATTAAGTACAAAACACTATAAAGAAGGAATTATAAAAACAAAGAATGGTGATAATGATGTCATCAAAGAAATGTATGATTTAAAAAGAAGACATACTGACTGACTCACTTCTGCCTTTTAGAATTTCTAGCTTCCTTCAAAGTTCACTTCCAGTCCCATCTCCTCCATTATGAGGCTTATCCTGATGCCCCAGAAGCTGGTCCTTTATCTCCCCATTAGCTTGGATCTATCCTGAATATATTTTGCATATACTTTTTTGTACATACCTCCCCTGATAGCTTGGATGTTCCTTGAGGGCAGAGACTGCTTGTTGTTTTGTTTTGATATACATAGTACAGTGCCTGGCATTGTATTAATAAATACTTGTTAATGAAAAAAAAAAAGAAGACATAATAATCACCTGTTGAGAAGTACAGATAAGTAATATATAGCCCATATGCTCCATTGACATCTTCAAAATATTAGAAGAACAGGAGGAAAACTAATAGAATATTAGGGGCTTTGGGTAAAACTTATGGGTAACACATGGATGAGATTCACAGAGAATAAATAGTCATGATGAAATCTACATTATTGGAAAGAATATTCATGTGGATGTGATAGATGCATTTGATTATTTTTATACTCAATTCTGAAAAAAAGATAATGGCTTATCTTCTTTGTCTTCATTAACTATTCCTAGTTTGAATATCTAGACCACTTTATGTCACAGCAAGAAATTTTAAAAATTAAATAGAAAGGCACCTAATCAAACAGTTTATATAATGTAGGGATTATTTACATTTTGACAAAATGCTTGACAGAATTTATTTATAAGCTTATCAAGTCCTATAAATGTTTTCATCCTTAAAAAGTTTGTTTATGGTTTCTTCAATTTCTCTTGATGAAACTATGTTTACATTACCCATTTTCTGTTTTGTTAAAATTTTTTGCCCTTGAAAATATTAATTTCATTTATTTTGTTAAAATTTTTCTCATTCAACTGTAAGTTGTTTCATTTCACTTTCCTCTCTTTTTTGATCAAATTAGCTTTTTTTTCTATTTTATCTTAAAGCAATTTTTAGTTTTATTTAATCAGAGTATTTTATTTTCAATTTTATTTTATCTTTCCATTGCTTTAGGTTTATTCACTTGCTCATCTTTTAGCTCTCATTTTACATTCAATTCAGTCATCTCTTTTTCTTATTTGTTAATATTGTTTTCTTATAATGTTGAAATATACACATTTTTGTTTTAGTCCTATACTCCATTAGGTGCATGCATAAATTTTAGCATGCCACCAAATGAGTTCCAAATATGCTCCCTGCTTTCCTGTTCCTCCCCTCCCTCAGAAGAGAAGCAAATTGATTTTGAATATACACATGTGATCATGCAAAACATTTCACAGTAGCTATGTTTCAAAAGAAAACAAAAACAAAATTTAAAAAAAGCAAAAAAAAAAGATATGCTTCAATCTGCATTTAGAGTTCATACGTTATCTTTCTAGAATTAGATAACATTTTTCATAGTGGGTCCTTTAGAATTTGACTCAGATCATTTTCCTCATTTAAGTCTTTCACTGTGGTCATCCTTAAAACATTTCTGTTACTGTATACAATGTTCTCTTGGTTTTGCTCACTTCACTTTGAATGAGTGATATGTCTTTTTATGTTTTTCCCATTGTGTGATTAGAACTCTTTTTTTTTTATCCATAGATCAGATAGGTATATTTTTACCCCTTATTATAATTTCACCCTTTATATCTAAACCATTATTCATTTTAACTTCATCTTGGTACATGGTATGACATTAACTTGTTTTTTGTTTCTACCAGACTTTTCTAGTTTTCCCAGAAATTTTTGTGAAATGTTAAATTCTTACTCCCAAAGCTTAAATTTTTCTATTTATTAAGTACCACATTACTATAGGCATCAATTGTTGTTATTGTTTGGCCATTTTTAGTCATGTCTAATTCTTTGTGATTTGGGATTTTCTTAACAAAAGATACTAAAATGGTTTGCCATTTCCTTCTCTAACTCATTTTTACAGATGGGATATTGAGGTAAAAAGAGTTAAATAATTTTCCTAGGGTCAAAAAATTATTAAGAGTTTGAGGCTGGACTTGAACTCAGGAAGATACATGTTCTTGACTTCAAACCTGACACTCTATACACTGCATCACCCAGTTGTCCCTATGTTATTGTAGATTTTGTATTTAATATATTCTACTGATCTACCACTCCTTTTTTTAAGTAAGTACCAGATTGTTTTGATTATTATTATTGTGTAATATAATTCAAAATCTGTAATTGCTAGGCCACCTTACTTAACATTTTTTCCTTCTTGATATTCTTGATTTTTTGTTCTTTCAGATGAATGATATTATTTTTTACAGTCTATAAAAAAACTTTTGGATGTTTGGTATGGCATGGAATAAGTAAATGATGTAGAATTATTATTTTGTACAATTGGAGAAATGTTAATTGCTCATGAGTAAGCTGAGCCAATATTTGTCTATTTGTATTTCTTCAATTTTTTTCTTGTCTTATTGCTACAGCTAGAATTTCTGGTACTAACACTGATAATGAATGCCCTTGTATCACTCCCAATCTTACTAGGACAGTCTCAAGATTAACTCCATTACAGATATTTGCTCTTAGTTTTAGACAGATACGGTTTACAATTCTAAGAAAGGTTCCATTGGTTCCTATACTTCCTAGTGCTTTTTAATAGAAATGGTTGTTGTACTTTGTGACTTTCTCCTGTATCTTTTGATATCATATAATTTTGTTATTATTTGTTATTGTTATTGATATATTAAATCTTGCTAATGCTTTTTCTAATATTAAACCAGTCCTGAGTTTTTTGTATTACCTCCCACCTAGTCAAAGTATATGATCTTTATTCTATATTGCTGTACTATCCTTGCTGATTTTTCATTTAAAGTTTTGGAATAGATATTCATTAAGGAAATTAGTCCATAGTTTTCTTTTTCTGTTTCTGATCTCTTTAGTTTAGGCAACAAAATCATATTTTTATCAAAAAAGGAATTTTGTAGGAATCATTCTTTACCTATTTTTTCAACTAGTTTATATAGTATTGGGATTATATGTTCCTTAAATAGATTTCACTTATAAACCTATCTGGTCCTAAGGATTTTTTCTTAGCGAACTTGTTCAATATTTTCTAAGATAGAATTATTTAATTATTCTATTTACTCTTCTGTTAATTTTGAGAGTTTATATGTTTGTAAATATTTATCCATCTCATTTAGATGGTCAGATTTACTGGTATGTAATTAGGCAAAATACGTCCAATAATTTTTTATGATTAGATTTATCTAGCTCTGAGAGGGGATATTAAAGTACCCCACTAGCATAATTTTACTATCTTATTTGCTCTTATAATTCATTTAATTTTTCTTTCCGAATTTGGATTCTGTTATTTGTGATATTACTTCATTGTCTATGTTGCCATTTTGCAAGATGTAATTTTCTTGTTTATCCCCTTTAATTAGGTCTATTTTTGCTTTTGCTTTGTCTGGGATCATGATTGTTATCCCTGCCTTTTTTCTTCAGCTGAAGAATACTTGATTCTACTCTAGAACTTTGTTTTAACTCTCTCTGTGTGTCTTGGTTTCAAGTGTATTTCTTGTAAACAATATATTGTGGGATTTTGGTTACTAATTTATTCTGCCTTTTGCTTCCATTTTATGGGTGAGTTAACTCTTCACATTTATAGTTATGATTACTAACTATGAATTTCTCTCTACTCTATTTCTTTTTGTTTATTCTTCTCTCTTTTTATACTGTCCCTTTACCAAAGTCTGTTTTGCTTCTGACCACTAACTTCTTTTATGCTTATTTCCTATGTCACTCTCTCCTTTTTATCCTTTCTTCCTCCTACTTGCCTGTTGTATAAGATGGATTTCTATTACCAGTTGAGTGTATTGTGTGTGTGATCTCTAACAGATCTCTAAGAAGAATGTACATCTTCCTCCCATTCATGATCTCAATTCAAAGACACACTGGCATAGTAATTCCATTTTACACCACACCAGTAACCAAAAAATGCATAGTACATTAAAAAAAACCTTCTGACTAAGTAATTTATGCAATACAATAAGCTATAGACATGAAATTCTCCTAGACTCCAAATGGAAAAATGAAATTGAATAATTATGGTAAAGGAATAAAAGTAGGATTTAAAAGGGGTTTGGAAAGCACAAGGAGTGAAGAGACAACTAAGAAAATTGCAAATTTATATTCAAGGTCTAAAAACAGAATCATTTTTTTAAAGGACCAATATAAAATAGCAATAAAATATAAGAATAAATCATGAAAGGATAAGGAGGATGAAGAAATAATAAGGGAAGAAGCAAAATTACACAAAAGGTCTTAAAAAATCTATGGAATCAAAAAGTTAAAAAAAAATCAATGGATCTACTAAAGAACAATGTAGAATAATAATAATGTTTAAAACAAGACCGAGGAAGACCTGAAAAGGCAACTAAGGGAAGGACAACACAAAAGATTTAGAAAATGAAGCAAAAAGTTCAAAGCTTAGATTAATTCAGAGCCCAGAAAAAACATTTTTTTAAAAAGAAAAGAAAGTAGACACAATATTAAAGGACTTAAGGAAGAAAAAAAATGCATAATGACCTAGATCAAGTATACATAGGGCATAAAATATATATAGTTCCTTTGAGTCACTAAGAAACAACTGCAAAACTGGCAAAATTTATCCAAAAATAAAGAAAAAAGGTTATATTTCAGAAAATGCCAACTAGGATTGAGATAAAAAACAGCAAGGAGAAATATCAAAGTATAACAAAAATCTATACAAAAGTCTATAAAAAATAGGATTGGACCCTAGAAATATATATCCTACAAAGACAGCCATATTGTTTGAAAACATCAGTTTCTTTTAAAGACAAATAATAAAACTTGAAATAATGTATTAACAAAAATCTCAAATATTGGAGATCCCTAAAAACAAAGGAAAGGTTAGCTAGGTGGCATGTACAGGGCCAGAACTCTGAAAAGGTATACTTAAGACTCAGTATGATTGATGAGATAATGATTCTCTAGCTAATGATGTAATCACTCTAGTTAAGTACATATATTTAATGTGCTGTGGTAATGCAATGCTACTATAGTTAGCACTTGCACAGTAATAGCTACAGTTGCACATGCTCAGTGTGGTTGTGCATGTTCAGTGTGATGTAGTGATGTAATCTACTCAAGAATTTAAAGGAAGTCTCAGACACAGAAGATTCTCTCTCTGCCACTGCTCTCAGCCACAGACATGAGAGAAGACTTCAGGCTCCAGACTCCAGATTCCAGATTTTAGACTCCGTCTTTGACCAGCCATGTGGCCTCCTGCCTCCTTCACTCATCCACTAAGAACAAGGATTTGGGCTAATCCCCAGGTCCTCCAGAGAGCTAGTCCAGACATCTAGCCTTTATACGCTTACTAGTTGTAACCCTAAAAACAAATAGGGTTAGGGAACAGGACCAAACTGACCAAAAAGCAAGTAAATAACAAAAATAAAAAAATATACTTTAATTTTAATCTTATAATTAGTTGATAATTAAGATAACTAGTTAAGATTTAATATATAGTTATAAAATATTTAGTTTTTCTAATTGTAATAAATATAGCACTGTAATAAATTTAGCACAAGAGTACTAAAAATCCATATCATATGCATGTGACATCATTTTTACTAAACATTAAACACCCTTCTACAACACTAGAAATCATCTTCCTTTTAAAAAGACACTTAACATAGACGAGAAACAGTGACAAAAACAAAAACAAAAAGCCTATTAAAAGAAAGTTGACAATTTCCAAAGCAAATTCCTTTTTCTACACTAAAAAGAGATGATAGTATAATAACAGTTTAAAAAATAAAAAAAATAACCTGTTTATTTACTAGTTGAAACATTTGTAGACATTTAAGACAGACTCTACCCTCCTGATACCACTAACAACAGTAAGAATATAACCGAAAAAGAATTCCAATTTATTTTAACAGTAGAGATGAATTATTCCAACCAAAGAAAAACTTCAGAATTGATCTAAGAACAAAACCTATTTGTGTGTTGCTTACAATAAACACACTTAACACAAAATTATTAAAACAATAGATTAAGTGTAAAGAACTCATGAAATTTCAAGTTAAAAAAACAAAACAGAATCTAAAGTTGGTATTAATGGTATATGAAAAAATGGGACATGAATTTGAAGAAAATGGAAAGATACAAACAGAAATTACATTTATATGGATCAAACTACTTCAATAGGACTGAATGACTTCTGAGCTCCTTAAATCGATGACTTTTGTTTTATGAACTATAATATCTCCCCTTAAATCTTCTCTAGTCCAAGGCAAATATTCTCAGTTTTTAAAATTAATATTCATAAAGTCACACTCTCCAGACTTCTTATTATCCTTGTTACCCTGTTCTGTTTGCACTCTTGGTTGTCTGTTTTTCTTAAATGTTTCTAGAACTGAATACTGTATTCCATATGTGGCATGACCATAGCCAAATATAATGATATCCTTATCTTCTTCATTGTAAATACTGTGCCAGTTTTTGTTTGCCATGTCTTATTGTTGATTCATAATAAGCTCATTTACCACAAAAATGTCCCAGCCCTTTTCCACAAGAAGTAGGCTCTAACTAGATCTTCCCTATTTTTTACTCACAAAATTTAATTCTTGAACCCAAAGGTAGAACTTTACATTTATCCTTAACCAAAATTTCATCTTATTAGATTGACCCATTGTTCTGACTTGATTAGATCTTTATAGATCCATTTACTGTGTTGAATTGTTCTTACAATCTATATATTGTTAGGTTCTTACTAAGTACTAATGAGATAATGAGATAATTAGGTTCTTACTAAGTACTAAGTCAGTACTTAACAATTCTCTAGTTCACACCTTTTGGTTCAGCCTTTAAGGGGAGTTTACCCCTTTGGACTTCTGGGGAGGAGTTTACATGTTTAAGAGGCGCAAGTTCATTGGTTGAAGTATTTTTCCCACAAGCCCCTGAGTTATTCCATGCCCATTCTCTGGGAGGATAAAAGAAGAAGTTAGAGTCTGGAAAGTCAGTTCTGGATTGGATCAAGGAGAAGATGTCCCGTGGATTCGCAAGTGAAGAGGACAGAGAAAAGATTCACAGAGAAAAGAAACTTCCTCCCAGAAAAGGATTACAACTTAGAGACAATCAGAACTTGACATAATTGTTAAGTACCAACTGAGGGTCCAGGGTTCAAGTCCCTGTTCGAGGCGCCAAAATGCAAAGGTCCGGGCTAGCTCCTCTGAAGGGCTCAGAATAAGTCCTTGTCAGGATAAGCAAAAGTCCTTGTCCCATGTTGGGCACCAATATGTCAAGTTCTGATAATTGAGATAGAAGGAAAATTGGGAAAAGAAATTAAAGTGATGCAAGAAAATCATGAAAAAGAGTCTTATTAAAAGAGAAAATAACACCTTAAAAACAGAATAGGCCAAATGGTTTTAAAGGGGAAAGGAGAAACAAAATATTCACTGGGGGAAAAACACTTCAACCAATGAACTTGCTCCTCTTAAACATGTAAACTCCTCCCCAGAAGTCCAAGGGGTAAACTCCCCTTAAAGGCCGAACCAAAAGGTGTGAACTAGAGAATTGTTAAGTACTGACTTAGCACTTAGTAAGAACCTAACATCTCATTATCTCATTAGCACTTAGTAAGAACCAAACAATGTATCATCTGCACAATTAACAAACATACTATTCAGGCTTTCTTTCAGTGATTACCAGTGCATTGAAAGATGTCCTATCAGAGACCTATCTTCAAGTTTAATGCACAAGTTGTTTATTCTCTCTGGACTTCTATGTCCTCATCTATAAAATAAGGAATATAAAAAAGATGGTCTTTAAGGTCTCCCCCATATACAAATCTCTGACTAGAATAAGTTGACATTGAGCTATTAAAGCTAAGTGTGTAATAATTAATGAGTAATAATTACTTGGGAGCATCATTCAACTAATTCCAAATTAAGTGTATATTGTGCATCTTTTGGTCTTGATCATAAGACTGGCATGACTTTTTCATATGCATTTACAATCTTTTCTGCAACTGTTTCTGTACTGGCATCTTAAACAATTTTATGTCATATGAGAGATACTTTATAAACTGTGTGAAACCAAAAGCTTCTTTGATAATAATATTAATAACAACCAGAAAAAATTTTACATAGTGCTTACTCTGTGCCACAGGCATCGTGCTAAACACTTTGACAATTATTATCTCATTTGATCCTCACAATAACCCTGAAAGGTAAGGATGATGATTTATTATCCAAATTTTACACATGAGTAAATAAAGTAGTTAAGTGAATTGTTTAGGATTACACAGATGGTAGATTCTGAAGCCAGATCTGGACTACATATTCTTGACTCCAGGCTTGGAACTGTTGTTCACTACACCTTCTAGCTGACCTTTAAAGGAAACATATAATAAACTCAGTGACATTTTATATATTAAAACTTCCTACCCAATAAGGCTGTAAAGATGTGTTCAATTCAGTCATTTTTTGTCTGTCTCTATAATTCCATTTGGATTTTATTTCCCAAAAACATTGCCGTGGTTGGCCATTTCTTTTTCTGGCTGACTTTAAGATGAGGAAACTTAGGTAAATAGGTTAAGTGACTTGTCCAAGAGGTCACACAATAAGTATCACAGGCTCTTTTTATTTCAAAATGTATGATTCTGATTTTTCCATACTCAAAATGTATGATTCTGATTTTTTCCATATTTTTAGAATATTTTTGATATCTTTAGAAATGATTTGTGCATAATTTTAAAATTATGTTAGCTCCTATACTGTTTTTTCCCTCTGTTTGGTCAAATTCATCAGCTTTTCCTAGCTTCATTTTCTCAAATATACTTTGCACATCTTCTATAGAGCATATGTGGCAGAGTCTGATCCTTCTACTTCTACTATTGCTGTTAATGAGACTAGATCATTATAAAATTCCTGGCAGACCTGTCTGTTTTCTATCTATTTGTGTTCTTGTTCCAGATAGATCTATATGTTTTTAAAAATAATATAAATTACAAATTACTGCAAGGAAATCCCAAATGGGATCATGAAGAGTTGAATGCAACTGAACAACAGTAACTAGATATCTTATAGTTATCTCAAACTCAACATGTTAAAGACAAAAAACAATGTTAATAATAGCTAGAATTTGCATAATACCTATTGTATACTAGGTACTGTACTAAGCATTTTACAAATATTATTTTATGTGATTTTCAAAACAACTCTGTGATCTAGGTGTTAATATGATTCCCATTTTATAATTGAGGAAAATGAGGCAGACATAAAATAACTTGTCTAGGGCTAGAATTGAACTTGAGTCTTCTGGAGTACCAATTTTCATTAGAAATCTTTCCTGAATGTTCCACCTACTAAGACCCTCTCTACTTACCTCCTGTTGATTTTGAATTCAAGTTATCTCCATCACTACCTAGAAAATAAGTTATATGAGAATAGATTTTCTTAAATTTTTTCTTATTATTCTCACTAAATCACAATTGCATTCATGATGACAAATGCTACTTACTTCCTGATGGAAAAGTGATGGACTCAGAGGACATATTGAGGTATCTTATTTTATTTGGTCATTGCCAGTTTGAGAATTTGTTTTGTTTGATTACACATGTTTGTAATAGGTTTTTTTTTTTTTTTTTTTTTTTTTTTTTTGCTTTTAGTATTAGGAAGGAGAGGTATCGGGAGGAAAATAATTCAGACCTGAAAATTAAATAAAATTGAATTAAAATAATTTTAAAAAATTAATTTGTATGGCATTAGCAATAAAAATCTTAATCAATGGAAGCAAAACAAAAGAAAAGAAAAGCCCAAGATCTAATTCCTTTAGGATAGGGCTTTAAAATCAAATTACATTTGAATATAGAGTTTTCTAAATGACTTTTAAAATTTTGAAAATAATAATTGATTGCAGTGAATAATGATTACATCCTTCCTCTTGCAGGGTAATATTTTCCCTTAAATTCATCATCTTATTTTAGCAAGATATGTAATGCCAGAGAAACTGAGGCAAGATAGAGATTGGAGAGTTTTAATATTTTATTTATTGGAGAGCTTAATTGATTGACTGGATAGGACTCTCGTCTCAAAGTATCCAGTGGTGAATGTGAGAGTCCCAAGTCTTTTTATAGGACTTTAGTAAGAAGAGAAACAAAGGCAGGACAAACAAAGAGTGGGAAGTTTCAGGGATGGACCATAAAATCAGTTGTAGCAGGATGGGGTGGGGGGAACCATAAATTCTTGCTAACTAGGAGGCTAGAGTCAGGATGTCTGAATAAACAGAAGTAAAGATGTCAATTAGGTATCTGAGATAGTCTTATCTTTTGGAATGTGCCTTAATGGACAGGAAAAAAAGGTAGAGGTTACCAACCAATTCAAGGCAATGGAGATATAATTCAGGGAAACTAATGCAGAGAAATTGAGGTAGAACAATTCAAGGAGACTATGGCATAACAGATATATTTTTACTGTTGTTATTGGCCTACATAAAGAAAAAAAATTAAAAGTTTCTGTTCAAAAGAGATTTGATTTTTTAAAAAATAAATTATATCAATTCTGAGGCAGTAAAAAAAGAGAGAGAATTGTATTACTCACTGGAGCCATAAATGAGATCTATAGAATTTCAATAATAATTGGCTTCAAAAATTGAAAATGTAAGGCAATAGTATACCGTTTCTCTTTTGCCAAAGGTAAAATGAGAATCAATATTGTAAAAAGTTTCTTCGCCCCCAACCTCACTCATCATCTCAACGAAGAAAAGAATGGATTTATGAATGTAATGGAAGATTCGTTAATGAGGGACAAGTTTTTGAAGCCGGCATAAATATTCCTGCTTAATTTTAGTCTTTAGAATATATGGAAGAGGCTTGGTGAATGAATCTCCTTTGGGCCATGAGTAATAAAGGTGCTGGTATTCTATGTGACTAAGAATTTTCTGGTTAGCAGAGAAACCTGAAGACTCATGATCCATAAGTAACTAAGTGGAACAATGACAAAAAGTGCCAGCTATGGATTCTAAAAGACACTGATCTTCAGAGTCTGGGGAACTTTATGAAGACTTCACTAAAACAGAAAAGGACTCTCAGGGCTTATCAGAGAGTATTTCTTGGCCCCAGACATTCTCTACATGTACCCGTACTTTAAGCTTGAGACCACTCTCCCAAGGGACTTTACAGTGGAGGAGTAGTACCTTTGTGACTGGGGAGATGCCTGATAACTCTTTTTGCTTTTACTTCTTAGTGAAGTAAATTTTTAAAATGTGAACTGATTTTTATTATTAAGTAATTTCAGTCATGTCTGATTCTTTTTGACCCCATTATGAGTATTCTTAATAAAGATACTAAAGTGGCTTACTCTTTGATCTAACAGTGCCTTTACTGGGTCTGTATGTCAAGGAAATCATAAAGAAAGGAAAAGGACTCACATGTGCAAAAATGTTTGTAGCATCTTTTTTTTTTTGTGGTAGCAAACAATTGGAAAATGAATAGATGCCTATCAATTGGGAAATGGCTAAACAAGTTGTGGCATATGAAGGTACTGAAATATTATTGTTCTATTAAAAATGTTGAACAAGTTAACTTTAGAAAGGCTAGGAAAAATTTACACAAAATACTGAGTGAAAGCAGAATCAGGAATACATTGTACACAGTAACAAGAAGAATGTGTGATGATCAACTATGAAAAACTTGGTTCTTCTCAGTGGTTCAGTGATCTAAAGAAATTCCAATAGACTGGACAAAAATGCCAAGGAGACTGAATGTAAATCAACACATGCTATGTTCACTTCTTTTTTTTTTTTTTTTTTTAAATCTCTCCAGGGTTTTTCTATTTTGCTTTGATTTTTCTCTTCCAATTGTGATTCATAAAGTGATGTGTAATTAAAACAAACAAACAGATAAATAATAAAAAGTAGCTTGCCATTTCCTCTTCCAGATCTTTTTACAAATGAGGAAACTGAGGCAAATAGAGTTAAGTGACTTGTCCAGAGAGACACAGCTAATTAGTATTAGAGACTAGATTTAATCTCAGTAGCCTTCCTGATTTTAGGCCTAGTTTTTTGTTGTCTGTATCACCTAGCTGCCTTCATTAATTCCTATTGGTTAATTTAGTCCTAAGGAGCATAGTAGTCATCTGTACTCTGGGAACTGGTCTGTGAGGCTCCAGGAAGGGCCTGGTTGTTTACTACTAGTAAATAAAAGCTTGGCAACATCATTACTTCTTTCTGAAAGGCAAAGTTAACAATTAACTAAAGAGTCCAATGTTATAGGGGAAAATGTAAACAAGATGAACTGTTTATTGGTCAAAAAAACCTATAGAAGATTGAGGAAGGAGTACATAGATGTAGATATTGGCATTCTGAAGCTAGAGCTGACCCTTGATTATTTTAGGCCTAATTAGCCAGTTTGTGGATTATCTATGCATCTCCCTCACTAGTGCTTTAATCATAGCAAAAAAATGAAGGGGAGAGAAGGAAAAATTGAAAATTGTCAAGTGATGTTAGTAAGAAACCCAGATAAAAGTTTGGTATGAGAGAGATATTGGAAACAGTGGTTAAAACAAGGTATAGACTTGATCTGTCAATTTCATTTATCCATTCTGTCCCTATAGACATTTCATTTGATCAAAAATGAGCAATTCACAATGTTCTCATGAGTTAGGGTTTTCTTCTATCCAAAATATTTGGAAACAGAAAAGAGATAGCTCTAGTGATATCGTTTAGGAATAGTAAGTCAATTACATCTTTTTCTTTTAAAGGACACTCTTTTTTCCTTCATTTATATAAATAAAAATGAAATAAAAATCTATACTGTTCTGAGTTTAAGTGAATGAGATCTCCACTGATATTTAAACAAGGAGAATTGTTTCAAGAAGAGTGAATGTTTCAAAATATTAAGATTTCATAACATCACCATATCTTATGAGGTGTAATACATGCAAGATTTTTATTCTGTGAGCCTTGGGTTTTAAGACACACAGGCACGACTGGGCCATTTACATCATTCCATCAATTGATACTCTCATTGAAGTGCAGTGAAAGATGCCTGCATTAAATGATCATTCAGTGAGACACATGACAGTATCCCTCGTGTAGCACACTTCAAAAAAATCATTTAAGTTGGAATATTGAATATCCTATTCTTTTGCAAACTACAGTATATTTTAAAAAGAAATCTCATCCAGAATGATTAACACTTCCTACTGTTCAGGAAAAAAGCCTGCCCTTTCAGACTAGCAGCTGTGGATCATTAGCTCTCCAGTGATGAGATGTGTTTGATGAGTATTTTTCTTTCTAATTAAGAGATGAGATTCTGTATTTGACTGTCTCTTCAGAAAGAAGTGAAGAAAAAAAATTCTGCCCATACAGAAAGGCCATCTCCTTCAGAACAATTAATTATTTCATGGCCCTTTTTATCTTTTTTTTTCCTCTCTAATTTTAATTCATTTTTAACTTAACACACATTTGCACCCAGGCCTTTACAGCATTAACCCATTTTTTACCTAACCTTTCCCTCCTGATTTTTCCCTGTTCTGCCCATGATTAAATGAATTTCAGCTATTGCACAACCAGGAAATGAATTTGAAACAAAAATGAATCTATCTTCATCAAAATTAACACAGAAGAATTTTATCTTATTCTAAGGAAGATAGCTTTGGGGATCTGTTTCACAAATGTTTCTTTTGTCAATGAAAGGGTTCCAAAGAAAGGGGACTGAAACAGGAGAGGAAGGGAGACAAAGAGAGAGAGAGACAGAGAGAGAGAGAGAGACAGAGAGAGACAGACAGAGAGAGAGAGAGAGAGAGAGAGAGAGAGAGAGAGAGAGAGAGAGAGAGAGAGAGAGAGAGAGAGAGAGAGAGAGAGAGAGAGAGACAGGGACAGAGACAGACAGAGACAAAGACAAGAGATACTAAGAGACATAGAGAAAAACGGAGAAACAAAGAGAGAGACAGAAACAGATACAAAGACAGAAATACAGAGAGAGACAGAGAGAGACATGAAGACAAAGAAAGGGAAGGAGGGAGGGAGAGAAATAAACAGAGAGAAAGAGAGACATAGAGACACACATACAGAGATCTAATGCTTTAGGAACAGAGACCACATATTTGTTATGCTGAGTACTATTCAGCACACTGTGGCTAGTCAGCAGATATTAACTGGTATTAGCAATCAGTCTCCAAATAAAATGGTGTTTTCCTCAACATGAAGGCCAAGACTTATTTAAAAAGAATATTCACAGAAATGGGCAGTTTGAGTTAAAAAGTACATGAATTTCCTGCTTAGAAAAGGAGATCATAAGTGATCAGTGAAATAGTATTAGAACTGAAAATGTAACAAGTAATGCTATAGATATGTTTTTGATACAGCCCTTTCAAATAACAAAGTCACTCACACAATAGCAAATAAAGAATAAACATAAAGACAGTGCATATTTCTTTGACTAGGAAATGGTTGAACAATGTATTTATTTTGAGAACCAAACTGATCTCTCCCCAATAGAAAATCCAACTGAAATATAAACCATTGCACTATATCCTACCTTCTCATCTGCAAATTCTTAATATTTCTTCAATGAATACTTGAAAGATATGTAGGATGCTATAGCTAGAGACGTCATAAAATTTACAACTTGAACAGACCTTTTAAAAAAACTTTATCTAGTATCTTCATTTTAGAGATGGGGAAACAGGGACCCAGAGAGGTGACATGATGTTCTTGAGGTCAGCTCACTATATTCCCTGGTTCCTTCTGAATTTTTTGATTTCTCATTGCAAAGTTAGATTTTTTAGAACCCAGTGTTCTGGGCTGGTTGTTTTGTCTGGATTTGAAGGGGCAGATGGCACAACCACCTGTTATAAGTTCTAAAAGTTCTGATTGGTCCCACCGAAGCTTCCTGCACTACACAATTCATTCCACAGAGGAAAAGGAGATCATGTACAGTCACCTGAATGATGTTCAGTGATTTCCAGTAGTATGAGTAGCCTTTACTAGGGAGCCTTGGGGATTCAAATCGTGTTTTTTTCCAGACATTTTTTCTTTGTCTTGAAGAGTTTTTTAAAATACACAGAACTAGGGAACAACCTAGTGAGATCTTTAGCATAGTTGTCTTTCATACTATGTAGCTTATTATTGCTTAAAGCACAAAGTGATATAGAAAATGAATTAATTCTTATAGACACAAACACAATATAGAATGACTTCTCTTACTTTCAGAGTAATCATTGAGCTCTAAGCTAGAAAAAAATGAAATGATTCCTTCTGTTTCTTTCTTTTTGACTAGTTTCAACCAAACACCAAAATGACAGGCATGTGTGTGTACATGTCTGTGTATTTGGATTACTTTTTCCCCCCTCTAAACAATCTACCAAATGTTCCATGATTTTAGCTGGGTCAAAATGCCAAGAAAATAATCTATTCCAATGTTGGCCCTATGTCCTAGTGCAAAAGAGACAGGGTACATGGGAGTGAAGAAAAAAAAAAAAGAAAAAAGGGTTTACATTCTGAACAAAGATTTGAATTGCTTTTATGTTCTGTGACTTGGCTCACTTATCTAGTTGAAGGTATTAACACTTTAAAATGTGATTGATTCAAGTTTACTTAGAAAAAAAGTCATAAAAAAGTTCCTGTTCTTGATTTCAGTGGGAAAATTCTGCACTGGTTTTTGCATCTTGATATCTGATATGGAAAGTCCACAATTTTAGTATATCTGAGCTTTTCCATCAAAGCATGGTTTGACTTCAGCTATTAAGGAAGCAAATATGACAATTAGATATGACTCAACTGGTGCATTAAAACCCACCCATATTTCTTTGAAGCATCTTCAGAGCAAAATGGACATCTCACCAGAACAACCTCAAAGATGATACTATCATCCAGTCATAGCAGAATTCAAGCTACCTGTGTCTTGATGGGTTTGTCAGTACCTATAAAACCTGCCAGCCACAAGGCTTGGGAAGGGTTTTTTATTTATATATTTTTTCTTTTTTGCTTACAACTTGTACTGACATTTCACATCATTTTATAGAAGTCAGAGATGAAAGTACTCTGGCTTCGCTTTGAGAACACTGACAACTCCAAAAGTGAAGCCCAGAGTCTGTTCAACTTGAGCATCACATTAACAGCACATGAATAACTGATGTGAAATTCCTGCCATGGTGTGACTTTTATATTAGTAAAAGTTTGTGGGGAATGAAAATGGCAAATTCATAAAGATGCCTGAAAGTGTTTGCAAAACTGTTGATTCTCTGTGGTTATTTTCTTTATTACTTAGCAACTATTCCTTGCTCAGGAGTTTATAATGCCCAGCATAGTGCTATGCACAGATGGGGGCTCACTGCATTTTAATGTGGTTAAGATTAAGAAATTCTTACTTTATCTATCAACTGATGTCTGTCTGGCTCATTTAAAATCTGACCATATACAAAGACAACTACTTTTCTGGGTGGCAGTTCAACACGTTTGTTATTTTATATTGCAAAACACAAGACAAGATGAATTGCTATTACTTTGTTAGTGAGATAGTTACTGAGGTCAAATAATGACCATTCTTAAAAAAACTTTAATGACTAGTTCAAAGGAATGTTTTCAAATGAGTAAAAGCTATGAGATTCAATGAAGCTTTGCCCTTTTTAGTATTTCATTTCCCTCAATAGTGGAACAATTATTTCTAGAATCATCTATGATTTATCTCAGTATCATTACTAGTAGATGAAGAAATTATTTTGTAAGTAGAAAAGGGGGAGAGGGTGGCAGTTTAATGCCTGTTGTCATTTTGTTTCAGTTTTTATTTGGTCTCAATTTTAATTTTAATTTTATTTACTCTCTGATCATGGGTGTGCTGGAGTCAGTCAAACTGGTTTATGAGAACTAATTGTTAAATTTTCAGTATGAGCATTTATACTGTGGAAATGGCAAATACTACAAATTGGGGCATACCCTAATTTTTTAAAAATAGAATTTAAAGAAATGATGGAGAAAATATTAATAGTGCAGATTAAATTTAAAATGTCATATCCTCCCAAGAACAATTGTTAAACATTTACCAGCATATCTCTGTCTGCTCATTAAGTACTGGTTCACAATGTAGAACATCATTTTAGTTTACTCAAATAGTTTTGTCCCTTACAGATTTTATATAACCCAATTCTGCCTGTTTTTGGAATTTTCTTAATCTAGAAACCACTATTTTCCCCCAATCACCTATAAAAACAATTGTTAGCATTTAAAAAAAAAAGTTGATTTCCAAATTCTTTTCTTCTTTTTTCTCTCCCCCCATAAGGCAGTAAGCAGTTTGAGACAATTATACAAAATATATTTCCATACTTATTTTATGTAAGATGGCAATACAAAAATCATTTCTATACAGTAAATTTTCTAGTGCTCTGGACACATCGATAAATCTTTGTAAAAAACCTATTTTACACGGTTATCACAAATGTTTTTTTAAGAGAGGAATATGCTACCATGACTATTTCAAGAATATATTCTTGAACAGTTTCGTGTAAGTATGTGTGTGCATGTGTGTATGTGTGTGTGTGTTTGACTGCTGTACTTATACATACACAAATAGGATATCAGAGTTCAGTGATATACAAAACATATATTTTTCTATGTTTGAAATCTGGCTTCAATCCTGTTAGCATCATGAATAGTTACAACATTTAAGGCCCTGGATTTCCTCATGGGGGAAATTCCCTCTGTTGTGTATGTTGTGCCAGCAAATATGATCCCTGCCAATCTAACAAGCTATAAAACTAGATATTTTAAACATAAATCTTGGGGTCTTCTTCCTTCTCTCCTACTTAGGCCACCATATGAGAAGGTCTTTTAAAAGAGAATACTTTTCTAAATCTTACAGTGATTTTGCTTTTGTTACTCAGTGGCTCATGTTCATTGCAGGCATTGTGCCCTGTTTTAGAACATTTGGTATCATGCTTGCTTATTTTCATCCTCCAAGTATTTCACTTAGATTTATCAAATCCATCATGAAGACCTTCACTGGCTTTCTCATTTCTCCCTTTGTCTTCTTTAGTTTCTAGGATAGTGGTTCTCAAATTGGTCTCGAGACCTTTTTTTATGCTTAAAAAGTATTAAGGATCATCCCACCCCCCTTTCCTAAGAACTTTTGTTTATGTGCATTGCATTTATAAATGTTTACCATATTTGAAATGAAAACATTTCAGGAATTATTATGGAAGTAGTTCTAACCTTGTAGAGGCCATGAAAGGGTCTTAGGGGCTTTCAGGGGGCCCCATATCACTCTTTGAGATCTGCTGCTCTAGGATACAGCCTTACCTATATCAACTGTGAGGGTTTCTTCATTCTATACTTTTCCTTCAATCTTCAAACAATTCAGGCAGTATCAAGCAGCATACTTTTAATGTTCTTTCTTGTAAATACATTTAAAGAATAATAAAATAATATTCAGCTATCTTAACTGTTTCTGTAACTTCATCTCCCTTTCTGTCTTGTAATTTTCTAATTTTCTCCTTCACTGGTCTCAAGTCATTTCCCCCAAACCCCCCCTTCAATTCTGGAAAAACTTCAAAGTTATGTTTAGCAACTCTAGCTATGTCTGAAAGTTTCTCTTTGCAATTCAAATGTTCATCTTAGGCTGATTTTAACAGCCTTCTTTAGTTGGTTCCATGTTTTACACTTGCTGTATGAGGTTTACTGAAGAAAGTGTTTCTTCTATCTCTTGACTGATCTACATGACCTAGCTGCTATATGGAGTCCTGTGTGTATTTATTCAGACAGGGTTTGTATTTTTATTGGCTATTTACCACAACTCTAAACACCATCTTCACTGAATAGGGCTGGAGATTCACCAATAACAGGAGTCATCAGAGAATTCTAGTTTAGACAGAAGAAAGTCAAGCTCCAACTGTTCAAACAGCCTGAATGCTATAGTAAAATGAACGGCCTTGGGCCAAGACCGCTGAGACAAGCAGGTATTTTTAGTTTCCTTGTAGGCCAGCTCTAATATAATTCTGAAATGTTTTCTCCATACTAAATCTCTCTAGCTACAGTCCAAATCAGGTAATTTTTTTTTAAAGCTTTGTTTTGTTTTAATTAAGGGCAAGCCTTGGGGGTGACAGGGGTGGTAATCGAAGCCCAGGCTGAACTTGAAGCACTGTATCCTGTTTGCAATTAAACGGAATCAAGGGTCAAAAACTGGCACCAAAGAAGATATGTGCATTTTCTTTGGCTCTTGTCAGAGAGTCAGAAACAAAGAAACCATTTTCTCATGATGAAAAATAGGCTTTAAAAAAAATTTCCACTTGAGTCAACGTTGTAAATGTTCTATAAGAATTAGTTATTGTTATTAATTTTAGAGTAACAATTCTCAAACTATTCAAAAAATTTCAGGATCATTTGGATAGGGAAGAATGAAAAACAATTACTATTAAGACGTTTCAGTCATTGCTGCTTAGAACTAGAAAAGCAGAGACAAGAGAAGACAGATACTCAAATGACACACTGATCTAATCTGAAAACATCATGTGGGATCATAGGATCATAGACTTTGAACAGAACCTTAAAGTCCATCTAATTTAGCATTTACATGGTATAGATGAGGAAATTTAAGCCTTCAAGGGAGAAATAACTTTGCCAAAATAATACAAGTAGTGAGAAGTACCCGATTAGATCCCAGGTCCTAAGAAGTTTGGCTTTCTTCAAGCCCCAGTATGATAAAATTGAATAGGAAGGGAAAGAAAAGAAAATGGTATTAGGAAGAACCTCCTGAAATATAAAAAAATGAACCTCCTGAAATGGGGAATGGGTAGCCTCAGAACAGCAGCACAGTAATGTGACAGCACAAAGTAGTCACTAGGCTAGCAAAAAACCAACATGGCACTGGAGAATTGAAATCGGGTAAAAAGGGCACTCTCCCTGCATAGATGAAAGCACCATTTGATAAATACAACACTGTTTTCCCATTGCAACCATGCCGGGCAACTCTCTTAATTTGGGTATAGAGTCTTCTGTTTTCATTTGAATTCCTCAGGGTTCCCTACTGCCAGCTTTTCTTTAGTACCACCTACTAGGAAATAAAAGACCTCACCCTTTAACCTGCAAAGACAGCAGGAAAACACTTGAGGATTTGTGATATTTTTGCTGGAAAATGCTGGTCAGTAAGTCTGTGACTCCCTTTGGTTGGTTGGGTTTGTTTTTCTCAGTGTATTACATCAAGGAAATAGAGGTACAAACTGCTGAACACAGCAGGAAGGGTGAAAGAAATCTGAAAACTGCTTCCCACTGTTATTGTTCAAGCGCTTCTAAGGTACTGCAGGGTAATCTTATCTCTTCCTATGACTACAAAGTAGTCTTGCCCTTTTGGGTTTTTTTTTTTTCTTTCTTTTTCTTTCATAATAAAGCTTATTAAATGTGTTTGTAAGTGAACTAAATTATATCAAGCATGGAAAAGACAGGTGTGCCCTGGCAGATTTCCCATTGTTTTCTACAACCATTTTCTCCATCTATCAATTGCTGCAATCTAAGCTGGCTGCGTTTTTTGCAGCCTGAGTTCACTAGGCAAGTACTAGCTTACAGGGAGACAGGTGTGGCTTTGTCCTCCTAGTGCATGGCACTCAGTAGGAAGGGGCTCACCTTTCAGGAGTTCACTGTTTCAGCAACACTACTCTCCACTCTGTCTTGCCTTTGCCATTCAGGCATGTTTAGCCACACACACTTCAGCACAGAAACGTTCATGGTGGTTCTTGCTCTAATAAAGACATTTGCCAACCTCAACTTTGGTGTTTGTTCCTGTAATGGAAAAGTGGCACTGGTTCTGAGAGCTGCTCCTTTGAGCTGGTTTTGGGCAGCCCAGGAATAGGTGGGCATTTGAAATCTCTTAACAAAAGAGAACAATGTTTATTCATTCATTGAAGGGGCAACTGCTTTTAAGAACTGCTGCTATTAGCTTAATCTGGAAATACAGAAAGAGATATGCATTGTAGATTTTTCTTCTTCTATACAGACTTCTATACAGAAAAGCACAGTGAATAATGAATGCAAAAAAGTGGCCTTGAAGCATTCGTAACTAGATAATTTGTCTAAATTCTCTACTTCTATTGTTCAAGGATATTAATTGATATTTATATAGCACTTCCAAATCTACATGTTTTACATTCATTATCACATTATAGCCTCACAACAATCAAGGCACAATAAGTTCTTTTACTCTCATTTTGCAGAAGAGGAAATTGAGTTTCTAAAAGGTTAAGAGACTTGTTTATGGTCACATTAGTAGTAGGTCTCAGAAATGGGATATGAGTCTACTACGTCAAACCATTAGTTGCATAAGAACATTTCAATGAAAAGTAAAAGAAGTTTACCTATCTACAGCCAGATTACTTATAGAAAACAATTAAACTTCTCTACCAAATCTGCTATTCTTACCCAAGCTGCCTGAACCTGGACATCCTCAGACCAGGAAAAATTATTTGCAAAATTATTCCAATCCAACCAAAATAATTTAGCTTTTTATATGCAGACCAACTACATTCTCTGTAGTCACATACATCAGGTATATATACTCATATATATACATACATACATATATATATATATATATATATATATATAACATAAGAAGTTTAGATGAAAAAGGTTACAATTAAAAAATTTTTCCCCCCCTGAGGCTGGGGTTAAGTGACTTGCCCAGGGTCACATAGCTAGGAAGTGTTAAGTGTCTGAGACCAGATTTGAACTCGGGTCCTCCTGAATTCAGGGCTGGTACTCTATCCACTGCACCACCTAGCTGTCCCCACAATTAAAATTTAAAAATGGCATTTGTCACATTGATAATTAATACATGTACTAAACATATCTATGACATTTACTTTTTTCCCATAAAGCTTCTAATTAATCTTCCTTCCATGTTTAAGATTGGGAAATGGATTTTGTGAAAAGCTCAAGTATATTCAATTACTGGCCATAAAATATCACATTGAGGTTTTTTTTTTTTTATTTGCTTTCAGTGCTTTGACCTTTCCAGACTTGAATCCAGAGCCTCAGGGGCAGTCTGATCCCAGAACCTCAATCAGTAATTAGGGCCTCCTTCCTCTATCCACCTCTGCCACCTGTCACAATGGAACTTGCTTTTGTGCCAGTCCCCCTTCTCTCACTGATGAATTCTCCAAGAATTCCATTTTGGTAACATGTCCAGGCCAGACAACTTTTCTTCACCTACTAATTGTGCTTCTGACTTTCCAGAGTTTAATACCATTCTCAACTCCTGCCTCTTTCTAGGTACAATTCTCCCATTCTTCCTCCTGTTTCTACCTTTCCAGCATTCTCTGAATAACATCACTGTATTCCTTTATGGATGCATTCTTCTCCATCCTTCTTAGTTTCCTTCTGTGAGTTGCTTCTCCCTTTAGAATATAAGCACTTAGATCAAAATTTTCTGAAAAGAATTTGACAACCAAAATAATACACACATATGCACATATATACTATATATTTATATATAATATATATGTATACCTAATATGTATTTATATAATCTATTGCTGAAATGATTTTTCATCATATAGACATACATATGTAAACACACATATAAACCACGATTATCATTCATGTTCATGTGTATGTACACATTTATGTATGTATGTATATATATATTCCTATACACAGATATATATATATGTATATATATATATATATACATATATATACATACACATCTATCTATCTATATATGACCACAATTCACAATACATACATGTATATGCTGAAGCTTCCTTAGTTGAAGCTAAGGGAATTAGAGCAATTTATCAAAGTTAAAGTGACCAGTAAATGGGAAAGTTTTGATCTGAACCCAGGTTTTCTTACCTAAAACTTATTTGTTCTTTCTGTCTCTGTTCCTGTCTCTCTGTTTCTCTCTATCTCTTGGAAGTGTGTTTGCATGTCTGCTTTTGGTAATGCATAAATAGATGCATACAACTACACATATATGTATATATGTACACACACACACAAACACACACACACACACACACACATATATATATATATATATATATATATATATATATATATATATATATATATATATATATATATATATATATATATATATATATATATATATATATATATATACATATATATACATAAAATCAAAACCCATTCTATCACCCAACTCTCTAAGCTTTTACTAGCTGTACCTTATGGATGGAAGAGTCTTTTTCCTCATTTATGCCTCCTGGATTCCCTAGATTCTTTCAAAACCTCCTATAGGAAGCTTTTTCTAATCTCTCTTTTCTAGTACCTTCCCTCAGATTACTATTTCTATTTTTTTCTTTAGGTAATTTGATTGTACATAGTTATCTGCATGTTGTTTCCCTCAATAGATTGTGAGGACTTGTGGGCAAAGGTGGTCTTGCCTTTCTTTGTATCTTTAGCACTCAATAACATGTCTGGCATATAGTTTGTGCTTAATAAATATTTATTAATTCACTGAGTTATATTGATTTTTCTCCTTTTCCTTTTTAAAATATTATTCATTATATGAAATGGTTCTCTGAGATGAGGAAGGGACACTGGTAGAAATGTTAGAACACAAAATACCAATAAAAACCTTTTATTAAAGAAAATATTGGAAGAAGAAAGGGGAAGAGAAGGAGGAAGAAGAAGAGAATATAAGCCCCTCAATGACCAGGATTGTCTTTTATTTTTCTTACATTGCATTTATATCCCTAGTTCTAAGCACAGTGCCTGATATATAATAAAAGCTAAATACTCATTGCCTTATTCTGTCCCAAGTCTATTACTGATGCTGTCTTGTCCATTGGAACAAAATGGTTGCCGATTGCCAGCCTTCTCACAGAAAACTAACTGGAAGTAGTTCAGAAAAGTAAGATGGCAGTCAACTTTAAATCACAGATTCAAAATTTGAAAGGGATTATGGAAGTCATCTACTCTAATGCTCTTATTCTATAAATAAAGAACTTGAAGCTAAAGGAAGTAAAGCATCTTAGTAAAGATCAGATAGTCAATAAATGCAAGAGTTGAGATCTGAGGTCAGGTTTTCTGATTTAAAGCTTACTTGCTCTTTCCACTAAGTCTCGTTGCCTCTCCTTTGAAGAAGCATCTAAGAGTTGTATTTCTGGCAAAGGTCACAGTGGCAGTGGGAGAAACTGGGGCAAATGAAATTTGGAACTGGTGTAAGAGTGACTCTTGGGTCATATAATATAGATTGCAGAACCAGGAGATCTATTCATTGTGATGGAGGAAGAAAACAGAAGGGATACAGAGAGTTGGACTTGTGACTGGTACTAGGGAGAGTCACTCATTAGGGTTTAGAGAAACAGGATAGGCAGATCACAGACAATCAGGGTTAAGCATTCCAGAGGAGAACAGAATGCCAGTGTGTCTGAAATGAATGAAGTGCTCATTTTACCTTCCATGAGATCTGGATTTTATGGGTCAGTTGGCGCTGCCCTTTTTGTTGGTTAAACAGTATTCTAGCATCATCTTTGTCTACAGAGGACTACATATTATTAATCTCTTCCATCTATCCTCTTCTCCCTGGACCTATTTTTGTAGACAATACTGGGGATCAGAGAGGTTAAAGATAAAGACCTAGAGAAATCCTGTAACAAGAAAACCTATACCCTGTTGAAAAGTTCTTATCCTCTCATACCCACAAACCTCACCTAGTGTCTTGGCATTGAACAAATGTGCCTGACCTTCTTTGAGGAAGTAGTCAGAAACTTTCACTGCCACCAGTACCAAGTTTTTTCAGCAATGACCAAGGCCTCAGACATGTGATGCTTTAGTTACCTAAAAAAAACCCTATCCATTCTGGGATAGTTTTTCTTTTCAACTTTTAGAGTAATTGTTTTAATTTTCAAGTCCCCAGTTCATGAAGTTGTGTTAACCTATGACATATGTAATCTATGGATTCCATTCATCATGGACAAGTAAATTATTATAGGCATTTCTATTTTCAACCCAATCATGTCTTTAAATAATTGATATTATGTTTATTATGGATTGGTTAGCATAGATAAATGGTACTTATTGAGTCTGGCAAAGTGATAAATTAAGCTTGTATTTATCTATCTCCAGGAATAAATTTTGGAATTTTATATACTTTTGACTGCTGACATTTTAATGAAGACATTTAAATAGATTTATTTATTTATTGGGATGATAAGAGAAATGCCAACAAAGATTTAAAGTTTTAGTTGGTTGACTAATGACAGATTTTAGATTAAAATAGAAACACTCTAAAATGTTAAACAAAGTATGTTAGACACCTCAATATCAATTTCCAAGGGAATAAATCTATTTAGAAGGTTATTGGCAATGTCCCCAAAAGAGAGCCAAGAAGAGGACTATATAACCAAGTAGGAGGACTATGTTCCTATATTTCTGAACTGCCATCTTTGAGGTGATGCTGAGAACATGTAAACTTTTACCATAATAGAAGACAGTTTAAAACAATTTGGGAGATAAAGTTCATAACATATGCTAACTAGTTAATGAATGAATATGTGGCATATTATGATTAATATGAAAGAAAATGGAATATGCATCCAAAAATCTAGAACTATATATATAAGGAAAGGAATAAGTACAATTAATAGTAGAGCACAAAGGTTAAATAACACCAGTACAGTTTAAATCAATATAGACTGATGAACCACACATCATATGTAAAACATTCTAAAGTCAATAAAAATGACAGTTATCTTCATTAATTCTATTACTAATATTAATTATAACTGATATATCTATATGTATTCTTTAAAATTTGCAAGGTTCACTTGAGTACTACCCCAATCCCCATTTTGCTCTACTTTCTGAAATCCCCATTCTACCACTAATAAACTGCGACTTTTAATTAAACATCCCTCTCTCATATTCCTACCCTCTTCTTCCAAACATGGAAATCTCACTTCCAAGAAAAGACATTGTATCTCTGGATATCCTCTCCAGGACTGAATATATTCTCCCATGCTTTTGCACATGCTGTGCTGGTAGGGGATCAGTTATATTCCTTGCTTATTATCATCACATCCATATTGAACGAACCTCAGTGCTATATAAGATTTCCTTCACTAAACAAACTATTGTGTTCCTAGAACTATTTATGAGCTTTATGGTCATTCTTTTCCCTTTTTCAAGGAGTTCAGTACTTGACTCACAGTTGTGCTTTCTAATTAATGATAATATTTTGTTGTTGATGTTCACTCATTTTCAGTCATGTCTGATTCTTTGTAACCTCATGTTAGGTTTTCTTGTTAAAAAATACTAGAGTAGTTTGCCATTTCCTTCTCCAACTTATTTTATAAATAAGGAAATTGAGACAAACAGAATAAAGTGGCTTGCCAAGGCTCATATAGCTACTAAGTTGTTGAGGCTGTATTTGACCTCCAGAAAAGTATTTCTGATTCTAGTGCCTGCACTTTTATCTACCACATCCCATAGCTGCCCATTATATTTGTTTACATTAGTGTAAGGGATTTTACTTAATTATTATATTAACACTGGATAGTTAGTTTATCTGTAGTTACATTTAAGACTGTGATGAAATCTTAGACCTGGTCTATTTCTTTTTTTATGGATATAAAACTACACTTTTAGGACATATTCCAAATATGAAGTTATTGAATCAAAAACTATAATTACTCTTTTACTATCAGGATGCAATTCCACCACAATGAACAAGTGAATGAATATCTTGTTTCTCCACAAACTCAAAAAAACTCCTGAGTTTTAATTATCTTTGTAAATATGATGGGTATGAGGTGACATCTCAAACTTGTTTTAAATTACAACTTTTTATTAAGCAGTTGACATTTTTCAGTTTATTATTTTAACGACCTTTATTCCTTTTTTGGAAATTATCTGTTCACATTTTTTGATTATTAATCCAATGTGGACTGGAAGTTAGCACTGTGACTTTTAAACAATTCCTTATATATTTTAGGTATTCAGTTTTTATCTGTCATATATACCTAATCTTTTATCTTCTGAGGCAACTGTTGGAAAAACATAGCCAAAATTAAAAACTGAGATTTGCTGAAATATCTGCAGAAAAAACTATGAAATTTCCCAATTCTTTTTATAGCCTTTAAAGACCATAATGAAGTCTACAATACAGCATTGGAGAAATATACTCTAGGAAAGGGGCTCTGTTAGACAAAATATGTCATCCTTAAGATGCTTCTTCTCTCCTTCCTCCCATACCCTCTTAGGAGGCCTGTATTAGTTACTCAGTTTCATACACAGAAAATATTAAGCACAGGAAAAGGAGTATGATAGTTTTAAGGAGCTGTAGGGGATGAGGGAGAAAAAAGTCTGCATTCGACTCAGGGGATATTACATGTAAAAACACTTTTATATGTAAAAATATAAAATAATTTCAAGAGGAAGAGAATGCTAATAACTAGAGAATTAATGGTGATCAGGAAAAGCAGCATGTAAGGGTGCCTTCTTTGTAGAAAGCTAATGGCACTCAAGAAAGAGGTATAGAAAAAATGAATTCTAGAGAGAACGAAACACTTTTTCAAAGCCACATAAGGTTGGTGATGGAATGTCATATATGCAAGGAACAATCAACAAGATGTTAAGTAGAATAGAGCATAAAGGAGAAAATATAATGTATTATTTTTGTTATATTTCTACTCAGTTTTTTCATTTTTTGAGGTAATTGAAAGTTAGTATTCTTTGCTACCAGAAAAAATAAAGATGCCACTCAATCAAATGAGGCTACCTTAATCTCAGCCAGATTCCATCAATCTTGAGAATTTTCTGGGTCTTAGAATACAAGAACTCAGAATAAAAATTCTAAAATGCAGGATTTTCATAAAAGTCTTTTATACTTTTAATGTTTAGTAACTCAAGTTTGTAGGAATGAACCATGAAACATTCAGAAAGTAGTATTTTAAAAGAATTAATTAAAGTTGAGGACAAGTCCATTTATACACATATATAAAGTCCTTCAGTTGTTGACACAACAAAAAACTTCATTTCAAATTATTTCAAATCCATTAGATTGTAAGCTCCTTGAGCGCAGGAACTGCCTTTTACTTCTTTGTGTCCCTAGCACTTGGCAAAATCCAGGCACTTAGATACACTTAATAAATGTTTATGGGTTGAAATCAAAGGACCTGTGTTAAATGTTTACTTGTCCACTTACTATATCTGTGATCTCAATTAACTTAACTTTCTGTGACTCCATTTCTTCGTATAAAATTAGGGACATTGAAATAAAATTATCTAATTCTAAATCTATGATCTAGTGATGTTGTGACAAATGAATGGAGGGTACTTGAGATGCTGTGCTATGAAGTGAAATGAACTTTAGATAAAGAATAGGGCAACTTAGTTCTTGTCCTAATTCTTGCTACTTACTATCTGTGTGACCTTGGGAAAGCCTGCCAACCTTCCTGACCCTTAAATTTCTATTCCAAAAAATAAGGACTAAAATAAAATAAAATGGTGCTTCAGCATGGCATAGAGGAGAGAAGCCAATCTGAGAGAAAGACAGATTCCAGTCCTTTTTTTTTTTGACACATATGGGCTATGTCATTAAAAAGGACAAGTTCATTACCTTTCAGAGCTGTACACAACTTGTAGGACTTCCTGCAAATTTTTCATAGTCCAATATCTTCTTCACTCTGCTGTCAGTTAGATATCTTCCTCAAGCTTAAATCTAATCCCCTCCAACACTCTAGTAGCTTCACACATTTAATCCAGGATTAAATATGAAACAATGTGTTATAATGTGTCACCTCTCCACCTTCTTCCAGTCTTCTTATAGTTTTCATCCTTATCACATAGTCTAGAATCTAAAGATATTGGCCACTTTACCTTAGTACAAGACACTCCATTTCTCAGTTCTTAGTTTCTTTCACTAGAACACCATCTTCCTCTCTTGGTTTCTCTGGCTTCCTTCAAATATCAATTAAAATCACACTTCCTTAATCCTTTAATTCTAGTTCCTTCCCTCTCTTGAAAATCTCCTATTTATTTTGTATGTGGTTTGTTTGGATTTAATTGTTTTCATGCTGTCTCTTTCTCTACCCCCTCATTAAACTGATATCCTTGAGAGCAGGAACTTTCTTTTGTTTTTCTTTGTGTCCACAGTGTTTAACAGTGTTCTGGCACATAGTAGGTACTTAATAAATGTTCACTGATGTACTAACAGATCTTTATTGGGGTTTCACCAATGAAATAAAAGGTCTGGATGAAAATAAAAACAAGAGTAACAATAAACCTCTATCCCTGAGAGTTGTTAGTAAAATCAAGCAAACAAAGCAATATTTAAATATAAAGAGCATCATTAAGACATAATTTGTGCCTATGGCTAAAGAATCAAAATATATATCAACCTTAAGGAGAAAACAAATCAATTTATCTTTTAGTGTCATTTGTAATAATATTTCTATCATACCTACTGACTTTTAAAGTATAAAATTTAAGTTTCACATTGTTTGCAAATATGTTGTTATTTGCAAATAGTTAGAGGTATTTTATAAAAGCAAAGAATATGATAACCAGAAGGTACTTCAGAAATCATCTGATCCAACACCCTCATTTGACAGGTGGGGATAAATTATCATGGGGAAGTAATACAAAAACGGAAATAGAAGAAGACACCATAAGAGAACACAAATCTCCTGAGTCTAGAGTTGGTGATCTATCTACTAAACTATACTGCCTTTCTTGACAAGCATGTCATACCTGAATACATAAGGGTCTATGATTTTGTCAGTGGGAGGAATTAATTCTTTTGAGGTAAATAATAAACAGCATATGACTTGGATAAATCCCAAAGAATTGCTTAAGGCATGGGTAAATTAAGTGACTTGTGAGTATTATAGTTTACAAAGGGCCTTCCTTTTACTCATCATAATATACATGTTATTAACTCCATTTTGTTATTAACTCCAAATAAGGAAACTGAATGTCCATTAAGTGATTTACATTAAATTAATATTCATTGATATCTTGCAAGCTTTGGCTTAATATTTCAAGAGAAAATTAAGGTTGTGGTAGATGATTGCAATGTGGAATACTTCTGGGCTTTAAGAAATGATGAATTTGAAGATCATAGCAAAACATAGATTTGCACAAAAATATTTAAGTGTGAAATTAGCAGAACTAATATTATTGTTTTAAGAACAATTAAGTTATATATTTTAAAGGAATAGCAAGTTGTACATAATAGATTTTCAGTTTCATGTACAATCATCTTTTTATTCTACTCTATTTTATGAAAATGATGATTTTATTTCTTAAGTTTGGATAACATAATTTTTATAAATTTTAAAGAGCAAATTAAGGGCAAAATTAATATTATAGCAAGGCTCAGAGACAGTAAATTCTTAGTTCAAGTTGCTGTTCTAATACATTCTGACTGTGTGATCTTAGGTAAGTCATTTAACTTCTCAGTGACTCCAGGTAACTCTAAGATTTTAAATTCCAGAGAAGGTCCAAAGAAGATATGTGTTTGTAGGAATTTCTTCATTAGATATTCCCTACACTAATGAAAAAATAGATCTAAACCCCTGGAATCAAGTGCTACAACTGAAAGTCAGGTGCAGATCTTCTGATTCCAAGTATAGTGTTCTTGCTCCTACACTATTCAATAATACACCTCCAACAATCACCTGCCTTCCAAGATTTTACTTCTCCCACAAAGACCCATCTAGACCAAAAACCTGTATTTCATAGTGGAGAGAGATGGGAAAGAAGAGGTCTTAGAACAACGAAATGCTCATTCCAAATGTAATCATTAGGCATTGTATAATGAGACAGCTCCAATTCCTCAAAAAAGATGTGAATCTGACAGGTTTTGAATGTCAAAGGAATTTTCAGATGTTATTTCATAAATTTGTCGACACCTATAAAGTTCCAATATGAATTTGTTTAAAGTTCATCATTTATAATTATCTATTTCCTCAACTCCTTCCCATCTGCCTACAAACATGCCAAATTCTTCTCAACCCTTCATTTGACCCTTCCATCCCCTCATGCTATTGTCCTATATCTCTCCTCTATTTCACAGCCAAACTCATAGATAAACTTGTCTTTATTTCACTTCATCACCTCCTACTCACTTCTCAGCCCCTTGCAATCTGGCTTTCAACCCCACCATTTGTCTGAAACTATTCTCTCCAAGGTTACCAACAATTTCTTAATTGCTAAAGTTGACAGCCTTTTCGCATTTCTCATTCCACTTGGCCTCTGTGTAGCTTTTTGATGCTGTCAACCACCCCCTCCTCCTAGGTACTCAATCCTTGCTTGTCTTTTCTGATATTGCTCCACTCTGGTATTCCTTTTTTTCTTCCTGACCATTTGTTTTCTGTCTTCTTTCATGACTTCTGCACAATCTACTCCCGCCAACCTAAGCACAGGTGTCTACCAAGGATCGTTTCTGAGTGCTTTCTCACCTCTGTCTATACTTTCTCTCTTGGCAGTCTCATCAGCTCTCCTGTATTCAATAAACAGCCCTGTTGAACACAATAATCTCCCAAGTTACCAATGATCTCTTAATTACCATTTCTAATGAATCTTTTCTTGATCATCACCTTTCTGAATTTTTCTTTGACATTTTAAAAAATTATGCTTTCTTCCTAGATGCTATTTTCTTTAGGTTTTAGTGAAACTGTTTACTCCCATTTCCCCTATCCATCTAATTGCTCCTTCTTAGTCTCCTTTGTTGGAAATTTTAGATTTCTGCATAAAGATGACACAGCAATTATAGGTGTAGATGAATTCAAAGGTATAACCATCCCCATATGTGGTTGTAGTGAAATGAACAAAAAAGACATAGAAAATGAAGCTGATGAACTAAGAAGCTAGACTGTTTAGGTGCATCAACATATAATGAAGTTCCAAATAAAAGTACAGGGTTACTAAATGGCACAGTGGTCCTAGAGTTAGGAAGACTCAATCCAGCTCCAGATCTTTACTAGTTGTATTATGCACAGAAAGTCACTTAGTCTCTGCCTTAGTTTCCTCAGCTCTAAAGTGGAGATAAGAATACCTACTTTCCAGGGTTGTTTGGGGATCAAAAAATGATAACTATAGAAATATTAGCTAATACATTATGGGCATCTAGATATTTGGAGTCAGGAAGACTCATCTCCTTGAGTTCCAATCTGCCTCTGACACTTACCCCTGAACAAGTCTCTTAATTCTATATACAAATTTCTTTATCTGTAAAATTGGCTGGAAAAGAAAAGGGTAAACTAATATCTTTGCCAAGAAAACCCCAAATAAGGTTACAAAGAGTTAAATAGGATGGACAAACAATTGAACAGAAACAACAATGGCAAATAATAATACAATTAAAACTGTCTGGTATAAAGAAAATTAAACAAAATCTATAAAGTTTTTCATGAAATAGTACAAAGGAAAAAAGTACAGGGCAAGTAGGAAAAATAAAGGAGAACAAAGAATATTCATTGGTACCTTAGAGGGAGTGACTCAGAGAGTGTTCTGATACTTTGTATTGAGAGTAATTTAAATGTAAATAGTTATTAAGTGACTTGGAACAGTGGAAAGAGCTTTGGTTCAGAAGACAGAGGACCAGATTTCTAATTCTTCTAATGATACTTCCTTTGTATATAAGCTTGGATAGGTCTACCTAACCTACTGAGCCTCAGTTTATTATTAAGCTATATCCTACTCTTCATGACCCCAATTGGGATTTTCTTGGCAAAGATCCTGCAGTGATTTGCCATTTCCTTTTTCAGTTCATTTTACAGATGAGGAAAGGGAGGCAAACTGGGAGAAGTGACTTGCCTAGGGTCACATAGTTAGTTGTATGAGGCCAGATTTGAATTCAGAAGAGAAATCTTCTTGACCCCAGGCTTAATGCTCTAACCGCTATAGCATCATCTCATCTGTGAAATGAGAGGAGATTGAATTAGATTTTATAGTGGTGTCAAAACTCAAATAGAAATGGATTCGTACAGGCCACAAATTAACCTTACCTGTGAGGTATTATATTTTTATTTTTATCAAAAAATTTCCAATTACAATTACAATTTGGTTCAGTTTGTATTTGGCTGTTTGGGTTTTATAGAAATAAGTAGATAGATATACTTGCAAGTTATATTTAGAGTTTCTGACACTTCTGGATTAGATCTTTATGTTCTCTTCCTATCTAAATCTACAAACCTATGATAAAGTTCAGGGGTTTCCACTCATGTTAAGTTTCTAATAAAACATTTGTGTGTTTTCTCTCTCTCTCTCTCTCTCTCTCTCTCTCTCTCTCTCTCTCTCTCTCTCTCTCTCTCTCTTCTCTCTCTCTCTCTCTCTGTCTCTGTCTCTCTTTCTCTTTGTGTATAAAATGTGGAAGAATATTAAAACCTCCTTTTTAGTAAACAGGAAATGTTAAGAAATATAATTTCTCTGTTCTGAAACAAAATAAAAATATTTTTAGACTTTACTGTTTAGATGTGGATTTGGGCAGAGGTGTCAAGCATAATATACTTCATTAAGTCTCAACACTCTCCAGTGAGTTTTGAACCAGATTAAAATATAATTGGATTTAAAATTATTAAAATTATTTCACAAATAAATAATAATTTCACAAAATAAATAATAATAATAAAAAAAGTAAAACAAAGGTAATATCACAATTTAAAATTATGTGACCCCAGGAATCCTGATGTGCAGAACAGTGGCCTCATTTCAATATAAATTTGACAATGATGGTGTCAGAGAACACAAGGCCTTTTTCCTTAATGAAATTGCTTAAGGAAAAACAAAACTTGGAACAAAAAAGTACCTCTTATTTTCTTAAGAAACCTTCTTTACCCTTGAAGTAATTGAGCTATTGATTCATCTGAGGGCAGTCACTAGTTGATCTAATACTAACAGAGACTGGAGTTATGATTTTACTTCTTTCCATGTAGAAATGATTTCCCATATTGATGACTGGGAAGACATCTCTTTGTTTATTTATTCCAGGTGCACGCTAGAAGGAAATGGTCAACTAGGGAATTAAGAAGAGAAAATTGTTTTGGAATTTAACACCAAACTGTATTTTGACTTATTAGAATTTTTTTTTCTTCAAGAGTCCTGTAGATATTGCCTCAAATTATGTTGTAGTAAAGACATGTCAGAGGACATGGGGAAAAACTATGCTAAATCAGATACCATATTCAAGCCAAAAACTGTTTTCAGAGGATATGTATGTTGAATTAAACAAAATTGTTTCTGGCAGATTTTTGCCTAAAACCCAGAGGACACTATATGTATGTGTGTGTGTTTGTATAGATATAGATACAGATATCTAAATGTCTGTCTCTCTGTCTGAATCTCTCTCCTCTGTCTCTACCTGTCTTTTGTCTGTTTTTGTCTCTGTCTCTGCTGCCTTTCTCTTTCTTTTTCTTTTATATACAAAGAAAAAGATAAAATATTTTTTTCTTTCTGAGAAATATTTTGAAGGCATTGTCTGAGAATAAAAACTTTCCCTGCTTGAAGCATTTGCTTTTTCACAAATCAAGAAAAAATTACATGGGAAAATTTATTTTTCTAATGCATGTATTCTCTCCCTAATATCCCTGGGCAACAAAAAATAAAAGTTTATAAACTTTCCAAAGTGACTCCATGACTCCTATTAGAGTCTCTATCTCATATTGATTTTGAAGAGGACTTTTGAAAAAAAGGAAATAATTCAGATTTCATAGGATCATACAGCTAAAGTTAGAAGGGACTTCAAAGACTAGCTAGTCCAACCCATCTCCTTTTTAAGAAGAGAAAAGTAAGGGCCAGGGATAGATATTGTGAACTGTTTTATCATTAAGGTTCATTTTTAAAAGAATACATATGTATCTCTGTCTGTCTCTCTTATCATCTAGCATCTACCTAAACACAATATATGCATATAAAAATGCTATATTGATTTTCAGTCCATGGGCTAGTGTTCTGATTCTCTCTTCAATTCCTTTGACACTATCTCTTTTCTATAGCCCTGGGTTTACTGCACACACACACACACACACACACACACACACACACACACACACACTCACACACATACTAGCCCCATAAGAAAAATCACCTTCAGAATGACTTCCTGACAAGTGGTCTTGTTCTGAGCACTACCTTATATTTCAGCTGCCCTGTTGGCTCCTGTACTTACAAAGTCTGAATTTATTGTGGGCCCTTGTAGTGCAATTTTTGACACATCATTAAGCTCCCTCTTCATTGGGAGCCTAAGGGCATATTCAGGCTCACAGCGAAGAGCAAGCCTAAATAATGGTTAAAACACGTGTCACAAGCCACGAGGAGCTTGTTTGCCAGCAGGGCAAACAGTTCACTGCAGCTCAAGCAATACCCTACAACGGGGTGTGTAGAGATAATGAGATAACCACACACCTCAAGTGAGTTGTTCGTCTCTGTCTTCAACCATCCAAGACACACAGTTATCTCAGTAGGATGGTGCACCCTGGAGTGTTATAAATATCTTTCAGAAGGTGAAAAAAAAAACCATCAAAGAAAACACACCCGAAAAACAAAAAGGAAAGGAGGTATGGACAAATAGAAAAGAGGCAAACCTTGAGGTGTATAGCATAATGAATCAGACCAATAAGTGCTGTATGTTTTTCCGTAATATATTTGATCTTAATCGTATGGAGATTTATTCCAATGTTATGATGGAATCATCCTAAAATAAGGGTAGTGTCAAAACCTCATCAACTAATCACACTCTTCTCTCATCCTCCATAGCTTATCATCACTGTTCAGCACTAACCTACCATAGAAATTAGTTAGACAAATAAACTATCACATAAGGACTGGCTAGGTTGGTATAATGAATTATGCCTCATATGCCCCAATTATGTGGCAATTTCTTTGTTTTAATTATTTGCACGATTTTAATGAAGAGGTTGCTAGAAGGTAGAGCCATTTTGATATTTAATGGAAAAAAAAACAGATTTGTTTTTAAGAATGAAAACAAAGATAATTAGCTTTTAAATTAGCTAAATAATAATGCATTCATATTTTTAAACTATCATCATTTTCCTCATTATTATTATTATGTGTTAGCCATGGAAACTTTATCCCTGGAGCACTGATACTTGCTGCATGGTTGTTTTTTTCCTCACTACTTAATACTTTGTTAATAACCTACTGTCTATTAAGATCCACAACCAAAGGTAGAAAAATTCCTTAGATTGGGAAAAATTATGCCTTGGTTTTGGCAAGGATGCTTTTTTGAGAGGCAACTCACAAAGGCATATTAACTTAGAAACGCAAGGGGGGGGAGATGATTTATTAGGGGAAAAAGAAAAAGAATGATCCTAAATACAACCCAGCAAATAACCATCTCCAACAAATTTCTTCAGGGAAAGGCTTCAAATTTGAAAGGCATCAATCCTTTTCTGCTGTCATCCAACTGTTATGTATGCCCGTGTGCCAGCTGGATCTGTACATGTGCCCGCATAATCCTTTTCTCACCACTGATGTCATCATTAAAGCTGTGCAGAAACGCTGATTCCTGCTTTACACACTCATTAGCATAGTATCGGACATTATGGTGCAAGTTGGGGTCAAGTTTGTAAAAGTGAGAATAGCAGGTAAGTGAAATTTCACCACTTGAAAAAGAAAAGGAAAAGTATGTTTTTTATAACCAGAATATTATTACAACTGGCCAGCCACCACAGAGGAAACTTGAGGAAAATACAAACTGAATAATTTTCTGTGGTAACAAAGACATTAAATGTTTTATTCTCCTGCTGAAAACTCTTTCGTCCTACTTGAATTTTCAAACACGAACTGTGCAACTGTTTCCTCCTGGTTGCTGGTCTATTTGTAACAAAGGCGCAGCATGTCGGTGGCTGTTGGCTATGTCTCCCCCTCACTGTACTAAACTAGGAAGAAACCAGTCCCACCTACCATCCCTGACAATCTTATTTATAATACCCCTTGCAACTCCCTCAGCCTGCTGGGAAAATTTTAAACTTTTATTTATGAATTCTGAAAACTGTGATGAATTAATTTACAAAACAGGAATTGGTAAGCAACAACAATGGGAAGTGTTAGATGTCTGGGAGAAGGGAGAGTAACACTGCATACATTGAAGGCTGCTTATCTATTCTAGAGCTTGTGACCCTCTGCACTTAGATGGGACAGGTGGTGAGGTGAGAATGTGGGGAGTGGGAAGAAACATTCTGAAAGGGTTTGTTTCCTCTCCCCCATAATATCAAATCAGGGTTTGCTCAGTGGGTCAGCTGACATTCCAGTTCCTAAAGTTGCAAAATCCTTCCAGGTCTTTTTCTGTTCTTCCAGAAACAGTAAAACCCAGACTAATATTACATAATTTCATTGGCAGGTATAGTAAGCAGGTTAGGAAATGGTGAGAACTCCTGTTCCAAATAACAAATAGGTCATGATTCCCTACAAGTAGACCTCTGGGGTAGAGGGATGGAAAAGTGAAGACTGAAGAAAGAATTAAGGGAGGGAAATGAATGAATGAATAAATGAAAAATATAATTTTAAGCCCCATGGTAATGGGAATGAACTAAAAATATGGTGTCATCTAAGTCCATAGAAAAGAGGATCTGTTTGAAATGCTGCCCTCTGTGTCCCGTGCTTGCTGAGTGTGAGGAACTATAAAGAATGCTGTTGAGCTCATGAGGAAATAACACTCTCTTTAAGGACATATAGCATACAGATAAAGAAATATGTACATAAAGCAGCAGAACAAGATATGATGATCATGAATGGTAGAAGTAAAATGTACTATAGGAGCAATATTTTTCTTCATTTTTCTTCTAGGTATAAGGGATCCATTTTTTTTTTTTGGTTATCATGCTGACTGAAATCAATTGAGATTCTTTTTATAAAAAGATGAGGAGTTGAAATTTCATGTTGAAAGGTTACAAACTTAATTTTCACAGTCTGAATCTTCTGTCTTTTGAACATCATTTTATATATCTGTTTAATATCTCAGATGTTTTCTAAGCAGTAATCATATTAGAAGTGTTTTTTAAATATACATGGAATTAGTATAATGTAGAGCAATCTGAGGTAGTAGATAAAGAATTGACCTCTAAGTTAAGAAGTCTTAGTTCTGATTCTGCCTCTCACACATAGTAAGCCACAGAACCTTGAGCAAGTCACTTAGCAGTGGAAGACCCTAGGTGATACTCTAAGACTAAAGATTAATCCCAAATAAGCATTGAAAGGGGGAATTTTCTATAATAGTAAAATCAGATGTCAACCATTCTACTTCCTCATTATAACATGCCCTTGCCCTTGCCAAATATAACTTTTCCCCTATCACTTGCCATTTGCTGTTTAGATGAACTTTTGAATTTCTTGCATAAGAACAAAAAATAAGATAAGCAAAGTAATTATTGCAGCCTATATCCAAGGGAAAAGAAGGTTTGATTAGAATATGATTTTTGGTAAATGATAACAGATCTTTAGTTGGAAGGACCTCATGAACCATCTTGTCCATTTCCCTCATTTTATAGATGAGGAAACTGATATCAAGGAGGACTTTAAGTTTATGGTAGCAGGATAAATACATATGGAATTGTGAGAATCCTTTAAAGGAAAGAGACAAAATTATGTTTTTTAGCTATAAAAGCAAGCCATACTAGTGTGTTTGATTTTTAAAATATATAATTGCTATTTTCTTTGTTTCACAATAGTAAAAATGAATAAATCCTGAGAACTGAACTTATTTTCACATTGTTGATACCAACCTTACTTCCCTGATAGGAGGTATCAATCTTGCTTTCTACTTTAAGTGCTTGGAGATTCTATGCTTGGTCAAAACCTCAAAGTTCCATGATTTTGTAGGTGAAGGAATACCACTAAGACAGATTCCAGGCCATTTATAATTTAGCAGGAAAGCTGGAGAGTTAGTGGAGGTTCTTACAGTTCAAATATTTCCCTGGTGGGAAGTAAAGGCAGTAAAAAGTAGGAAATTGTTGAGTTGAGTTCATTCAAAGGCAGCCATTTTTACACAGGTTAGCCTAATGCTACCTCCTTTCAATCATATTACTATCCATGCTCATACTATTCATAGCAATCAATATGTGATTGCTAGAATTAATCTCCATACTATTTTATGGAATGATAAAGATGGAAAATTAAATGATAAATCTTTTTTGACCAAGCCAAAAATTTGACAATGAAATTAAAAAAAGGAAATCCTTTAGTAACATATATTTTTTTATAAGTCAAAGCTTCCTGTCATTTACTTTGGTTAATTAATGCCATCTTATGTAGGATACTACTTTTCCCAATTTTAAAATATATCTGTCTCTTGGATTTGGGTTTTAGCCTTTAGGTTCAAACGGGTCCTCAAATGTTGTGAAATAATCCAATTTAAAGTTGATGTGAGTTTCATGTGATACTTGGACTGTTAGATGTATATCATTTAATTATCTCAGAAGCAACTGCAGCAACTATCATCATATTTATCTTTATGCAGCACCTTTCATAGCAGATTTTACTGAGGGATAGCAAGGTTTGTCTGAGACAAGAAATCATAAACTTCATTTCATATAGATATTTGCTTAGCTACAGTGTGCTTCATTTTTTTCTCGATGTCATGGGGAATTAGAGAAGAATATTTCAAAGTTCTGATCCCAGTATAGTATTTCAGCTACCAGGGATATCTGTGAGATACTGATGAGCAAGAGTAAGTTCTTTTGATTCTGAAAACAGTGCTGATCCAATGGACACTTAAGCAAATGTAGCTGATGCAACTGTTGTTAGTTGTACTAGAGAGATATTGCCTCTTTTTAGGCCAATAATAAAATAAGCTTTAGATTTAAAAGCGCTAGAAGGGCCATTAAAATAATCTAGTCCAACTTTTGTCATATTATCTATGAGAAAATTGGGACCCTAAAAGGTCAGATGACTTGTCATAGGTAAGTCAGTGAAATGAGTGATACAAGGACACTCAAAATCTCTCTGAAGAACTTTGGAATCAATTGTGAGATATGGGAGAAGCTGGAAAAGGACTTCCCAGTATGATGGGGCCACATCAAGGAAGGTGATATACACCATAAGCAAAGCAGAATTGTGTTAATTCAAAAGAAATGTAAAATGAGCAGATTTAAACAAATGTTCAGATGGACTATTTGTGACCAATCTGTGGTAGAACTTTCTAAGCTCATATCGGTCTGATCAGCCACAGTTGGACACAATGTACTTTGACTCCAACATACTGATATCACTTTGGTCCTCTGTGAGATTGAAGGACAACTAACCAACCCATGTGCCAGGTACTATGTGAATTGCTCATGATACAAGGAAAGGCAGAAATAATTCCCCAAGGACTTTACATTCTAATGGGGAACACAATATGTAAATAACAAGGAACAGACAACATATATACAGATTACATGAAAAGTCCTCTTAAAGAAGAAGGCACTAGTAGTTGGGGCAGATTAGGAAAGGTATCCTAAGGAAACTGCTATTTGAACTGAGAGCTGAATAAAGCTGGGGAAACATCTCTGTTTCTGCCTCTATTTCTCTGTCTCTGTCTCTGTCTCTGTCTCTCTCTCTCTCTGTCATGAAAAGTTAAGGACAACAAAAATGTATTTATTTTAAGTTATAGTGACAGAAAAAAGGAGGAACAAAGAAAGAACAGGACCTTTGCTTGGAGTTGATCAAACTCTGATATTTGACAACTGAGAGCTGAATTCCCATTCTGTTTTTCTAGAAAAGAAAACAAACATCTTTTTATACTTGATACAACACCAAAAATTCCTAACAGGAAGTGGATAGCTTACATTAATAGGGTTGTAGAGTAGATAGTAACAAAGACTGAGTGCCCGTAATGAATTCAAATCACCTAGTCTAGACAAACTGCATTTTTTGTTTCTTGAAAGAACTGAGTGATGTAATGGCTAACCCACTCAATGATACTTGAAAGCTCATGGAGAGGTTATGACAAGATTGGAGAAGAGCAAATACCCAAATTATTATTATTTTTTAAATGAGCATAATCTAAAAACTATAGTCTATTGATCTTAACTTCAATTTTTGAGAAAAATTCTTGGATTGTTAGTAGATATTTAGTGAATATTGAGAAATTAAAGTACTGATCACAAAGAACCATTCTGAAATAACAGCATAAATTACACCAGACTAACAGGTTTGATTAATGATTAATCAGAGATGATTCATAGATGACTTCATTTTTTGGTCAGGCTTATTAAATCAATACTTAGCAGATAGGTGGGCCAGTGGATAGAGGACTGAAGTAGGGAAGATCTGATTTCAAATCTATAGATATTTAGTAGCTATATGACTCTGAGCCAGTCTTTTAACTCTGTTTCCCTCAATTTCCTCATCTCCAAAATTAGCTGGAATAAGATGGCAAGTCAATACAACTCCTTTGCCAAGAAAACTCCAAATGAAGTCCCACTGAGTTGAATATGAATGAAATGAATAAACAAAAGCAATATCAAATAAGTGGATTCAAAACTGATTAGATGGCTGGACTCAAAGAGTAGCTTCAATATCAGCAGAACAGGAAATCTTCAAGAGGTTACCTAAGACTTCATGCTTGATTCTTAACTTGCTAATATTTTTATCAATGATCTGGGAATAACACATATATGTATGGTATAGATCATCATATTTTTAGATGACATCAAGCTGTGAGGATGAATGAATAGGGTAGATAATTGAATCAGGACCTAAAAGAATTTTGAAAATTGGGTTGTATCTAATGAAATGAAATTCAATAGAATTACATGTAATCTAGCATGTGAGTATATGAGAATCAGCTTCACAATTATATGATGAGGGAGCATGGACACATGACAATTATTTTTTTAAAGAATCTGAGGATTTTAGTGTATTGCAAGTTCGGAATGAGACACTGCATCTCCCTTTCTCCTAAATAAAATCTTTCATATTTTGGATCCAGTTTTCAGGAGTAAGGAGGGGATAATCTTATTTACTCTGCTCTCATCAGAGTTCATGTAGTACGTGTGTTCAATTCTTGGTGTCAGTTTAAAAAAGAATTTGACAACTTGGGGTGGATACAAAGACAACCCGGATGGTAAAGGGCCTTGGGTTATTGACATGAAGATCATCTGAAGGAATTGAGGGTGTTTATCCTGGAGAAGAAAAGATGCAGGAGAGATATGAGGACTATCCTCATGAATGTAAAGGTCTGTCGTGTCAAAAAGGGACCTAGATTTGTTCTGACACCTGATGGTGGAAATAGTACCAATGCAAGGAAAAAACAAACAATTTTAGGTTTTATGGCGGGGGGTGGGGTAGGAGGGAAGAACTTTTTTGCACGTAGCTATCTATATTCAGCTCTTCTTTAAGAAGTACCTCCTTGAGACTTACATCAACTGATGCTGAGTAAAATGAGCAGAACCAGAAGATCACTGTACACTTCAACAACAATACTGTATGAGGATGTATACTGATGGAAGTGGAAATCTTCAACATAAAGAAGAGCCAACTCACTTCCAGTTGATCAATGATGGACAGAGGTAGCTACAGCCAGAGAAGAAACACTGGGAAATGAATGTAAATTGTTAGCACTAATATCTGTCTGCCCAGGTTACATGTACCTTCGGAATCTAATGCTTATTGTGCAACAAGAAAATGGTATTTACACACATGTATTGTATCTAGGTTATATTGTAACACATGTAAAATGTATGGGATTGCCTGTCCTCAAGGGGAGGGAGTAGAGGGAGGGAGGGATAATTTGGAAAAATGAATATAAGGGATAATATTATAAAAAAATATATAATAAAAAAAAAAGAAGTGCCTCCTTGAAGTCTTCAAACAAAGACTGAACACGCACTTGTCAAGTATGTTATACTGAATATTTCTTTCTTTTATGGATTAGATAAGATGGCCTCTTAGATATCTTCAATGGCTCAGATTTTGTGATTCCATGAATCATTCAACAAAATTAAGTGCCTAAGTATCTTTAGGGATACATAGAAAAAATGCAAAACAGATAATAATAATTATTTTTGCTGAGGTAATTGGGGTTAAGTGACTTGCCCAGGGTCACATAGTTAGGAAATGCTAAGTGTCTGAGACCAGATTTGAGCTCAGGTCTTCTGACTTCAAGCCTCGTGTGTGCTCTATCTACTGTGCTACTTAGCTGCCCCAAAACAGTTAATTTTAAAAAGAAGATTATTTTCTTCTTAGGGAAGCAACATGAACACACATAATTAAATTCAAACTAGATCCAAAGCAAATACAAATTTTGGGTTAAGGTGCTAGCAATTGGAAGAATCTCACAGAGGAAGTAGCACATATGCTGTGCTTTGAAGGAAGGGAGGTATTCCAAGAAGTGAAGGGGAGAGTGCATTCCAGGCACAGGGGACAGGCAAAGGCCCAAAGAAGGCAGGTAAAACATTTTATGCAATGAATAAGATCAGGGCTATTTTTTGCAATGTTGAAACCATGAAGGAGAGATGTATAATAAACTTAGAAAGGAAGCACCATCTTGTCCAGCTTTATCTTATAGTATTCTCCTTTATGTCCCCTTCATAACCGTTAATCTGGATTATTTTCTTTCCTCTATTCTTCTCTTCTAATCTCCTACCTATGTGTCTTATTCAAGCCTGGAATGGACTTCATTCCATTTTACTCCCTTTATGAATCTAATCTCTGATCTACATTCTTTCTTCTATCTTCCTTTTCCCCTAAGTAATCACTCAAGATTGAACTTCTCTGGAGCTATTCCCTTGTTTCTATCCATTTTCCCTCATATCCGTGTGTGTGTGTGTGTGTGTGTGTGTGTGTGTGTGTGTGTGTGTGTTTTTTCCTCCAATTTAAATTCCTTGAAAGTAGGGTATAGGGCATATGATATGTTTCTTTAAATTGCCAGAACTTAGATATTTTCTTAGTAGATGCTTAATAATGTTTTTTGAATTGAATGATAGTTATGAGGATCCACACTAGCAAAAAGGATTCAGCTGTTTTTGAGGATTAAAAAAGAAATTATTAAGTTGGAGTGTGTCCAAAGGCAATCAGAATGTTGAATGGCCTTGGGTCATTGACATGATGATCATCTGAAAGAACAATAGGAACACAAACAGTGGATCCTAAATGCTAAATACATTTTACTGGAAGAGATCTTGGAATAGTGCAGAAAGGTAATGATGGAGATGATCAGAAGGGCAACAGGTCAGCATGGTGGAGTGTTGAAAATTATGCTTACTTATTTTAAACATCATTTCCCAGATTTAGTGTTAGATTTCAACCTTGACTTTCTCTTGAAGTGACATCCTGTGGGGATTGGCCCTATTTTCTTTGTAATTTCAATATGTTAAAAGAATATGGTATCTTCTGTTTAGTATTGTTATGTAGGGGACATATTCATATCACTACCTCTCTTACATTTTTCTTTTGTTCATTGGTTGACAATCTACTAAATATTCTATAAAAGAAGAAATTATTTCACAAACTGTATGCCTTAATTTACCCTTCTGTAATTGACCTCTGCTCTCTAATTATCCTCTGGTAAAATTTAGAGGGATAATGTTCTTAAATGATGATCCTTAAATAGGAAAAGGCCACCAAAGCTCTACCTGGGAGACCACATAAAGAAAGAAATTGAAGATTCAACTCTGATTTAATCTTAGTCACAGATGGATCATTTAACCGATCATTGGTTGGGGCTCAAAGTTAAATGAAGATCTTTACTTGTCCTTAATTTTTTTTCCCATAGTACTATTCTCATTGAATGTTGCCGTGATAGAAATGCATGGCATATATGGAAAGCTGAAATCTAAAATAAAATATATTTTGTGAAGCAGTTATTTAAATTTTGTCTACCAATAACAGTGGCAAAATTTAAATGTAATAATAAGACACAAATCTGAGGTCAATTATGAGAACTGACACTGAGTCAAAGAGAAGAATTCTTTTAGAGAATATAATAATATTTCCCCCTCCCCATTGCTATCTGTTTTGAATATCAGAAAATCAAAGCTTATTTACTATGCTGTTCCTATTCACCATTTTATGAAGGCAAAATTCCCACCCCAAATGTTGTAGAATTTTATTCAGGGTAGATTTGTTTATTATTTCTTCTACCCTATCTGTTTTTTAGTAACTGATTAGTCTCCTTGGGATCTGGATTCATCCTGATAAAGAACTACTCAACTTTTTTTTTGCTTTAATAATGCATTTTAACATATACTTTATGGATAATGTGTTTGTATATACATGTATATAAAACATATTTGTATGCATATATGTTTTCAATATTATATTCAAACATACATACAAAACAAATGTAGGTATGCACTCATATACATATAGCAATCCAACAGGATTCCCAGAGGGGGATGTGGAACACATTGTTAAAATGTCTGTCATCCATGTAAGAGAAACAGAAATGAGCTGGGCATTAAATTTGCATACAGCCCCAAGCACAGAGGTTCCTGTATGTGCCGTGTTCTACTGTTCTTGATGATGGGCATATCTGACAGAAAGATTCTGTCAGGATTAGCTCAGGAAAAACACCCCCAAGGAGATAATTTGAAGACATACTGAGAATTTGCCTCAATACATGAAAATAAACAAGAAGTCCTCAGCACTCTCTGCACACTAAAAGTTACCACCAACACTATGCCACACACCAGGGGATAATCTATTTCAGCTAATTAACACACAGCCATACACAACATTGTTAGAAGTGGTTGCCACTTAGGATTGATTTAGTTGTTGCTTTGCTTAAAAGAGACTTGGAGAGAAAAGGCTCTGCAAAAAATGTGAGAGGAAAGAAGAGCTATAATAAAGGACACTGTAAAAACAAAATTTAAAATATAAGAAGGATTTAAAAAATACTGAAGGTAGTTATCATCAACGAAACCATTAGTCTTTTAGAAGGGACATTTCTTGATCAATTTAACTAACTTTTTTCAACATCAAAGATAATATACAGATGCATATATATGTACATTTGCATATTTACATGCATATAAATCCTGGTGGATACATGCACATATACTCTGAGCTACAGAATAAACTAAATTTAAAGTAGTATATTATTACTTCATGGGAAAACAAGATCTTTGCAAAATGTTAACATCTGGAATAAACAGATGAACTATTTCAGCCACATCATTTAAAATTCTTAAAAGAAAAAACTTCCTTCCCAAGTTTCATTCCTTTTTCTCCTTTTGCTTTCTTAAGATTTTAACATTACATAACATTATCAATACATTAACAATATTCAGTATTGAAAGTACCTAATAGTACACAAAGACCCTTGTGATAATCCTAGTTAAGGACATTTAACTCTCTCCTCACTTCAGTCTTCTCACCTATAAAAAGAAGTTGTACCAAAGTCCTTTGAGTTTTTAATCTACAAACCTATGTGATAAATTCTCATTTTAGCCTTCTTTACAATGTAAAAAAGGATATAAAGAAGCCACCTGCTTCAAAATATTCTTCAAACTCAATCTTAGAGGGTTTCTGAAGCCGCAACATCTACAATAATACAGTTTATCTGTTGCCACAGACAACAGATTAAAAAAAAACACAAACACGTACAGATGAATATTGAGATGTTTTATAAGCTTCTACAGTGAACCTTTTTCTAAAAAACATAGACTATTAATTCAGAATTTGAGATTATTCTGATTGTATTTAAGGCTGAGATTTCCCTTTGCTTTATTGGTGAAAGAAAAGATCATCTAATAATGCAAATAGGATTGCTCCGTGAGGCTCTAGCACTGCATAGGGCACTGATCCTGGCATCGGGAGGACCTGACTTCAAATTCAGATTCAGACATTTGACACTTACTAGTTGTGTGACCCTAGGCTGAACCCTATTGCCTTGCCCCCCCAAAAAAAAGATTGCTCTTTATTTAAGTATATTGAAGCAGTCATTTATGTGCAAAAATAATTTGGTTATTAGAAATTAAAACCTTTGCTACATAAAACTTTGATAGTCATTTATACATGCATTTCAAAAATATAAAAATGTGTATTAAAAAAGGCATTTTAGGAGTGACTCTATATGTATATTCCTTGAGGACTGAGATATTTTGTGGTTTTTGCCTTGCTTTGTATCTTCAGGATTTTCCAAGATTCCTGGCTAAGGTTTAAATGCTTGTGGATTAGTTTGTTGACTAAAAATAAAAATTCTCCAATCTATGTCAGTTTTCAACTGTTTTGCAACTTTTAATAGGAAGGGTATTCTTGTGGCACTGAGAGTTTAAGTGGCTTACCCAAAGTGACACAACTAGACTGGCACAACTTGAAACTTACACTCAGGTTTTTCTCACCAGAGGCAGTCACTATCCATTTTATATCAGGGTGTTTTTCATTTTTAAAATGTTTTCAAATAAATATTTCTTAAGACTTAGCACTAGTTTAAGTCTGGCCTTCGCCATAATGAAATGGAATTACAGACTATCTAGGTGACACAATGGATAGAGGTCTGGGCCTAGAGTCAGGGGGATCTGAGTTCAAATTTAGCCTCAGATGTTTACTAATTGCATGAACCTAGGCAATTTACTTAACCTTGTTTGCCTCAGTTTTCTCATATGTAAAGTGAGCTGGGAAAGGAAATGGCAAATCAATATCTTTTCCAATAAAACCCCAAGTGGGGTCACAAGGTCAGACACAACCAAACAACTGAACACAAAAATATATTCTTTACACTGGCTTTGTAGAAATTAAAGTTACAAAAAGAACAAGAGAATAAGCCTCAAATATAAACTCTACAGGTGAAGAAGAAAAGACTACAAGTGCTTTATAAACTTTACGAGAGACTATTTTATATTATAGTGAATAATATGTAAAAGATATTACATTGTTTTTGCATTAGGTATGACCATCAGGTTTCCTCAAAATTTAATTGGGGACCATGAACTAAAAAAAAAGGATTAGGGCTTTTCGGGATCAGAGGAAGCTATTTCAGCAAATATTTGACAAATGTAATTAATACCCAGTTCTATCTGGAAAAAGAGGCCATATATATCAAAGAATATTTTTTGGCCAACCGGATAACTCATTCTGTATTTTAACTATGTTCTACTTTTTGGTCTTTTCTTTGCATTAAAATACCCATCTGCCACAGATAAAATAAGAAAATTGGGAACTGACATGACTTTATTCTCTTCATTTTTTTTTCTGAAGGAGGTAGTTCTTTTAAATAGAGAAAATACTTGCTTCATGTCTTATGTGCAGTTCAACAGATGTGTGCAAACTTCAATTTTATTCAATCAATGAGTTGACCTTCAACATTGCACTCATTAACACTCAAAGTAATTGAATTACTGTGTGTGTCACTTTAAGACTATATTTTCACTTTTATGCCTAAGGTGACAGAGATGTACAAGCAAGTATACTCAGAAAGGAAGATGGATTGAGGGGGAGGCTAGAGTGTCAGGATGTCAGGCTAGAAATGTCATTCTCAACAACCCCCGGCTGCCAGATAGAGAAACACATCTAAACCTTTCTCATTCAAAAATCTTACTTTATATTGATCAAAAGAACACTGGTTTATCTGTCTCCTCCCTTCCTCTCTCTGCCCCAACTATTTTCCCTCTGCTTCTTTTTACCAGTCTGAAGAAGTCACTTTCTCTCTTACTACCCTATTTTGATCTCTCCTCTTCTCAGATATATTTCCCTTTGAAATGTTAGAACCCAGAATTCCAACATGGCCCTCTGCCCACTGGATCAACAGAGCAGTCCACCTGAGATTTTTAACTCCATTTTAAAAATCCAATTAACTCATATACATGAACAAGGAGGTCATTAAGACCTGAGCACCTGCTCATTGAACAAGTGACTACAGATAGACTTGACTCAATGAATAAGTATAATTGAATCTGAATACAATTGAATATATAAACAAGTTTATATGACCTGCACAATATGGATTTCTGACCATGTGACTTACTACAGACAGATCTGGACAGTTCTGTGACATTCTTCTTTGAGTGTTATGGTTAACTAGACTACTGACTACCTATCAAATAAAGTAGGATCTCTTCTCACAAATGAGGAGCACCTTTTACCCCATTCTTTACTTTCTAAACTTTAAATAAATGATCCTTGTGAAAATGTTATTTTAAGCTAGAGATCTTGTGATCTCTAAAATTCAATAAAAAGAAAACTTTAATTCTTAATCTGCATTTTAACTTTTAGATGAATTATAGGGAGAAGATGGAGATAGTCATGGTATATAAAGGGCTAATTTCAGAGTTAGGAAAAGCTGGATTTAAGTCTCACTTTTGACACATACTGTTTAAATGGGCCTAGGTATATTTAACCTTGCAGTGTTCCAGGCAATTCTCACAGTTACAAAACAGATGCAGATCTTCATTACTAGTGGGAGTTTTCTTATGCAGAGTACCTTTTAGCAGTGAAATATAACTATCATTCAAAAAAAGTAGGCTACTGTATTTTAATCATTGACTATTTGAGAGTTCCTCTCATCCATTCTTCTTTTAGCCAAGAAAACAAGACCATATCTTTACTTACAGGATAATTGTTAGGCAGATAAAAATCTTTATTGAATATAGTTTATATTTTAAAAAATACATCATAAGCAGGGAATAGAAAGAGACCGAGAGAACCAGAGCCAAAGATGCACGGAGATACAGAAAAATTTGGGAAAACAGATGATTAAGGTGATATAATGAAAAGAAAAAAAAAAAAGATGATTTTATTATCTTCATGATGGAAGTTAATCTCTTTCTTTTCCCTCTCATTATCCCATAGGCAAACTGATCACTGCAGTCTGGGATATGATTTCTTAGAATTTTTTATAAAATATCCTATTGACTCTTGATCATTCTAAAAATGAGAGAACTGGTGTGAAGATAAAATATCACAGAAAATGCTTGTTTTCTCTCTCACCCCCATTCTTCCACATACTTTTGTTTACTATTATCATCATTATTATTTTTTACAGTAATTGTGTTTTCATTGGTCTAGGGAGTTCTTGGGCAGAAACTCCTACTAATGCAGATTGATTCCTATTCTTCAGTTTATAGTCTGAATGAGTTGCTCAGGGCACCAAAAGGTTATGATCTTCCCAGAGTTACTCAGTCTTTATGTGCCTGAGGCTGAACTTGAAGCCTGGTCTTTCTATGAGGTCAGTTCTCTATCTATACTATACAAAAGCACAAGATATCAAAACTGGATTCTTAGACCAATGCTTTCCTCTTTGGCGAGGTTAATTTCAAACTCTGTAAAGTGGTGCTGATATATTACTGAAAATGAATCAGTGGTATGAAAGGGACAGGCAATGGGGATATTTCTGTGATTTTCTCATGAATGGGATACACTGGAATCTAATTAAAAATTTTAACTGAAAATGGGAATACTGACAAGTAAAAGATTTTATGTTTGGTAATGAGAATAATAGGTGAGTTCTCTCCCACGTAAAACTTGCTTCAAACCTTAAGAAGCATACTGTACAAGTAATAGGAATAAGAAGGAATTTATTTATAGATTCAGTGAAATGTGAAAAATGCTTGGCTAAGAAATTCCATGGCATAATTTGGTGACAGAGGAATAAAATACCCATTAATAGGTGCTTTGAAAAGTTTTTGAACTCCATTTTTCAGGTCAATAAGATGTTCAAAGAATTAGATATCCACAAGTGTGACTAATCTCCAAACTGAGAACCAATGGTGAGACTGTAATATAAACATAAAAAGCCATTTTTCCCTACTGGCAAGATATGACTACAATAAAACTTTAAGAGAGTTTTTTCACAAGTACTTTATTAATTAGTATTTTACTAGTAACAATAAAATAGAATAAAATTCCAAATGTTTTACTCTTGAAGCAATGATTATAATTTTCAATGAGAGTCAAATGTTTTTTAGGAGTACATATTAATCAGTACCAAAATGGGACTAAGATTTTTATGATGTTAAGGGACAGGAATTATATTTCTGAAAGGATCAGGAATCTATTATTCTAATAGCAGCATGTGTCACTTCCCATAGTCTGTGAAGTGGAAGCTTGGGATTCACTAAAGGGGTATTGTAGCATGTATTCATGCTACACAAAAGTGTATCCACTTTTGGGACAAAGCTACAGAAGAAAATGGTGAGAGTGATTTGATTGCTGAAAAATAACAAGACAAAAATGGTAGCACTACTAAGCTGCAAATTCTAACTAGCCATGATATTAACATTGCTGCATGGGAGTAAGGCAAAGCTGGTTAAGACTGAGCAACAAATAGCATATGCCCATTACATTGTTAAGCTATGACAAAATATGGTAGGAATTGTATACTTGGCTACATAAGACAGTCACATTTATCTTTTCTGAAGGGCAAGCAAGTAAAACAAATAATTGCCTTGCAGACAAGGGGCCTGATCATTTTCAGGATTTCAAGTGATCAGCCCAGCTGCTCTGCGGGCCCAACTTACATCAGGTCACTCAGGAAAGGGCATTCTTCTGTGGGGGAAACAGTGAACCACACGGCCAAACATCTAAATACATAATGTTTAGGCCACTGTTTTAAGAACACAGATCATCATCAAAGTCTGGAAATTATGCAAATAACATTGCTTACATTTAACAGGTCTGTGCTGGTAAAGACTTCCCGACCTAAATAAATAATTGAGTCTCTGGGTAAATGAAGAGATTTTTGTGGTGCAAGGTTGCTACCTACAGGCTAAATTGTGAAATGACATTTACAATTAAGAAAAAATGAGATGAACATTTTAGTCTGCTGAAAGGTAAGTAAGGTAAGTGACAGAGCAAAAGATGAAAGATTCAAAAAGAAAAATAAACAAACAAACCTCCCTGTTAAGCACCATGTACTTTTAGGGATGTGTAAGTTTTTTTGTTTTTGTTTTTGTTTTGTTTTGTTTTGTTTTGTTTTTTTAAAATCATTTTACCTTATTCCCTTTTAGGGACAACTCTTTCTTTACCTTCCAAAAATGCAATTAAAAGAAAAGAAAGAAAAAAAGTTCTCTCTCAGAAAGCATTCTTGAAATAGATATCTCTGACTATTGCTGAATACATTTTATGATTTTCTTTAAGGTTCCAATTTGGATTAGAAGAATCACAAAAGTTGGACTTATTTTGTAAGATTTTAACATATTTATTAAAAATGCTTTTGCCTGAAACTAAGATTTATTCTTCCCTGCCTCTTCAATTTTCTTCATCCCACTAGAGAAACATGTTTAGTAAAATTTATACTCCCTATAAAGTCCAATAAAATGTGGGCTTCTAAATATAATGGTTTTTAGATTGTCAAATTCTTTGGTTATGAAAATAAAAATACACATCTTTTGTTTACCTTTCAATAAGCAGGCACTCCTTGCATTTAAATAAAATTTACAATATATTTATTAACTTTGGGAAAGTGCATTATTTTGTTTAGTTAAATAGTAATAATGAGTTATATTTGTTTTCCTTTTTAAATTGATTTTTATTGTTTTTTTGTTTTTAGATTACCTAAATTTCTCTCTCTATCCTTTTGTTTTCCAAGAATGTCATCCCATATTACAAAGATTTTTCCCCCAGAGGAAAAAGATTAAAAAAAGAAAAAAACTTAGCAAAACCAATTGAGACATTAAAAATAGTTATTATTATTTGCAAAATTTTTAGAAAGAAGGGAAATAGAGATTTTGCATTATGCTAAAAATGTATTTTTCATTGCAATTGTGGTTTTTTTGGGAAAATTATCCTGTTAGGTTATAAAAACAAAACAATCACAAAAATAGATAATACTATAAAGATTGCAATAGGCATCCAAGAAAATGAAATATCAGCAACGGCATTTGTATTTCCTTTACTAGCCAGTGATATTATTCATATTTCTTCCCAAATGAAGTATTAAAAACAAGGAAGTTTTATAAAATTAGTTTGCAAAATAACTTTACTCAATTTTGTTGAAAGTAAAATGTTAAGAACAAGTAGCCATAACATGACTAATTTTAACTGAATTAAAAAAAAATCTCTCCTGTACAAATGTTATATGATGAAACATCTAGATTATTATATACATCATTGTATATAATATAATAATGAACTGAATTAAATTTAATTAAATGTAGCAGATCTATCATTCAGAACTTATTTCATTCTGATATTTATTATTATTATTTTAAAATCACTTTCACCTTTTTTAATGGGCTTCAAATAGAAAAAAAATCCTAGAACAAATCACTATCTTGCTGTTATTATTCTTTTATATTTGATATTCTACAGACTATTACAGGAGTAAATAGAGTTAACAGCTTTTTGTAGTTGAATAATTAAAATATAAGGAAATAAGCTCATCTTTCACAGGCTCACTAAACCATCCTCAATACAAGTCTAATAACAGTATGAGGAGATAATAAGTAGCACCTCATTCTGTACCCACATGATTCTGATTTTTTTGTTATTTATTGTTGTTGTCAACTTTTCAAGAGGTATTTTAAAAAAGAATATAGAAGAGAGAGCTACAATCTTCTCAGAGTAAATTTATAGTAAATTTTCTCTGATGTTAATATTTTATTCTTCTAAAAATACTTTTCTACCTAGTTCTAGAAAAATATAGTTACTTTTTATTCTGATTGACATGATTCATATTTTTTTCCTATTTAGTATAACTTTTAAATGAGACTAGGATTAGTGAAAATGTTCATAGTGTGAAAGGGAAACATTAATTTAGAGGGGAAAAAAGTTATTAGCTGCCTGATTAAGCAAACTAGATTTTAAATCACCCGCCTAAGCCTTATTATTAATGACTTGCCTGGGGGTGAATTAACTTATTTGTGGTGCTCTAGTAAAGACCCTAACATAATTGCCAACTATGTTAAGGGACCAAGATTTTTCTTATCTGATTTTTTGGGATAAGTTTCCAGAGTGAAATAGGAAAAAAAAAATGATCCTACAAAAATTACATAATGGGTACAAATACACCTTTAGTATATCCCTCAACATGAAATACATTTATTTGTAAGAAATTTTACAGCTTTTCTTTGTATAGATCATTGCAAAATGGATCCCAAATCAACTAACTGATTTTTAAGTGTGAACAACCTTTGAATATATGAAGAAATTGATCAATCTAAGCTGTAAAGTCTATTTTTCTTTGACTTGGTGTGCTGCATACTTACATTTAAGTGCTATTTCTGTGTTACCAGTATTCCGTTACTAAATGTGCCCTCAATCTGAAAAATCTAACTTCCCTTTCATATGGCGATAAATCTTATGCCCATACTTTTTTTTTAATCTGACTAGGAGATATACTATATTTCTGCTATCTTTTCTACATTTTCAGGAAAACTTATTGTTAACCTACTTTCACAAAATGCCAGCCAAAACCCAAAAATCAAATCATATCGTTTTCTTTATGATAGCTCTGTGATCTTTGGCATCATCCACTATTTTCAAAACCATAACAGAATAGATAACAAATATATGACTCACAAATTATCAATTATGAAAAATAATCTGGTTCAGAAAGCTGCTTTAATGTAAAAAGATGGATTACCTGTCAGAAACCAATAATGCTATTGTTTGTGAATCCAATCTTTGATTTGGTCATTTATGTTAGGAAACAAAAATGATTTTTAAACCACATTACTTAAAAAACACAACCTAATTGTCATAAAGGTGAACATTCAGGGGGAAAAGCTAGATATAATCTGTCATTCTTGAGACAATTTATATTTTTATATTCAACTTAACCTATAATTCTAAACCTCAAGGACACACAGCAAGAGCTGGGAGCATCTGAAGGAATACATGGAATAAAAGTGCTAATTCTGTTACCTTGTCATGTGAAATTTAGAAAGATCACAATTTAAAGCTAAGATTTCTAATTATACAGGGTAATCCTATATTTTAAAGTTGAATTTGAGTAGTTCTATTTTGAGATGAGGGTTTTCCTTTTAGATTACTATATTTTCTACTCACAAGAGCATAGTGAGGAAAACGAACATGGAAAAATCTCACTGATATTGTTTGTTTCATACTTAGGACATGTGACAAAGGAAATGGCACAATATATACTTAAGACTGGATCAATGGGTTATGCAATTGCTAATGAGGTATCATTTGAAGCAACTTCATTATTGTATTCTTCTTGCCCCAAAATAGTCCTCTGTCATCAACACCTGGACTAAAAATCAAACTATTAGAGTTTTTTGTCCCTAGAAACCAAAGGTATAACTGAGATGGAGTAGTCTCAGGGGATGGAAATTTAGAGGGTTCTCAGAACTTCACTAACTCAGTAGTTTAAAAAAAAAAAGTGAACTTAAGACCTAATTAGCAAGGATAATTAGTTAAAAAATAGGAAGCCAGCAGGTGGCATATTTTCTCTCTTTGTAACTCCATTCCATGTGAGCTTCTGCCAGGCCATTCCTACCTTTTCTCCTTCCTCTAAGTAGTAGCTTCTCAGCAATGGGTTCATTTCATTCCAAGGTCTCAGGTCAAGAAATTCTGGTGTCTGTCCCCTTTAATAGTATCTCTGTACCTCACATCTCCACTCCAGAACTTGTCATATATATTTGTAGGCTATATATATATCTATATCTATACATGTATATCTATACATATAGATATATGTAACATGCCCATATCTTTAGTATTATCTCCCATTAACACATAAACATATATTAATTTACTAGTCTATCTAAGTTGGTTGTTATGAATAGAACAAGATAAAAACTAGAAAAATTTCAGTGGAATAAGCATGACAAGCATAGGTATTTGGTAACAGGAATAAAAGCTCCTGCTTCATGGTAAAATGAAGACAGTGAGCTGCTCAAGCTGGGGGTCTGGGAGATGATAGAAGAGTTTAAAAAGGAAAATGGCCCTGTGGATGAAGGGGAAGGAGAATGTCTTAAAGAAAAACTCTACCTATTGCCCATTTCCTCTCCTCCTTGCATCCATGTGACCTTGGACAAATGACTTCATCTCATTGGGCCTCTTTCCTTATCTGTAAAATGAAGGGGGTGGACTAGATGATCTCTAAGGTCCTTTCCAGCTCTAAATCCTGTGATCCTAAGAGTTTCTCTCCCTCCCTACTCCATAGCTCAACGGATTAAGTGCCTCATAGAAGAAACACTAGGAATTTTGAAATAAACAGGAAAAGGGCCTGCACAATGCCTAGTGATGTATATTTCAAAAGAAAAAAAGATTCTGTACTAAACCTTAGGGTCAGCTTCCGACAGCTTGCCCATGGTGTGGGCCGTGAGAGTTCTTGGATGTATTCCTGCTTGGCTCTGAAATGTGAAAATGAGGTTGGGGGATGGGTAGGACTAACTATATATTCCTCAATTATGTCAACTGCTAGCTGATGAAGACCTGTTATAACTAAGTTTTTTTTTTTAATAGAAAATGTGCTAATTGACTAGGTTGGAGCTCAGAGAGAGCATATGGTTAGGATTTTTGATTACCTAGAGTAGATCCCCGGCACCAATCAGCTACATGATTGTGAAATAGTGTTTTGCTTTAGTAAATACTGTGCTGACTGAGGGGCCACCAACTCACATGATAGCTTTCATTTCTATTACTTGGACATCCATTAGTCCCAAGAAATGTAACTGTGCAAAGAAGATGTCTATCAGTTTAAGGATCATATCACTTGGCTATCCATCGAAACCTCCATCCCACACTTGAAATGTTGCAAAACATGAGTCAGATCCATAAGGAAATGCTTTATTAGATGCCCCTCCCCTTCAACCTTCCACATGTGGAAAAGATAGATGAAGAAAACCCATGGACCTCATTTCCTTCTATAATGAAAGAGAAAAACAAAATACAGTAGCCAGGCACAAGTCTCATGAGGGAAGATCCCAAAAAAGTTTCAGTTCTGAAGTTTCTGGTTGGTCAAGAGCTAAGTCAAAGCCAAATCTAAATACCAGCTTTGTGGGGATGTGTGATTCCATTATTCACAGTATTAAACAAAAAACCTTCTTTTCTAATGCCACTTTAAGCTAAAATTCAAAACAGGTGTTTAATGCTAAGGCTGTAACCCAAATATTTCCCCTTATAACCTGCAACTCTGATAAGACCTCTCTCGGAAATATAATGATTACACATCCCTCATATGGGTTTAACAAACCCCTATTTTCTCCTTTCCCTTCCATACAATGTGGAGTCTATTTGTACCCATTCAGGGCTAAATTACAGATAAAGTTACAGCAAATTTGTTTTCTCAAAAAGGCAGTCAGGCCTAATATCCCTGGAGTAATAAAAGCCTTGTCTTTCATTCAGAACTAGAACTGGCATAATTTTCTCCAAGAAACAAACTCTACTTCCTGTGACAATGAGCCTGTTCTTAAAATTCTGAATGGGCTACAGCTCAATTTGCAGGTGTTCAGGTAGAAAGGCAAGAGGGCATTTGACCCCCCAACGGGCAATTGTTGCTGTGGTAGGTAACTTCAGTCTGGTAGTTATATCATTCTATTAGATAAGCTGCCAGAGTTTTCAGCTCTGAATTACTGAAGGAGGCTCAAGTGAATCAATAATTTATACAGATATATCTCATTCATTCTGATGGTATAAAGATACATACTAACAGCCTGCTGCAGCTACAGAACAAAGCCAGAGACTTTATTTTTTTAAGAGGAAAAAAAGAAAAAGAAATCCTTTTATTATGTGAACAAAGCAATTACGTAATAATAATGATCTAATGGCTTATTAATTTTATTTTCCAACTGCTCTAACAAATACACTGATGATATAAATAAGCTCTTTATGAGTCTCAATGAAGTTGCTTGGTGAATATTTATAATCACCCTTTACAAATACACTCTGATTTGAAAACAGAATGCTGTTTTATACAGTAACATAATACTTTCCAAAAAAATAACAAAGTTGCATTAATTAACTTTTTGAGCTAAGTCCTTTAAATATTCTATCATTATAGATTTCTGGTACAAATTTACTTTCTAAAAGATGAAAATCAAAGGCATTTAGGGATTGAGTACTAAGAATGTTGTTAATATAGCCTTATGTTGTTAATCATTATCTGGGGAAAATTATATTGTGTTTCATACACTACTACTATGACATTTTTATTAACTCATAATCCCTGTGCTAACAGTGGTGCATTAAGCAAGTAATAATTAAGGGGGTAGAAAATATTAAAAATGCCTTTCTTTAAATTCTTCAATTACATTAAAGGGAAATCCTTTAGCACAAGAGTTTGTTAAGGAGAAAATGTATATATATACATATATATATATACACATATATACATATTGGTTATCATAAGTGCATTTTATTTGTATGTATGTGTACATGCGTATATTTATGATGGCAAAAATAAAAATTAATAATTAATAGTTCTAACTAAGGCTGTTTAAATAACAATACCATAATTTTTTTGTTTCACTGTCCACAATAGCTATTAAGGGAATTAGTTTATTTTAAAACATGATAAAAATATCTCCCCTAGCAACTTAATTAGAAATGGTGTCTGTTACTTGACATATCTGAATAGGGGGCTTGACGTCTGCAGAAAAGATGTATCAGGAGTTGGTCCCTTGCCCACCCCACCTCTGTTCAAGGTCCTGTCTATGGCTGGCTGGGAGACATGCATTGATTGGCGTTCAGTTCCCTCTGATTGGGTTTAGGCAGACTGAGCGCAGAAATAATTAGGAAATGGATCCAGTGGGAAGAAAGATAGTAGTTACAGGTACCCACCTCTCCCATATGGAGAAGATATCCATATTCTTAGGAAACTCCTTTCATAATACAATAGAGGCTAAGTCATAAGGCAAGAGGGAGGGAGGAGAGAAGGAAAAAGAGGAGGATGAGAAAATAAGGGAAAACGGTGCTACTTCTAATTCAAAGACCTTAAATCTTTCTAAGTTACACTCTGGAGTTGTTCACAATAGCTAGTTAAAGTTTCTGTGAATAACAATAACTCAATGATACTTTCGTAAAAAGAGTAGAAGAAAAAATGATAGGCTACCTCCTTCCTGCCAAGCAAGAGAGAGAGAGAGAAATGTTCCCATACCGATCTCATTAAGATGATGAAAATAATGAGTGTGAATCTCCTTGTAAAGGAAGGCATAAATGTATCCCACATTCACCTTTTTATTGTGCCTAATAATACTGCATTTATTCTCAGCTGTGTCTGATACTATGGTGGGTTTTTTGTTACAATATTACAGTTTTAACTTAAAGTTTTACTTCTGGAATCATCATAGTCAGTCAGTCGATGTAGGTTTATTGAGTGTGGATGATAACAGGGGAGGAAGATCTGTTAATGGCAACTGAAATACATTTCAATCAAGATAGCCTGAATTTACTCTCTGTCATTCGTTCTAATCATAGATTTAAATACAGACAAATAGAGGTAGCTATTTTATTCAGTTTATAATTTATATCCTTCACGTCCTTAAACTGGAGTCAAACATTATAGTCAATTAGAAATGGAATATAGGCATTCTAAAAACCACATTTCCTAGAAGATTATGGAGAACAACTATAAACCAACATGAACTGATTAAAAATAGGCTTGTAGCTTATTTTGTGTCATTGCATCCATTAAAAAACTGCCAAGTAAATATATTAATTTTATACAGATTTTGCAATATTGACTGAATTTTGAAATATTGCCTAGTAGTAAGAAAGATACAACTGTTTCTTCACCATTGCTCTTTGTTTATTCATTGTTAATAAAGGCTTAAATTATTTACATATTCATCTACTTGAGGATTTCAAAGCATTTTATAGAGATGATTTTGTAAAGACCAATCTATTTAATAGAACTGCACTGTCATTCTATCAGTTTCATTGTAAATTATACCTCCTATGGACAGTTCATGTAATAAAGAAAAAAAAATTCATATTTCAATGGTAACTCAACTCATTATCAAATTCTTTGCTAATTTGCAATAATTTTTGTTGTGGAGTTCTTGATAACTATATGATTTTAAAGTAAAAATGAGTAGTAGCAAACAGTGAAGCTTAGTTACCTAGTTTCTCTAAACATGGGGCTTTATATGCACTTTGGAGATTTGGGGGGTATATAGGTTTTCCACGGTTGTCATTAAATCAATATGGATCAATATGGCTGATTCACACTATTTCATAAGCTCAGTGAAAATATGCTTTTGAAATGAGCCACAAAGAAAACCTAGATATGTTCTTAAAGATTCATTTTTTTTTTCGTGTGTAGAAAAACCAAGAATGTTGCTCTGAGGTCAAAAAGAATTTTCATTGCTCTTTTCTTAAATATATTGTATTGTAAGATCTTCCATACTTTTATTATTTGTTAAAACAAATGACTTATTTTTGCACCTTATATTTTAAGAAAAGCAGTGTGTTTCCTTCCTACGCTATCAGAAAGGTGATAAAAAAAAGTACATAGATATTGCTTAAATTCCTGGTATCAAAATGAATGTGAATTTATTATGCCTAATAAGCAATTTCAGCTCTCCCACTGTAACTCCCTTTTATAGGTACTCTGGGTAACAATACTGGGGAATGATTTTTTAAAATGCCTATATGACATTATTAAATCACTGATTTGACCCTTAAAATTGACTCTGGATTTGTGAATAATCCAGCTATACAAATACTGACCATCTCATCAGCTGCTATACCACTGCTTTTACACAAAGTTCTTGATCTTCCCTACTCCTGGAGACTCTTTGCCTCTAGCTAAGCATTTTGTAACCACAGAAGCTTCTGTACTAGAATATTGCTTTCATCTTTCCCCCATTCCATGAATTCTCCCTTTCATAAACCATGGGGCTTTGTGGACCATGACAATATAAGTTCCATGGCAAAATGCATTATGAGTTCCAAGAAGTTTTTGGAAGACAACCTATTTCTTAGGCTTTGAGTTTTAACTATACAAAAAAAGTTTTCACTTATCATTGTGGCTAGATTCTCTGGCTAAGTTTTATATGACTTAGAGAAACCAAGAATGAAGGAAAGAGAAAGCATGTGAACCAGATTATTTGACCCAAGATTCTTGTGAACACAGGTGAAGACATGAAGTTCTACTTTTATAAATTAGAGTGATGCAGAATACAGTGCTTTTGCAATCAAAGACCCTTCATCTATATTAGAAGTATAGGGAAAAAATAGTAGTTTCTTATTGATTCTACTTTGCCTTTTCTTTCAACCTGATCAAAAATGAACTCAGAAATCAGAGATTGTGGAGTAATGAATTAAATGCTCCTTGAGCATTCACAGAAACTTTACTATCTACTACCTAACACAACAGACCAATATATTATATTCTCAATCACTCCATTGCATTACTAAGGGGCTATTTACCAAAGTGATATATCATCTTTAATTAAAATCAAAATAATTTCTCTAAATAGCTATGTTTATCACCTATTTCTGATAATCTCCAAATTTACTAGTAGAAAATAGATGAAAAGATATTTGCTATCAAATATATATGAATCATTACCTCATTTAGACCATAAGACTGTAAAAATGTAAATAAGGACAGGCTATGTTCAGATGCAAGGCAGCTATGTTGTATACCATTGGCTAGCAAATGACAGAAAAAGTTTAGAAATTCAGAAATGCATAAAATATATGAATAGTATTATATAATATCAACATATTTTATCTTTTAATATAATAATTCAGAATTCTTCTCTGGTGGGAGAGGGTCAAAAATTTTATGCAGATTTTTCAGATCTCAGGGACAATATTCCCTTAATCTCCACAATGTCATTCTTTAAAATGGATTCTTGTCCTACCTCTATTGACTTTGACACACCTTAAGATCCTTTTGTCTCTATTCTTCCAACTAAAAGACTGATAGTAGAGCTTAGTGAAGTATGTGTATTTCTGACGTGAAAGTATTCACTTAAAAATGTACAAATTATCTATTGTTTTAAAGTGTAGTACTTTTATAAGGAGAGATCCTAGTAGACCCTTGATGATAAAGGCTACATGAAAAAGTCAAGGAATAACTTCTAGTCCAATTCTTTCACTTGGAACATATCCATAGGGGAGAAAGCATTCATTGTTCAAACCCACCCTTTTAAAATCCTCAGAGACCTTTTTTTTTTTTTTCCTGTCAAAGAATTGGGCTCAATATGTACTTGATTATTTGGGATAAGGCGATATTAGATCATTATTCAGCTTGATTACTTATGGCTTTAATTTGCATTGTATGCAAAGTATAGGAAAATAAAACCAGACTTCATTATTAAGAACATGTGCAACAACATGGAAGCATGTGTAGCAACTTAAAATTAAAGCACACCAAGGGTCAAGCCAAAAACTCAATTAAAGAATGAAATCTTTAAGAAAGCCATCATTCTTTTTTTTAAATATGCACTAAAAGGATTGGACTTGTGAATCCATTGGTATGGGGCATACCCAGAAAGGAAACTCCCTCTTCTAGTGTAGACCAGGAATAACTCTGCAATTTGTAGTCCTGGCAAATTGGTTGGGGGGAATGAGGTTAAGTCATCATCCCACAAGGCCACCCAGAGATAGAGCCTACACCTAGATCTTTCTTTCTCAGAAGTCAGGTTTCTATTCGTAATGCCAGCTACCTTTAAGTTGTGCCATATTTCACTTGGGTCCAAGTTTCTAATTATACACTGATACACTTTCTACTTTTACCTATTTTTTGTTTAAAAATTATTAAATGCCCTTCTTCCCCTTTCAGGCAGTTCTTGCTAGGTTTGAATATAAGAAATGGCTACTTTTCAAGCTTTCCATTGTTATTTTTGCTGTGATTTACAGATAATTTATTTTCTGAGTATTAGTACATTGTAATCAGAGAGTTAAAGGATGTGATATGTAGTCATTATTAATAGATTGGGGGAAGACTAACAATCTATGAATCCAATTCTTGGTATAACTTTAATATTTGGTGCTCTCATCTTCCATAACAAATGTCTTATTAACTTTCCATGTAGAACTACAGTTGATAACTTCCATGAATCATTTAAGATCAATAGTTAGGATGAATTAGCCAAAGTTATCTCAATCTCCTTTTAATTTTGTTTTTGAAAAAACAAAAAAAAATCTTTTGGAAATTGACTTATCATATGAAGTGTAATCATGCTTACTTTATTCTTACCCTTATTTTTACTACACAAATCTACAAAGGTATGATTATTTGCTTCCTTTTTTTCTTTTAATGGCATATAAAATAATTAACAGCATTTAAACTGTGGTTTCAATTGAGGGGAAGGGAATAAGCATTTATTTAGCACCTAATTTGTGTCAAGTACTAAGTGCTTTATAAATATTATGTCATTCTATTTTCACAATAATCTAGAACAGTAGATGCTATGACTATTCCCATTTTGCAGTTGAGGAAACTGAAGTAAACAGAGAAACTTACAATCACACAGCTAATCAGCTCTTCCTGACTCCAGGCCCAATTGTGCTACCTAGATGCCACTATCTCTGGATGGAGATTGTGTGCTCCAGCTACCACTTTGGCAAATAATGAAGGAGTTTTAAGTGCATATAGGAAGGTAGAATAGCATAGAGAACCTCATTGGTCTAACAGTAAACACGAATGCCTCTACATCCCTTAGTAATACTTACTCTGAATTCATCGTCCAATAAAAAAGGGTAATAACTATATACCCAATTTCTTTCTCCTGCTCATTTCTGGCATTTGTGACCATCATCACATACCAGTTTAAGAGGAGAGCAAGAGAGCTTGGGTCACCAAAGTTTAGTTCTAACACAACCAAAAGAATGCCCTGAAGCACCATTTGAGTTTGACATCTACCCCAATGCCAGAAAAACCTCCTGGAGGCATATTTAAGTAGTTTTATGCATGAGGGAATATAGCTTAGCAGCACTCTACCACAGTACAAAAATATAGAGTCTGCCTTGCTCACATTGTACATAAACTCATTGAAAGTAGCTTTCTACAGGTTTGCAAAATCATATTCTTTTGCACATAGAATCTATCATAAGGAAGAGACCATAATAGTATTTAATAAATGTAAATAAATAGTATTTAATAAATGTAAATAAATAGTATTTAATAAAAAGTAAGTAAATGAAATGTAAAATGTATGGACATTAAACTAAAAATTCAATTTTCATTGAATGAATGGGAATAGGATAGCAATAATTTGAGGTTTGCAAAAATAATAAGCTTAGTGTAGGCTTGGGGGAGTCCATCCACCAATCAGTAATGAGCATCTGTAGCTGCTGTAACTCAAAGGTCCTAGGGAATCAGAAAGGATGGAAGTAATTTTTCATGTGATGTGTTTAGATCTGTTCTACTTGTTAATTACCATTTGTGCCAACAGTTAGTCACGTGTTTGTGATTTGGTGTTAGGAAAAGTATTGTGGGTGATGACCTTACTGACTTCCCCTTTTCTGTCTTTCTGGTCAAGGTCATTGCAGAGGAAAACCTAATGATAACAACAACAATATAATTATGATGATGACTGATGATTATGATGATAACAACTATTATGTGCTAAGAACTATGCTAAGCATTTAAAAATATTTTGTCATTTGAGCCTCCATTAACCCTGAGAGGTAGATATTATTATCCTTACTTTGCAGTAGAGCAAACCGAGGTAAGTACCTAGCCTAAGGTCATACAACTAGTAAATGTCTGAGGCTGGATTTGAACTCTTATTTTCTTGACTTGTCCCTGTGCTTTATCTACTGCACTATCTTGCTGCCCAGTATAATTCTACAAGTAGTATACCTGTATAAAAAGAACTTTCTTATCAGAAGATCTGCCATCAAATTCTAGGATTTTTCACATAGTCCTCTATATGAGTTTCTGTATATCCTTTGGGTAAGATGCTCCGGCATCAGCATAACAGGAATGTGACCTGTTCTTGTATTAGTCAGAAAGCCATGATTTTGGGGGAGAGAAGCAGCTAATCTTTATTATCTTTTAGCCTCAAGACTTGATAGATTAAGAGGCTTTCCCGATTGTATCTGACCCATTTATAGACAATCTTTGCATAGCTAAGCTTTTGAAATCATCTTACCGACCCTCCCCTTTTCTCTCCAATCCCTGCCCTTCCCAGAGATCTGACAGTCCTTTAAAGATTTATTTCAAACACATAAGTACTATAGAAACTACTGTTATTTATAATTTTAAAACAACTAAAAGCCTGAGTTCAAAACTTGGTAAAAGTTTTATGTAAGTATCACCTATCAAGGAGAGTCACCCCCCCAGTATAGTAGATAGATAGCCCTAGAGCCAGAAGATATCCTATGTGACCATAGGCAAGTCACAGAAAATTTTCTGAATCTTAAAGTGGCAGATGAGTTTCAAACAGACTTCATTAGGGAAACAGAAATCTTTTAAATGTCAATCAATTACTATATCTTAACTAAATATTCTTTTAGAGCCACCAAATGCTACTTAAAACCTGCCTAACTAACTACTCATTCATAATACTTATAATTTGTTTTTGTGGAATTAATTTCCCTTTGAAATGTTGTTTTTCCTTGCATTATATTTTACCTGAACTGATTAATGGCACTTAAGTTTTATATTTCAATGTCTCATCAAGACATAGAGATGATCTTGAATTCTCAAAGGCAAACTGAAAAAATGGGCAGGTCCCATCTAGTTGAAAAGTCTTTACTACTCTAGTGATAGTGTCTGTAGGCTACATATATATAAAATTGCTCATCAATAGAAGATTGGCCATCAGCTGATTAATTTCTTAGTTATGGTTACTCATAAATCATGTTATGTTGACAATCAACATTAGACATCAAAAACCTTTCAAAGTATCAATTAATAGCAATAAAGGAGAGTAGTACAATGAGAAGCATATTAGGACTAACATCAGAAGCCTTAGGTTAAAATCCCACCTCATCCAGTTACTATCTTTTGTGACACTGGGCAAATCTGTATATTCATCTTTAAAATCAAGGGATTGTAGTAGATCATGTCAAAGAGATCCCTGTCATCTCTATCCCTCCAATGCTGTTAGGTGGGATGTGCCTTCTTAATCAAATACTATGGTATGTCACATAAAATGTATGGCTTGAAGTCAGGAATTCAAATCCAGCATCAGATATTAGCTATGTGATGCTAGGCAAGTCACCTAACCATTCTCAGTTTCAGTTTTCAGAATTATAAAGCAGGAATAATAATAGCACCAACCTTCTTATGGTTATTGTAAAAATCAAATGAGAGAAAATATGTAAAATGCTTTACAAAAACATTAAAGTGCAATATAGATTCTAGCATTGTTATCATCATCATCATCATGAATCAACACATTTGTAAATAATTTCATATATATTGGCACCTGCAATTGAATTGAAATGATTTTGCTTTTAAGAAAATAATAGTTTTGTTTTTAAATAAACTCAAAATTTATTCCAAAGAAAAATATAAATTGATAGAGGAGAAAGTATTATAGAAGAAATTAGTAAGTTTTTTTTTCTTTTGGGGAGGGGGGTGATGATAGGGAAAAAGCCCAAGGCACAAAGAGAGGAAAATTCAATGTAGCTCTGCTTTAGCATTGGTTGGGCATATGGTTCTTGGTGTCCTTCTTTATCAGCATTTGTATAAAAAAGTGAGAAAATATAATTTTGAACATTTTCACCTTTTCTGCCAGAACCATAAAATAAAAATAATAACTAAAATAACACTTTTTATAAAAACCAGAAAGCTGCTTACAAGCTGCCACAAGTGTGAACTACATTTTTTTGCTGGTGTGATTTAAAGCTATTGATAGGTCCCTTAATGTAAAAAAATAGAAATTTACAATGAAAACTTAAACTGACCTTCAATTTCTTCAGATCATAACCACATCTTTCTCATTCTTACTCAATAAGAAAGTCAAGGGATAAAGACAAATTACATAGACGTGCATGTGTTTTCTACATTTATATTCCTTCTAAAGTTACAGTCCCCAAATTAGACCTTGAGCATAAATGCTATTCAAAAATCTTTAAAGCTTTGGATAATGCCTATAGAATAACACCTAAGACTTCTCCTGACTCCTAGTTATTAATTTATTTATTCAGGAATCACTCACTATTTGCCTACTATGTGCATAACACTGTATGAATCGCTGTCCATCGCTAAAGCTTAACATCATCCTTTGCCTTCCATTCTCTCCCCTAAGTGCTATTTGCCCATATTAAACCATATCATATCATCTGCACACCTCATTTTCCATCTTCCTCTTGTTGGCTAATGGGATTCTTCTGTGAGTAGCCATCCCCTTACAGGATCCATTGTGTTAGTATGCATTTGCTTTCTTGAAAACATGGAATGAATGAAAGTGGCATGAAACCGAAGGCAAGAAGGACCGTTAATACAACCTGGAGGGAGGAGGTTGATGAAACACAGTGCTATAACTCTTTTAATCATAGCTGAGGGAAAAAACAAGTCTGTCTTTCTACACAAAAGAAGCATGTGGATGGCTGGAAAAGAATAGGGGAAAAGGAAACATGTTGGCTCACAAAACCTGTCTTTGATTCTCTCTGGGAAAAGAGGGTTGATAGCAACTATCCTCCAAATGAGAAAGAAAACAAATTTATTTTATGAGTAACAGTTAAACACCCATCAGGCAATTAGAGTGCTTTATAAAGGCAGTTTTGGAACACAAGATACTTGAAGATTAGGCATTGCTTCATAATTCAAGTTCATTGTTCCTCTAAGTAAAATATGTGTCTCCCTTTAGTTATTCTCTCACGAATTATACTTTAAAGGCAAAAGGACATTTTTGATAATGCACAGCTTAAACTTTTCATTAAACTACCAAATTTAAATTCTACCTTTTTGTGCACTCTGACATTTTTGTCTGGCATTTTCATTAATTTTGCGACATACATAAATGTAGCTGAAATGTTAACTGATCAATACTTTGTCTCTCTCGTGTAGCACTAGAGCTCTGTTCCCCAAGGACCACACAGCAGAACAGAAATTAAATGTGTAAAATATCAAATGTTAATGTTAAACACAGCGGCACTTACTGTATAACGACGGAAAAGGCTAAAACAATTCCAAATGGACAGATGGTACCACAAATTATCTACAATCACATTTAAAGATTAAAGTTTGTCCTGTAAAATAATTCTTTGACGCACACTGAAGTGTGTCCTTTTACTGATAGCTCAGTTGTCCAATTATTTCTGTGCTCATTACAGTGAGAGATGACAGTCCTGGAAAGGGAGAGACTATGTATTTTTTTCCATGTTGTACCCACTGACATCCATAAGAACACAAATGTCTGGTCAAGAGCCTGATGAAAATTAGGCCCAATTTAGGAGATGTTTCCACATCTACAATTGGCAAGTCTAACAGAAGAGCTCTCTCCCCTAAACTCTGATGCTTTGGCCGCATGATTTTTGATTAGTAAGAATATTAACACATATTTTTTAAAATTTCGAAATTGTTTAAAAATAAAAGATTCACAGACTGCAAAATCATGGGAATTCATGCAAAGAGTTATGCTGTTCTACTCACTGCATCTCATCCTGTCCAACTTGTAGCATAGAGATAACAGCAAAACTTTTAGAAAAGTGGACCAAATGGAATCATCACTATTATAATAGATTTATATAGTACAACTAAAAGGGAAGATGGGAACAATATGTCCTTTTAAAATGGTGTACTATTCATATACTACTTTTAATGAAAAGCAGTTTCTGTTCAAGATTAAATACCTTTTCTCTCTTTTTTTTAAATGCCCTGGTTACAAAGGTTTACAAATTTTCATTTTTACTTACACACATTGCTTGCTTATAATAAAAATTTTAAAATAATCTGGAAGGGCCAGTTTCTTTTGCTGAATTGTTACAGAATTTATAACATAAAACAATTATTTTAAGAAGGAAAAAACCCAATTCCTGAGTCCAACAACAGCTTGTGTTGTCAGATTTCAACCTGATGGTCTTAAAAATATCTGATTGACAGGCTATTGGAAACATAATTTTGAAAGGAAACACCAAGTTTTAAGTTATGATGTATTAATTGTTTGATAATAAACTGTAGGCTTATCATCAAACAATATCTCTAGATGGACATCAATATCTATTTTTGTGGAAATCTTTTCTTCTAAAATGTAAGATACATTCTGCCACCTTTTAATCAAAACAGATGATATTGAACATAATTTAATCTTTCTTAATTACTCAAAATCATCACTGTGATCAGTCTGTTTTTTGTTTTTTGTTTCTTGTTCCCTCCCTTATTGCCAGTTTTCAATTTTCCCATTGTCATCATGATGACCTCACTCTATCTCCCTCTTATTTGTTGCCCATAATCTGCTCTTCTCTGGAAAGCCTGATAACCAAATGTTTTAAGAACTACATGATAAATAAGATTCAGTAAATTACTGGATAAATAAGGATCTAAATTTCTGACTTTAAAGGAGAATTTATGTGCTAGTTATTTGAGCAGTAAGATACAAATTTTAATAAGATCACAGATTTTGAGTTGAAAAGGGCCTCAATGATCTTCTAGTCCTTCCCTCTCTCATTTATTAGAAGAGGAACTGAGGCCTTGAAAATATAAGTGACTTGTGCACCCATATCCTTTGATTCCATATTCAGCATCCTTTCCATAATACCCTACTGTTTTTATATATATGGGGCTGTGTTCCAAGGGGTTGAGCTTGCATGAAAAAGACTTCTTCAAAAATGGGATCTTGTTATACTTCTAAAAAAAGTAAGATCTGATTATCTTCCAATGAGTCAGTTAAGAAACAACACCTTAAGGGTGTCTTAACAGTCTCTTGGGAGTCCCTTACAAGAGTCTGCATGCAGGGTCTTAATGAGAGTTTAGAAATCTGTCTGCTATTTTGAACTCACTTTATCTGAGAGAACCGGGAGCCAGTTGCAAAGCTTATGTATGAAGCAATAGAAAGCTCACTTGAGAAATCACTGTATTCAGAATTACCTAATTTATTGCTAAACAAATGGCTTAGTTGTACTTGTTTATGTTTTCCTAGTTCATAAGCAGTCTGTGGTTCTTTCTCCCAAGGAGTAACTCAAAGATGGAAGCTACAATCTTGCAGCCTTGCTTTTGCTCATGTGTTATAGGTCTCCAGAACTATAGGTGATGATGGCAAGTAATAAACAAAAAGAAACTCATTCTCTATTTCTCAAATTACCACCCAGTCCACCTAGCAAAGAGGCAAACCAATTTCATCTTCTCCAACTCTCACCAACCTGGCGAGTGCAATGCTACTATGAAAAAAGTCTCTGTAGAAAGTAACAACACCATGCTTGTTTGTTAGATTAAACTATTTTAGCTCCCACAGAATCTGCTATGTTAAAACTTCATGGTGACAGCAGTAGCTTTCCTTATGGCGGCAGAAATATGTCAATGGGAAACAGGCAACCTCACTTTCTGGTAACTTGCAACACAAAGAAATACCCTTTGTTCCAAGAGCACAGACATTAATGAAAGTTCCATTCAAAGACTAGAGAATAGATTACAAAGTACTAAAAAGATGTGCCCACGTTACTCTGAATGGTAAAACTAAGTCCATTTGTTACTACTAAAGAAATTTTTGAAGACGACCCTAATAACAATGTAGGCTACCAAATCAGGGATTCAACAACATGGATATACTTTCATTTTTATCAGCACCAATGTGAAAATATAATTTAGGGATTTTAAAAACGAGCAATACATTGAAACTTCGAAATCTGTCTCACTCACAAATTGCGATTAAACACAAAAAACATTCTTCCCAAGTCCCACTTGAGACAGGGAGCAGGCATCCTGGATCTGGGATTCTCTGGCTTTGTGACAGTTTTCATCAGCTCTTTTTAAGTAATTGAAATAAAAGGCTATAGGATGGACACTTCTAGGGGAGCTATTCTGATCCATTACAGTCTCCCTTGCTGTTTCTTTTCTTTTTTTTTTTTAAACAACCTGCCACCTTAGAAATAATAACATTTCTCTTAAATAGGTCACATCAACTTCCCATTGATTCACATTTTTTTCAAATCGTAAAAATAACCTTCCTGGTGGTGTTATACTCTTTTTTTTTTTAAAAAAGCAAATAATAGAAAGAAATAAACCATATATTGTCAGATTTATTAAAAATCATAGCAGCAAGGGTTTCTCTTAGCTATGCTGTAGCAAATTGAACTCAGCAACCTGGAGTGATTTATCTTTTTTTAAAAATTTTATTTATCACTCAGATAATGAAAAAAATTGCTTTGATGTCTTATTTCTGGATTTTTGAATTTAGAAGAGGGGCAAGCATTCTTGGATTCAAATATTATAGAATCCATCAGATTCTGGCCCAGAGCAAATCTTGTAGCCAAGTATAAAGATAGGCATTTTAAAATGGCAAAACTGACGTAATTCTAAATATGATCACAGGACCATGTAGCAATTATTGTAGAATGCAGTGAATAACCATGGAAAGCAGTCCAGAGTGATCATACCACAAAAGCAGCGAGACTCCTTGGGGGTGAATCCCAATCGAAGCAACTGTTAATGTAGTAGGCAGCATTTACCAGCACCATGACACAGCGCTTCATCCGGATAAAGTTTCTGAGCAGCAGCTGTGAGGAAGATAGAAAAAAAGTGTCAGAATTAACCAAGCTTCAACCTAATCTTCTCTCAGCTCATTTTGCTTAAAAATATGAATGGGATAAGTGAGTCAACTTAAAAGGCTCAAATTATTTAGCTTACATTTAAAAGAAAAGATGAAAAAAACAAGTTTTTGGTTTTTTAAAAATTGCCACACAGAATTCTTAACATTAATCAAATATTCGTAAAATTCTTATTTGGGTGACAAAAAATAAAAAAGGTAAAATCATCTTCCAGAAGTAAAATTCTCTAATAAAGCACTATTAGATATGAAAAATATATATCATTTAAATATTAAATGAGTTTTAAGATTTCTGTGTAATCATTAAGAGACTTCACAGTGAAATGCACTACTTTGAAATTTCTCTTTCAGTATCTAATGCAAAAATTTGCCAATTATAACTTCAACATATCCATATGAAATTTTGTATCTCTCTATTTGAATTGGTTTTTTTTTCCTTTTTGTTATCATATTTCTCCAGATATCTACAGAATAACCATTTTGGTCACTACAAACCTAACCAGTATAAATTGTAAGGTAATTTTCTTACTATGTATAAATTGAAAAATTAAGGAAAGAGATATTCTCTTTTAATTGTCTAAAAGAATATCTTCTTCCCCAAACCATTATGTAGGGGAGTGAATCATTTCCTTTCAGCTTGCTTTTAATGCTGTCATAAAATAAAATTGTAAGAAGTATGGCTTACTTAATCACTGGCAATATTTGTAATGACAGAACCATATCAATCATTCAGTTTAGCTCTGCAGGTTTTTTTTTTTAATGCCCTTTTTTGCTAAATTAAAGTATTTTCTAATGTCAATCTGATATTTTTAAGATGAGAAGTAGCTGTGTAAAATTTACTGTGATCACCATTTACAAATGTGTATGTATGTATATATGTGACTGTGGTGTCTATATATGTATGTGTATTAACAGATTTTGAAAAGGAGTTCATATTCTAGACTAAATAAAGTATTTGGAGTTGTTTTTATTGCCTGTCCCTACTGATGGACACTTTAAGAAATGGTTTTGTTATAATCGTGGAGAAGTGCAGCATGTAGGTTCTAAAATGAAATGACACTGCATTTATAATTAATCCATTATTTATATTATTCAAATCATATCAAAGAGTATGGTAGACTATTATAACTCAAATTGATTGGATTCCTGGAATCCAAAAGGTTTGAAAATGTTGAAAAGTATAGAAACAGTTTTTAAAAAGAATTATCATTATAACAAAACAAAAAAAAAATTGATAGGAATAAAATTTTACAGTCAAACTAAAAAAAAATTCATTTGGATGCAAACATTTTTTAAAAAATGAGACGTAATTGCACTTTTTTCTTCATCTTAATTTGGAAAGAGATGTAATTTAAAATGACAAGCATTTTCTTCATCTGATGAAAAATCAGATTTATTGTATTCAGTGGCCTTAGCTAAAAATTCTAATGTATTTGCTTTTAAAGTGATATCACATTTAAAACCTGATTAACAGGAAGATGACAACCTTATTGCTCATAAAAAGATGGAGTCATCACTCATCAGTTTAAAAAGAAAAAAAAAACTTTTACTAAGTATAATTTACATACACCTGCATTGCACCTGTGAATGGATTGTACATACATATGAACTCAATTTGGGATATGTTCATTTACATATTTCATGGGAACCAAAAAATGTATTTTATGTGAAAATGATCATTTTTTTTCTTCTACAACATCTGAATATTTATCAGGATCTATATTACCTTTCTCCCATCCTTACCTTCCATTGGTTTTCCCTTAGATTATTCTGAAGGACCCACAACATTTTCACATAATCTGATGATCTAAATATATTTTCCCCAAAGTTTATTTGAAATAGCTATGTAACATTTCTCTGATCAGATCAGTTTTTCCCAGAGGAATCTTTTTATTATTAATAATCTTTTTATTTATTTTTATTTTGTTTTGTTTTTACCTGTTTAGAGAGTCTGTTTTCCTCTTCAATGTACTTCTGCTCTTTGGGAATTAATGTTCGGATGCTGGCTTTCACCTATATATCAAAATATGTGTCTATGTTATGGATTTCTCTTTACTAATGTTTACTAGTTATACGTAGTTCAACTTGCCATAATTCCCCAAGTTTCAAAGTCCTGGCTGCCATGCTCATAAAATATAAATGATTAAAGTTCCCCATGCATGAGCTTCAATCTCTTACATAAGCAGCAGCTCAGGAGCTCAGCAGCAGGAGCAATACCAGCAGCCACAGCAGCAGCAGCCTCTGCTGCAGCCAGCCCCTGCTGCAGCCCTTGCTCCAGCCCCTGCTGCAGCCCTTGCTGCAGCCCCTGCTCCAGCCCCTGCTGCTGCTGCTGCTGTAGCTGCTGCTGCTGCTGCTGCTCCTGCATAGTAATAGAAAGAGTGGGTGTGCCATGCAGAGGCAGAGAAGTATTCTCCAGTATACATCAAGGTTTAGAGAAAATGAAGAATGACAGAAATTCTCTACAAATCAGGAACAAAAGCTTTCATGAAACTGAACTCTTTAGCAGTACAAAAAAGCCAAAGTTAAGACTTACAGCATTAAAAATCACATCTATTTCAAGATAGATGACCCCCTTTGTTGGCCCTGTCAGCTGCTTGTTTTTCAAGACGTAGGCTTTCTGTTCACCATTTTGAATCTGCGGGAAAAGGACATGACAGCCGTCTGTCTCGAGGTCTCCACTGAATACACTCCCTCAGTGACCTTTGACCCCCAGCTGCTGAAACTGACAGAGAACCCAAAACAACTGTGGCAATTCTGACAAGTACCTGTTCATTACCAGGATCAAGTCTGTCAGGAAAAATTAACTATCATGGGATTCAACATGGCCGTGAACTGAGTATGTTAAAATTTTTAGTGTTCTTATTACAGACCTTGGTTGAGAAATGACAGACACAGGGCTGAGGATTTTTTTTTCCTTGAGCAAAAGCAATCACAGAACAGGGTGTCAGGTAGATGAGACTTACAGTCAGCAACGGTATTGCAACTTTGCCCAGAAAGTCAGCACTTCGGTCTCGATCTTCATCGTAAACCGTCACTTCAAGTACCGAATGGATATCTTTAATATTGCTATATTGAAAATAAACATTCACAGAAAAAAGTGCCTTCGTTAGTGGTTAACAAGGACAAAAAGGGGTTTTGAAAAGTCAGCTGTCCCCCATTGATTTTGTATGTTGGAAGAGGGAAGAAAGACAGTGTAAATCAGAATCTCCCATAATGCATCTGAATAGACTACAATTTGTGAGTCTATTACTGGCAAATTTCGCCATCTTTAAAGATTCAGCCCAGAATTATTTCTTAACTTATCCACCTGATCTATGATCAGAATAAGTTATTTTAAAAATCATCATGAAATGACACAGAAATGGAAAGGGAAGACCATTTCTCCCCCGCTGCTTCCTCTACTTCCCAATTTTATACTCCCTTCCTCCCTCCTACACTCAAACTTGGGGCACAAACTCCACTAAATTTGATGTTTTATAAAATGAATATGCTTACACAACTAATATAATGCCTGTAAGCCTTACAGTATATTTAAATGGCAGAACGATTGCTCTTAATACTAAGAGTATCTTTTTTGGCTAAACATCTTTTTTTTTCAAATCAGAAACTTAAAATTCAATACAAAACAGGAAATGCTTCCTGCAAGAGCAGGAAGCACAGAATAAAGTCTGGATAGCTATGATACTGTCCTGGGATTTAGAAACTAAGTGCTGTTCCATTATGTTCTGCAGATGACATATGTTGTAAGAGACTGTGTGAGCTCCTCATATTTTTGTTTTTGGAAAAATAAAACCAAATTGTTGACAGCACTTATTCTTTGATCAAACTGCTTACCAAGAAAACATGAATTAAGGGAAAACAAAAATGAATATATTCATTAGAGAAAAATCACAACCACATGTGAGAAGAGGCTTTATCAGAGCACAATCAATTAATGGATCTGATAATAATCAAACCAATTCATACAATTATGCATGCCAGAAACAAACACTCTCCACAGCCATCTTAAAAGTGCTGTTTTCCAGACTAGCTTTGGTCTCATAAAAATGTGGAATTCTTTAAAGACAATCATTCAGCTAGCTGAAGCTTTAGCTACAAGCTTCGAGAAGATACTAAAAAAAGAAATTAATGAAGAATTTGGCATGTTTCTTCATCGACAAAGACTGAAACTATGACAAAAACCTCAAGAACAGGACAACTTTTGCAGGAGTTTTCTTTTGTTTAGACATCATTACTCAGGCCCCAATAGAAAAAGGGTAAGATGCTATAGAATATTCATTGTCCTTGGTTGGAATCTAAAAATTTTAAAGTTTTAAAACAAGAGGGAAATTAACTCAAAGGATGTTTAGGGACCAACAACAATACTTAATATTCTTATTCTGCAAAAATGAAACACACTAAAAATAGTATCTGCTGGATTCTTGATTGAGTTGCTTGCTGATTTTCCCAATAGAACAAACAGAGCTTTGTCTGCTTTGGTGTCAACACAAATGGAGAGAGTTTCAATAGCAAGGATAAAAGAAAGTAGCGTTATAGTGATTCATTTAAGTAGGGGGACCCTTCAGTTGATTTTTATTTATTTTTTTTAAAATCATCTACAAACTCCAACAAGATGTAGTAAAAACCTCTGTTCTATTTCCACATGAGGAAGGAACAGACTTTATATGGATATTGAAGTTGATTTAGCAAAATGGAAGACTCAGTCAAAAAAGACTTCTAGGGAAAATGCCACGTATTAAACCGTTTCCCCCCAACTATTCTCAACTATTTAAAGAAGTAGACAAACTTACAAGGTAAAGATTTTGTTCCATTCAGGGTTGAGATTTTTGTAGACTGTGTGGGTCAGTAATCTATCATTATTCAATTCCACTACACAGAACGGGTCACTTTTACCTGCAAGGAGAGATTGAGATTTTAGATGAAAAGCATTAGTATAAAACTGATCTTAGCTGACATAGTGAAGATCTGTAGCTGTTGTTTCCTTCCACGAAAAGAGTTTTTAAGGAACAAAATATCAACCTAACTTTTTTGTTGTTGTTGCTGCTGTTCAGATATAACTGGATGAACAGAACAATCATTCTAATTCATTAGAAATTTAGAAACTGTGCAGTAAAGGAGAGCAAATTATACAACTAGTCTGCTAATTTAGACTTTTGTGGGGTTTAAAATTTAATACAAATGCATATATAGAGGGAAAAGGAGATTCTTTGTCCATGGCTAAATATCTATTTATTATTTCTATAATGACCATTTGAAAAGTACTTTACTCTCATTTATAAAGCTTTTGATTCATTTGATCAATTAGTAATGAAGTGGGAATTCCTAAACAAATTTATTTGGAAAAAAAATACAGTACTGAATGCTGATTTTATATGTGTACACATATAAATGTATATATATATATATATATCTATACATCTATATGTGTGTATATACACATATCTATACATAATGTGTGTATGTGTGCATGTAAAAAAATTCTTCCACATGAAAAGGAACATCAACAGACAACTCATCTACATGTTAAAGAGCAGCAAATTTGTCTGTCTATCCAGGGCAAAGGGTTTGAAAGTTCTGGGCTGCCTACAGTGACTCTGCCAGACTAGAATCTAGCTCACTCAGCAATTATATTCTGTGATGTCCTCAATATTTTTGTAATGTAATGTCATGTATTATAAGAACCCACAAATTCAAAGGCTCCATGGGGCAGCATTAATGATATTAGTACGGCATGTAATTTGTTTGATACCTTATACAAATGACAATGAAATCAATATTTAGACAAAGCTGTGCAGAGGTCATATCTTCTAAACTACAATATTGATTTAGACTACATAAGAGGTTAATGTGCATATTATTAACTTTAATGATAAAGAATAATTGTTTTAAATGCATTGTGAATTGCAGTCACAGTAGTTTACATTTCTGTGAAAGCTTAAATATCATCAAAGCTTTTCAATTAAATTTTAATAGGAATGAATTCATTATTACTGAAAGAAAAGCAATGCATGACAGTGCAAGGCTATATTTACCTTCCATGGGGCAATTCTTCAAAGAAACTGTATAAACTTATAGCCCACTTTCATTTATTTTCTCATGTTGATATATAGAAAAGGAAGGAAATGTATGTTTGCCAGTTCAGTGGTCTCCATATACTCTAAGAAAAATGATTTATTAAGGATTATGTTTTGTGTCTTTAAGGCCTACTTTCACATTTCTGCAATCTTTTTATGACAATAATTTACATGCACATACCAAGGGTCTCTTTAATGAAGAAATGAGAAGAGAATAAGTAGGCTTTTACAAATGATATTCTACAGCAAATAAAATCTTTACAGTCACACAATTGACTGAAAAGTATATACAATAAAAAAGTCCCGCTGTGTTTATTGTTTATTGACTATAAGGAAACATTGGATTTGGCAAAACAGAACACACTTTAAAAGCTTGTACTACTAACAAGGTATCTCTCATGTGTATGTCAAAATCATGTAAGTTTTCTTGAAAGTGGTAACTGCAGAAATATATATGTTAAAACAAGGGAGACACAAAACAGCAGCAGTGGAAAGAATGCTTGCTGATCTGATGTCAAAAGATTTGGGTGGTTTTGCCACTCAGAAGTTAAAGACTTACCTAGGCTCACTCAGATTACCATAAGGGACCCTAGGCAGGTCATTAACTTCTCTGAGTTTCAGTTTCCTCATCTGTACAATGAGGAAGTTGAACTTGATGACTTTGAAAGCTTGTTCTTGAGCTAAGATTGTGAACCAATAAAAGTAATTATCTTGTCCAAGGAATTTTCCATTATCTTAAAAGATATGGAACACAGAGTTCAAAAGAAGGATTTCCTATAGATGGTAAGGTCCACAGGGTAGTCCTGTTTGAAGATGACATTGTGCGTGTTACCTTAAGCCCTGGATGATAGATGCAGAGCATCACAGATGAGATTCATGGACAATCCAAATGGCTTAGCCTTTCTACACAGGAAGAACCAAATAAGTGATGAATTCCTACAGTCTAGTCCAAGATGTGAAATTAGAAAATCCACAAATTGAATCCATAATATGGGTACTTTAGACAGATACTGACAAAGGATGATGAGCCAGGGTCAGAAATGAAGAGATGGAAAAGATCAGGTAATGCTGACTTAGCCCTTGAATGACTTCTCTCCATTTACAACCTTCTTCGAGGAACAAAGATTCATTTTCTTGGTTTTGCTCTTTAAAAAGCAAATCATTATCTTTCTGTTAAGGCTAAATGCCTACAAAGACTGAAAGCACAGGGAGTTTTACAAAGGACAATGGAGAGAGATACATGATGGGCACAAGTAGATTGCAACATATCACCAAATAAAAATTGCTCTGGAGAAGTAGCATAAAAGATGTCATCAAAGAAACTAGAAAATGAAGTGGGGTATTCATGCCTCCATATATGATTGGGAGTCATACAATGGGAGTTTTTTTTTTTTTTATTAAAGGGAATGCTATGTTCATCAGAAAAAGAATAAAAGAATAATATAATAAATAATGGCTTACACTATATAATGCTACCTATTTCGATTACTTTCCATGAAATTCAGGTGCTGAGATCATGAAAACAAAAGTCTAGATGTTTAATTCCAATTTCCTTTTCAGCCTAGCTGCACAACATTTTCCCTCATCTGTCCTATAGCACAGAAAGGTGACACTGTACTTATGATTCCTCAAACATCTCTCTAGTTGGTCCATTCTTTTTTTTCTTTATTCAAATTATTTTTTATCTCTGGAATGCCCTCCTCCCATATTTGGAATTGAAGATCCATCTATCCTTCAAAATCTAGTTCCAATGCCATTCATTCTATTTTCTTAATTTTTTTACTCGAAATACTTAGCAGGAAGTGATTTTTTCCCTACTATGATCCCATGAAAAACCCATTCACCCATCTGTTAGGCATTTACCACATTCTGTTTTAGATTATAACTATTTATGCACACGTATTAACTCTCCTCCCAAACAGTAAACTCCTTGAGGGTAGAGATCATCTTATCTATCCTTTTTAGTTCTTCCAAATTTTAGCAGAGTATTTTACTATTATATAATAGACATTTAAACATTTGTTAAATGAGTGAATGGCTTTCTCAGGTCAGCTCCATTTCCCAAGGACCAAAAACTCAGGAAGTACTTAGGGAGCATTTTGTCTGTGTGAAACACAAAAAGACATGTAGCTTAAAGGCAGTATATTTTTTCCACTCCTTTCTCCTTTTGTCCTTCCTTTCCTCTTTTCCCTCCTTCCTTCCTTCCTTCCTTCCTTCCTTCCTTCCTTCCTTCCTTCCTTCCTTCCTTCCTTCCTTCCTTCCTTCCTTCCTTCCTTCCTTCCTTCCTTCCTTCCTTCCTTCCTTCCTTCCTTCCTTCTTTCCTTCCTTTTTTTTTTTCTTCTTTCTTTCTCAAGTTAGACTTCACATATCCTAATAATTTAACAATGGTTAAATTAAATATCTAAAGTCCTTCCTACTTTAGCCCTCTCTAATCTTTTCAGTATCCTTCCACCTTACTTCTCAACATGTTTTTGATCCAATGACAATAATCTCACTATTTTGTGAACTAACACTTTATCTCTCTTCACCAGGACTGGAATGCTCTCCCTTTTCTGCTCTACTCTTGATCTCTCTACCTTCCTTTAAATCACAACTAAAATCCCATATCATAGTGGAAGCCTGGGGTCTGGAAGACTAATCTCCCTGAGCTCAAATTCATATTTACTCACTGTGTGACCCTGGGCAAGTCATTTAACCCCATCTCCATATCTGTAAAATAAGCTGGAGAAGGAAATAGCAAACTACTCCCAGTACCTTTGCCAAGAAAACTCCAAAAGCAGTCACAAGAAAATGATTGAAATTGACTAAATAACAAGAGTCTGTATTTAGCTTACTTTGTACATATTTGTTGGCAAGTTGTCGGAGTGTCTTTTGCCTCTTTTTGTATCCCCAGAGTTTTTAGTGCAATACTTGGTAGATAATAGGTCAGTAGATTGATTGATAGAACCATTTGAAATACACAAAAATGGAAAAACTTAGGTCTTGCTCTCCAGAAGTTTATCATCTAGTTGAAATATGTACAAATATGTACCTGACTCAGAACAACTACTCATAACAGTATGTCTTGCACTTCAAGCTAAGTGTGGATCTACTCAGGAGAAAAGTATAATATGGAGCTGAGCAGGTGTTTGCTACTGACTTTCATTTCCTCCCCTATATTTGTTTTATTTCCACTCAAAATCAGTGTTTAGTTATTTACTACCTAACTCTGGAAGCTAAAGAAGAAAATAATAATGAAATCAGATGCAAAAATAAATATACATATATACATATTGTATATACATATACAATATAAATGTAAAAGATTAATGTTTTAATTTGTATATTTGCTGTGGAAAGAACATGGGACTTGTCTTTTGATGAGATGGGTTTAAATCTTGATTTTGCTACTTGTTTCCTGTGTTGTGCCACAGATGCCTTTTATTGTCTTGCCTCAGGTTCCCTAATGGTCCTTCCTCAGTTTCCTTAAATTGTTCTGCCTCAGTTCCTTGAATTGTCCTGCCTCAATCCCCCAATTGCAACCCCCTTTCCTAATCATTAGGACTGAAATAATTAGGGCTGTGGAGAACTGACATTCCAAAAGATAAAACTCCAGATGTCCTATCTCAGATACCTAATTGGCACTGCCTATCTTTCTAGACTTCCTGACTCTAGCTTGACTATCTCCTTTACTCCCAATTTGTAAGAATTTATGGCCCTACCCCCAACCTTTCAGAACCAAATTGATAGTACCTTCTTAGAGATTTCTCCATCACCACAGTTTGGACTCCACCCCCCTCTACCACCCCTCCTCCTTTGTCTAAGGGAGCTTAGAGTCATATATATGTCATTGAGAACTCACTTTCACTGCTGGATGCTTTGAGGCAACATGCCCCCAGCACAATCTCTTCTTCTAAAATAAAATATTACCCCAGAGATTCTACTAAAAAGCTATTAGAAATAATTCATAACTTTAGCAAAGTTGCAGGATACAAAATAAATCCATATAAATCCTCAGCATTTTTATACATTACCAACACAATCCAAGAGCAATACAAAGAGAAATTCCATTCAAAATAACGGTCGATAGTATAAAATATTTGGGAATATATCTACCAAAGGAAAATCAGGAATTATATGAGCAAAATTACGAAACACTTGCCACAAAAATAAAGTCAGATTTAAATAATTGTACATTCAGTGCGTTGGATAGGCCTAGGGAATATAATCAAGATGACAATACTCCCTAAACTAATCTATTTATTTAGTGCTACAGCAATCAGACTTCCAAGAAACTATTTTAATGACCTAGAAAAAATAAAAACAGAATTCATATGGGAGAACAAAAGGTAAAAAATTTCAAGGGAATTAATGAAAAAAAAAATCAAATGAAGGTGGCCTAGCTGTACCTGATCTAAAACTATATTATAAAGCAGCAATCACCAAAACCATTTGGTATTGGCTAAGAAATAGATTTAGTTGATCAAAGGAATAGGTTAGGTTCACAAGGCATAATAGTCAATAACTATAGCAGTCTAGTGTTTGACAAACACAAAGATCCCAACTTTTAGGATAAAAATTCATTATTTGACAAAAACTGCTGGGAAAACTGGAAATTAGTGTGGCAGAAATTAGGCAGATCCACACTTAACACCACATACCAAGATAAGATCAAATTGGGTCCAGGATTTAGGCATAAAGAACAAGATTATAAATAAATTAGAGGAACATAGGATAGTTTACCTCTCAGACTTGTGGAGAAGGAAGAAATTTGTGAGCAAAGAAGAACTTGAGATCATTATTGATCACAAAATAGAAAGTTTTGATTACATCAAATTAAAAAGCCTTTGTACAAACAAAACTAATGCAAACAAAATTAGAAGGGAAGCAACAAACTGGGAAAACATTTTTACAGTTAAAGGTTCTGCTAAAGGCATCATTTCCAAAATATATAGAGAATTGACTCTGATTTGTAAGAAATCAAGCTATTCTTCAATTGATAAATGGTCAAAGGATATGAACAGACAATTTTCAGATGAAGAAATTGAAACTATTTCCACTCATATGAAAGAGTGTTCCAAATCAGAGAGAATGAAAATTAAGACAACTCTGAGATAACCACTACATACCTGTCAGAGTGGCTAATATGACAGGAAAAAAAAATGACGAATGATGTTGCAGGGGATGTGGGAAAACTGGGACACTGATGCATTGCTGGTGGAGCTGTGATAGAATCCAAACATTCTGGAGAGCAAACTGTGCATACCCTTTGATCCAGCATTGTTACTACTAGGCTTATATCCCAAAGAGATCTTAAAGAAGGGAAAGGGACCTGTATGTGCCAAAATGTTTGTGGCAGCCCTTTTTGTAGTGGCTAGAAACTGGAAACTGAATCAATGTCCATCAATTGGAGAATGGTTGGATACATTGTGGTATATGAATGTTATGGAATATTATTGTTATGTAAGAAATGACCATCAGGATGAATACAGAGAGGCTTGGAGAGACTTACATGAACTGATGCTGAGTGAAATGAGCAGAACCAGGAAATCATTATACATTTCAACAACGATACTATATGAGGATGTATTCTGATGGAAGTAGATATCTTTGATAAAGAGAAGATCTAAAATTCTGTTCCAATTTATCAATGATGGACAAAATCAGCTACACCCAGAAAAGGAACACTGGGAAACGTGTAAACTGTTTGCATTTTTGTTTTTCTTCCCAGACTATTTTTACCTTCTGAATCCAATTCTCCCTGTGCAAGAAGAGAACTGCACATATATATTGTATCTAGGATATACTATAACATATTTAACATGTATAAGACTGCCTGCCATGTAGGGGAAGGGGTGGAGAGAGGGAAGGGAAAAATTGAAACAGAAGTGAGTGCAAGGGATAATGTTGTAAAAAATGACCCAGGCAAATATTCCGTCAATAAAACATTATAATAAAAAAGGAAGGATTATGGAGAATAAAAGATACAGGTGATGTTTTATTACAAAAAAATAAAATAAAATATTAAAAACTCTCTAATCTCTATCTTGTCTCAGTTTCTCCGGCATTACACCTGTAAGACTTTTGTAAGCATTCTTAGTTTACTCACCTATAAAATAAAGGAATTGGACTAGATGTCCTCTGGAGTTCCTTGTAATAACAAATCTGTGATTCTTTGAACTTGGTTTTATTTGCAACAGTAATTTTTAGTTTCTTAAACTGAGCTCTCTATTGCTAAATGGAACTTCCCAAAATTTACTTCTTTCATAATAACTCTGATTAGTTCATAGAACAACAATTTCTAAGTTTTTTTGTATTTTGCTGTCAGCTAAAATATTTTTATTAATAAGAATTATCTCTCAGAATACCAAACATGTTTCTATTTGTTGATGCTTTGTAGTACTTAACCCCCCAAAATTCAATAAAGTCATCCAACCCTACATAGATCATATAGAAGATAGATTGTACTTTTGTTTTGATGGGGGGAAGGGTTATTTAGTTAATAAGACCTCAGCAATAGTTATGGAACATTAATAAATCACTTAACAAATCACTCCTTTCAATAGTTATGAAAATGTTAAACTGCTAACACACACACACACACACACACACACACACACACACACACACTCCCACGCAGCAGTTTAAGCACCATCTAGAACTACTTCGTATTCATTTTTCTTAGTCAATGACACTAGAATTCAACATTTCTGACGCATAAGAGGAATCCCAGAGAGGGTGCTTGTCATGTCATAAGCAGCCAATAGAAAACATTTTCTTTGCTACTAGTAAGCACCATAATTCTTGAAAGCTCAAAATATATTATATATAGTAGGAAATAAAAAGAAGTTCCTTTTTTCTCCAAGTATTTAGATTCAAAAGAAAAATGTAATAGAAATACTGCTTAATGTATGCTGATTTTTCACAACATAAAATCTTTAATTTTCACTTGAATTGGTAATATGGAACAATACAAAAAATACTAGGCTTGAAACCAAAAGGCTTGGTTTTTAATCTTAACTCTAATATGAACTAGTTTTGTGACATCCTCTCTCAGTCTCCATTTCTTCAATCTGTAAAATTGGGATAATAATGCTTGCACTATTATTTCATAGAGTTCTTGTGAAGAAAGCATTTGTAAACTACAAAGTGTTGTGAAACTGGGCTATTTTATTTTTACTGTTTATAGCAGTACTGTAACTCAAATAGAAACTGCAGCTCCTAAGTGTATATAAGGATCCAGGTGGATCATGTATCGACTTAGAAAAGCACATATTAACCTTAACTCTTTTTTGTTGTATTTCTATTTATATTGTTAAATATTTTCAAATTGCATTTTAATCTAGTCTGGTTGCACTCAGGAATGATGTGAACCACCACAAGCCATATGTTTGGATCTCTTGTTAACAGCATCCTTAAAGATAGGCAGTGTGGAATAGAGGATAAAAAGTGGTTATAAAGCCAGAAGGACTTGAGTACAGGTCTCATCTCTGGCAGCATTGACAGTGTGACTTAGAGAAAATAATTTAACATCATAATTCTCTAAACAATTCAAAAGCAAGCAAGTCAATAAACATTCATGAAACACCTACAACATATGATGCAGGGTTTGGGATATGGGAAGATAGCCTCTCCCTTCAAGGAGCTCACCATCTAATGGAGGAAACAATAAACAAAACATTATATACAGGATAAATAGAAAATAATTGCTAGGAAAAATGAAAAGTCTTTATGATTATAAATTGCTGGGAAGATGTCAATTTGCATTTGTATAGAGAATTTCCTTCCTCAGTAGTACTCTATACTGATGAAATCACAGTCCTAGTGCCTTTTCCTGAAAAACTCAATTCTGAACAGTGACATAAATCACTTAATCCTTAAACTTTAGACACTTATTATTCTTGTACAGTTACATTAATCCTTAGCTTTAGGCAGTATTCTCACCAGTGCCTTTAGCTGTGGCTATGTAGGACCACTGAACCAAATACCTCACATGAAAGACTTTTGGTGAATGAATTTACATAACAGCAAAATGTTTTCATGTGCAAATGAATTTTTTTAAGGGGAGGTATACACATTCATTGAAAATGACCCTGGATTATATTGAAGTCTTGGGGATGGCCTGTGGTTCATTGGAATTTTGTATTTAGAAGGAGTATTTCATTTTATATTAATGCATTTTGTATGTATTGCATTTGCATTGTCATACCTCTTAGTCAGCTCCAATCATTAGCCAATCAAGTTGCAAGGCCCAGAATATAGATAAAAGGTTTTGTGTTTTTTTTTAAGGCAAAAGAAATAGAAAAGTCCAAATTCCAACTGATTGAAAGCTAGTAGTAGTCTCCAAACTTTTAAATTGTATATTTCAATCAGTATAAACTTTTTGAGCATGTACTTCATCCCAATTTGCGTATTTTAGAGTAAATTATAAAATTTCATAATACACACAATAAAACTCATTGGTGTTTGTTAAACAGAGAGTGAAATGATCAAACATACACTTTAGGAAATATCACTTTGGCATCTGTGTGGAGAATAGATGGGAGACAGAAGAGAATAAAAGGGATACTAATTAAAAGGCTATTTATTACAATATTCTAAGAGAGAAGTGATAGAAACCTGAACTTGAGTGGTAGTTGTCTCCTAGAAACATGTTGAGGAGTTGGAAATGATATTTTATGGTAACTTATTGAACATAGAAGTGAAATAAAGTGGAGTGGAAAATGATATTGAGGTTACAAACATGGGTGATTAGAAGAATAGCAGTACCCATAATAGTAATAGGGAAGTTTAGAAGAGAGCTGAGGTTTGGGGGAATGACCATGTAAAAGGACAAAATAAGTAGATCACAATTCATCTGTGCTTTTTCATTCTGTTTAATTCACTCTGGCCCATTCATAAAGAAAAAGTGCATGTGTAGGCAGAGAAGTAGCAAGATTTTTACTCACCATCACTGTCCTAACACACAAAGTCTACCCTTTAAGTGGTTCTTGCCACAAGCCAGTAGGTGATTTTGGGATGGGGATAAGGATTTTTCCACCGGTACTTACAAAGCTATTGTCTCTGTATGGCTGAAAATTAGATTTTAATTCTCATTAAGGGCCAGCAAGACTCAGGTTGGGGAGATAGGAGTTTGCATAGCAGAGGGAAGGACTAAGTCAGGGTATTTTGGGGGTGATGAGAGAGAGAACAGGTTGGTTAATGTTGTGAAAAAGTTCCAAGACTATCATTAGAAGGGTAATGGCTGATCACATGCACCTTGAGATCATGCCTTGCTTCCTCTTTAGAGACTACTGAATTGGGGACCTTGAATCTTATTCAATGTTTTTTTAAAAGGTTTCCAAGGTTTGTATTATGTCAAACTCATATATTAGGTAAATAGAAAATGTGAGCCACTACGTCACAATGGAAGGGTATGCTCAATTAGCTGGGGTGCTTTCTTGTATAGTAAAGCATATGATTCCTATAGCTTTTTTTTTCCCCCTGACTGCTGCATATTTTTATGTGGATGCAGAAAAGTGTTTCATTTAATTTTAAATATTTACATACATGGCCCTAAGTCTTTAAGTAAGCTAATTGTGTATCTAGTATCCCAAGGAAACTCTTGGAGTTCTTTAAAAACTTTATTTTTTGGCAATACATTTTACTTTAGTACTATTAGCATCTATGATTTCCTGCATATGGGACAGAGCTTATTAATGTCTTCATGAATTGCTTGCTGTAGTTGAAAGAATCCATCCTTTTGTGGCTAATTTTCTAGCTTTTCTAAACTTATATAGGCTGGTCTTTATGAGACAGAAAATCAGCCTATATTGAGGTATAGACTCTGAAAAGAGGACTTGCTAGGGTCTGAATTCTACTGATAAAGTCTTTTGGAACCAAGGGTAGAAACTTGAAAAATTAATTCTTTAAATTGTCTTTGTAGTTGGCAGAGAGTTTGGACAGCAAGCTATTAAAACTTGTATCATTCAAAGCTAAAAGAAAAATATGTCATTATATTAAAGCTATCAATGGTATACCTTAGTGTACTGTCTAGAAGGAGCACAGTAGTGTTCTTTAAAGAGGGAAAATAAAAGGAAATGCAGGAAAGTCTTGCCTCAAGTTTTCCTAAGAAATGTAATCTCACTGAGGCATTAGAGGTGGTAAAATGCTGAAGTCAGGAAGACCTGAGTTGAAACTGGCCTCGGACAAACTTTTGCTTGTCCTGGGTTCCTATAAATAATAGCACCTACCCCCATAATGTTATTTATGAGGATCAATTAAATAAGATATTATAAAATGCATACTGAGCATTATAAAATGCTCAGTGTGCACATATATACATCTATATACATACATATGCTTATTCCTTACCCGCTCCTTCAATAAAATGTAACCAAAATCCAACATAATGTTGTTCAACCAATTACCTAATTATAAAATTAAATAGTGTTCTTATGGAAGCAACTGCAGTCCCCACTTCCTAAATTATTTCCTTTAATATGTTTTCATAGAAACAATGAACTATATTGTGTTGGTTCCTTCAAATCACTTTAAATTTTAAACCTGTGTTTTTTAAAATTTATTTAATACTTTTAATTTTTGTTTCAAAAAAAAATACACCTTTTGAGAGGTAGTTTAATAGACACTGAGCAATACTCAAGACATACTGTGGTAGATCGTGGGTTATTAGTATATTTCTGCTGCAGCTATTAGTGTTGAAAGATTTGAATGTATCATGCCATTATTCCCTGGAAAGCTGAACCAATTCATAAAGATTAACCAAATCAGCCCTTTCTTTTCCCCCAAAGGTCACTAAGCATTTGGAAAGGTGTTCAGCTTGGAAAGGTCCTGCAGTCTGTCAAAGAAATAAATAAAAGGTGGGCAGTATTGGGGAGCAAAGGAGGAAAAGTGTCCTCTTGCTTAACTATAATAATTTAATTTGAATATCTATCCTACATATTCATTTCCTGCTTTCAAACTTCCCCTTTTGTTCAGTGTTACTCTCCAATAATATTTAGAAAGTATACTGTCACAGCATGCTGCTAAGGCAATAAACATGTAAATGCAATTGTGATAATTAACCCCCCCCACACACAAATATATGGTCTAAGCCCTCCCCTTAACTCTATTATGAAACAGCTTAACATTGTGGCCTTATTTTAAAGGACTGCTTACCCACAATTAATGGACAGTGCATCTAGTTTGCTAAATGGTGCTTTAAAAGACTGGATTGTCAGTCCCTAAATTTCAGTTGCCTTGATTAGCTGCCATTTAAACAAACAAAAACAATTGCAGAGACACTAGAGATGGTCCTAACTATCAATTATCTCTCTAATTATTCCTTCTTTTATTCTTTTAATGCTCTAGTCACTTTGTGATATGTTACTCTGGCCATTTAAAAATATCTGAGGAATTGTATTTCCTGCAGCAGTATTAGAAAGAAGGACATTTGTATCCTGGCCTTCCATGGACCAAAACTCCAGAGAGCTCTTGTTTTCAGCCACTGGCTCTCTGTTCTTATTTGCAGTGATTATCCTATGCGACTGCTAGAAATGTGTATATGGCATGATGGGAACACAGAGAAAGATGACAAGTTTATTACAGAACACAAAAAGTACCAAAATGAAGGAGAAATCTAAGAATCCCTAATCTTTTCATCAGTGAACTCATCTAAACCCTTATTAGCATAGCAGCTGAGCTCAGTCTACCAGTCATTTGGCCCCTTTAAAAGAGGCTCAGAAGAAAAAGGAATTGTGATGAGTTGGAAAGAACACAGAACTGGGAGTCAGTAGCACCCAGGTACAAGTTTTGGCTCTGTCATTTAGTGGCTGCATGAAACTAGGTATATGTATATAGTATATATATATATATATATATATATATATATATATATATATATATATATACACACATATATATATGTGTGTATGTGTGTGTGTGTGTGTGTGTGTGTGTGTGTGTGTGTGTAAAAACTCTCAGTCAATTAGCAAGTATTTATTGAGCTCTCACAACTACTAAGTGCTAAAAGTTAACAATACTAAGGAGAAGAAAAAGAAATGCCCCTTCCTTCAAGGATGGAATTCCAAGCTTATGGGAGAAACTGTAGACATACATACATAGACATACAAATGTGTATATACAATATATTTATTTTGTATATACATCTAAATAAAAATAAATATATAAAAGAATGCTAGATTATAATAGTCCATCTACCACTATCATCAGATGATATAGATGGACATATCAAGAGATAAGCAAGTTGAAGATATTTCTTTACAAATAAACTAGTGTTTAAATCTATTAATTCCTTAGTTAAGCACATATGTGTATAAATGCATATATGTGCATATATATAAACATACAAGTATATATTAGAGTGATATATATTATATAAATTAGAATGCTAAATGATGGTATTCCATCTACTACCTCCCATTAGGAAAGAGCATATCTAGTAAATTATAGATGTTTATTATTTCATTGTTACAATGAAATATACATATAATATAAATTAGAATGATATATGATGGAATTCTATCTATTACCCCATACTAGAATCAAACAGATCAAGGAATAAGCAAATTATACAGGTTTCTTTATAAATAAACTAAAATGTTTAGCTCAATTAACTACCTAGTTAATTATATATTTACTTATGCATGTGCATGTATATCTACTCACATATATAAATATATATAAACATATTTATAAGTATATATACATATATTAGGATGATATATAAATTATTCTGGTAAATAATGGTATTCTATCTATCACCACATACTAGGAATGAGAATATCTAGGAATAAACTTTTGAAATAAGCTAAGATGTTTAGCTCAATTAACTATCTAGTTGAGCATATGTGTGTATATACATATATATATATATACACATACATTATACACACACACATATATGGTATATTTCATTAAAAGATAAATGATGGTATTCCATCTGCCACCACAGACTAGAAATGGGTGTATCTAGGAATAAGAAAATTACAGATGTTTCTTTACAAATAAACTACAATAACTACTTAGTTAAGTATGCATATATAAATATGTGCACATATATAGAGATATACATTATATAGTTAATGTTTCTATTATACATAGGAATTGTTAATATATAATAAGTATGTACTAAAAATCCTCACTCTAGATGGTAGTTCACTATATCTTATAGGTTGTGTTCCTATGTCTTAAAAGATCAGTGATTGCTGAATTCATAATATAAAAGAAAAACATGATTTTACATTATCAGTGGATCAGTGACTCCCAAGAAATAAGGTGCATGGGTTCCTTTTTATAGATCACAGGTTCTTGATTTAGAGTCTGTGTACTTATTTATTTTAGTATCATAATAACTGTTTATTTTTAATAATAGCTTTTTATTTTCAAATTATATTCAAAGATAATTTTCAACATTCATTCCTGCAAAACCCTGAATTCTAAATTTTTCTTCCTCCCCTACTCCTATCTCTTCTCTAGACAGAAAGCAAACCCATATACTAAACATGTACAATTCTTTTATACATATTTCATGATAACTATTTCAATATAATTAATTGGTTTCCTTTGTAATCCATGGTGTTTTATTTTGAACATTGAAAAACCCTACTCTGAGAAGGGGTTCAGAGGCTTCACTGTGAACTGCCACAACAATCAATGATACATGCAAAGAAAGTTAAAATTGGTATAGGAACATAGTTTTGAAAGATTCATTATTTTAAAATACATAATTATAAGATCATAGATTTAGAACTCACAAGGTTCTTGGAAGTCAACTTGTCACTTATAGGTGACTGTTTTTTGTCTCCAGCAATTAGCACAATGCCCACTATATAATAAATAATTGATAAATGCTTGTTGACTGACTGGTTTGGAATTCACTACCTTTCCAGGTAATTTATTTAATTTGGGGGCACATAAGAAATTTACTTTATATGGAACCATAATCTGACTCTCTCAAATTTCTACCTATAAAGCTTACATTTTCCTGCTATGGACAAGTGGGGAACAGTCAAGATTTTCTTCAACAGGTAAATGGTGTGGTGATAGTGCTGACCTCAGAGTCGAGAAGACCTGAAGTCAAATCCCACCTCAGATATTTACCAGCTGTATGACTTAGGTCATTTACTCTAAGTCTTAAAATTCCTCATCTATCAACTGAGGATAATCAAATCTACCTTTTAGGGTTGATGTGAAGATTAAGTGAGATAATATATGAAAAGTGCTTTATATATCTTAAAGTGCTATATCAGTGTTAGTTATAATTCTTATTTTATATGATAGCTCTTAAAGTATTTGAAATTTATAATTAAATATGTCACCTTCCTATCCACTGTCTTCTCTTAATCAGGCTAACTAGCCGCAATTCCTTTAACTTATTGTTCTCATAGAAAATCAGTATGAATCCCTATCAACATATTGACATTCTTCTTTAGACAAACCCTACCCTGTCTATATGCTTTTTAAAAATATGGTGCTCTTTAGAGTTAGACCCAATATTGTATACAGGGTCTGTCTGACCATATTAATGCAACCCAAGTCCTCTTGGCTGCAGCATAAAATAGCTTATTTTTAACTGACCTTGAAGTCTGCTAACCAATTCTCTCCTCCAGAGGTCCTTTTATTTTGAGTAAATTGTTCTTTCATCTAATACTTAAGTTAAATCTAATCCATATATAGCCTTTTTTTTTTATCCCTATTACATGTAATGTTACTAATTTCTGCCCATTTTCCATGTAATCCTGGTGATAGACTGAGATTGATAGGTTTCTTTATCTTCCAGTGAAAGATTATAAAATCAATATTCGTTATAGATAATCTAAGGAGGTTATTGAGAGATGGAAATCTTTATCAGACCAGAAGTTGTTAGTTGTAATTAGCATGTGTTATATCCATAAGGTATATTCCTTAATTTGTCCTTAGGTAGGTAATTTTATATACAAGGTCCCTCTTTTCTAGTAGTTTTGAATAAGGCATTAAGGACTGAGTGTCATGACTGATATTATTCTATCTCTAAAGGACACTTTTTTGAAGACAGGGTAGAAACTTGAAACTATGGGAAACTTTGTACTGTTGCTGCTTAATCTGTACCTGTTTTGTGGGCAAATAGATGATCTCAGTTTGTGCAAATCCTTGGTCTGGACATTAAAGTCACTGAAAGACGCTGAGTGATATTTTTGCCTGCACAGTAAAAGAGTTAATCCTGATCCATTGGAGGTGGGCTTTGTCCAGGGTCATTCTAATGCTGACAAGTCACAGTTTTCTACATGTGATATGCTATAAAAGGTGGTGGTGGGGGGAAAGTGACCGCTCTTTTGTTGCCTTGTCTCTGAAAACAGAGGGGACATTCAATAGCATGGAAAGCAATTCAGGCCCATGGGGGCCTTTTATTGGGCCTACCTTCCACAAAATTAAGCTCTTTGGTTTAATTTCCTCAGTTGCCACAGTTTGAAATGACTATACTTTAATCTCTTTTCATTATAATCAAGGTTGCCATCTGTCCTTTCTCCTATCTGGAATTTCTAATCACAACATATAACAATGTTTTGGTTGAAAGAATTCCATTGGGTACATCAGAACAAAAAGCAACGTATGTCAGAAACATCTTCCAGCCAGTGTATTATCACTAGAGATTGGGATTTAACCTTTGTCCTATTCACTGGCTGACCTAAACATATTTTAAACATCTGATTGGTAGAATTAAATTAACTATCACTCTTCTCATAAGATCTGATTCTAGAGCATAACAATAACAAGGCTTTTTTCACTGTTTACCACATGGCGCTAAAAGTGAAAGAATAATATTCCCAAAATGTTTTCAATGAGACATAAATTAGGGTGTCATAAGAAAGTTTTAATGACAATGCTATTTCCTTTGGAAAAAATAAATATAAAATTATCAACAATACTCTTTAGTGAGGAAAGCATTTTTTCTTTATAAAAATAGATTTAAGTATTTCACCATAAAACTTATTTTTCCCCTTATATAAACTCTTGTAAGAATTTTTCATTATTCTCTATGATACACTCAAAAGACCAGTGAATTTGGAATCAGAAAATCTGGATTCTATATCAGACTCGACTACTTGTGTGATATTGGGCAAATACTTCTCCCTTCTATAAGATGAAAGAGTTGTTCTAGATGACCATAAAGATCTCTTCCAGTTCTAAACTATAATTACTCATTTACTGCAGTCTAAAATTTGTGGTAAAAAGAAAGAAGAACATAGAAGGAAGAAAAAAATGGCCAACTAGGAAGAAGTATCAGGATTGAAAAAGATAGAAACAAATAGGAAAATATGGAATTTTCTAACACCAGGATAGAGAGAAGATAAGGATTAGGGATATCTAATAGCTCAGATGAGGTAGAGAAAAAGTACCTGAAGATTTTGTTTTTAGTGACTATGTAATACACATTTCCAATGTGATATCAGAAAAAGATTTGTAGCTCATATTAACTGAAATAAGTGATAAATTATTTCTTAAGTTCAATCTTTTGATATATAAAAAATAAAAGACCACTGATGAATATAGTAGAATTTAAGTTGGATATTTATTTGATTGCACTGATGAATGAAACGTAATTTCAAACAATCCTATTTTGATAAATTAATTAGTAAAGAAATTTGTCCATCATAGTAAAAACTCTCCCTGTTCTTGAAATGGTAAAAATAATTTTGCTAAGTATAATTCTTAAATATATTTTAGGATATTTGCATTTCTACTCTGGTTATCCCACTTCTAAGAAGTCACTTATCAGACTCCAGTTTCGTAGAGCCAACACTTATTGCAGAGGATTGGGAAAAAAGGAATTTCTGCAAATATGGCAATAAAATCTTCCAAATTTTATTTGAAAGTCAACCTATACTTTAATACTTAATGACTTTAGTGCAAAGATGAATATGGGAAGCCAGGAGGACTATATATGGAAAACATGGTACAGGAGTAAGAATGAGAGAGATGAAAAGTCTATAGCCTATACCAAAACCTCTTGTCTGTATAGCACAAGTACTACTATCTCCAAGAGAGATCTTTAGGACATGGCATTGACTACATAGCAACATTTATTAAAAAAAAGAAGCTAATGTCATTTTATAAGAGAAAAAATGTTAGGTTACTGATTTGGGAATGATTTCTGAAGTAGTTGTTTGAATATAGTAAGATCACTAAATTATTAGAATAAAGATAAAAATTAACACCAAAGAAGAAGAAAGAAGGAGATTATGAAGACTTGTACAATTAAGGGAACTTCTACCTGATTTATTTAAATAAACTGTATGATACCAAAAAATGGGAATTGAATAAAATAATAGTTACCTTTACAAATTATTTTCATTTTCTAAAGAAGTTTGACCAGTGTATATTAGTCACCAAAAAGCCTAAAAACCACATATATACATATATATTCAACTTACTTGCTAGACAGAAGTATAGCAACAAAGGACAACATCAATTTATAATTGTAAAATCTCACAGAGATGAATGTTGGAAGATCATAACAACACTCTCTCATAAAAGAATAAAAATAATGGAGGTAAAAGCGATTTCCCAGAAAGCTTTATGAAAAAGCTAATTAAATAAAATCCTCCTGAAGGCATTTGAGCATAAAATTGAAAGAAAACAAAGAAATCCCAAATAGGAAAGATTATTCAAGATTTTTATATAAAACCTACACCATGGAGGAAAATGGAGTATCCATTTCATCCTCAATGTGCTTCATAAGGAAGCAAAAATGACAATAAAGCAAACAAAGAACGTTTGCATTAGATGATGTATTGCACAGAGGAGATTCATTTAGGTAGCAACACAAGAGAGGGAATAATTTTGTTTAAAAATTCATATATTGTTACCTCAAAAAGATAAGTAAAAGAAATGTTAACAGTTCTTGAATGCCATATCTACAAAAGTCTCATAAGAATTTTTATACCTACATAAGTAGCACCTTTGATGAAGAAATAGGAAGAGAAAAGGTAAACTTTTGCAAATTATATTGTATATCACCTTTACAATTACTCAATTGACTAAAGAGAATAGATGACATGCAACCCTGATGTGTTTATGCTTAAACTACAAAAAGGCAATTAATTTGGGAAAAAAAATCTTGCCTCAAATTCTTCTGTACCAAATTGTCTCCCAAGCACATGTCGAAATCATAGAAGATTTTTTGAAAAATATAGTACATAAATAACTCTGTTGGATTAATCTTGAGTGATTAATTTTAAGTTGGACATACAATTACAAGATATATTCACAAAAGTTGTTCACAAGCATCATGAAGAGTGATGAGTATATAGTCCTTAAGGAAGAGGGGTTCCCTAAAGTTGACTGGGTTTGCATATGCTCCTGTTTGCAGATAATTTGGTGTATAACAAATTATCTCAGAACATTATAGAGCTTTCTAAAGGTCCATATTTATTTGAAAGACTTGAGTCTAACTATCCACACAGGAAAAACAAAGTGGATAAAAAATGCCTATTCTATACAGTTAGATGACAATACATAATATTGTACCATGAGGACAAATATTTTGGATAGACAAAATAAATGGAAAACAAGCTAAGCTCAAAACAGAACAGATAGAGAGAGGAGAATAGACTGATTACTTTAGAGACTCCCATGTAATGCATTTAATGATCCCAATTTTTTTTTTAACATTTCCCCAATAATGCTATATGACTACAAATCATGGAATACAACAGTCTCCAAAAACTTAAAGGTGTTATCCAAATGTCAATGGAAAGATGCATGATAGTCATTCATGCACTGCAATAGAATGTCATTAATGAATTTTATAAATGATGTCATCAGAGAGGACATTAGAGATAAAGATTATAAGAAGGTAGACTAGTCATGTGCTGAAAGTGAGTGATAACTAGCCTTTGTACTCAACTAGTTTCCTTGTAGTGTAAGGCAGAGAGAGAGACTCCAAGCACATTAGGTAGACTCCCTATGAAGGATTTATGAGTGACATGTAAAAGAATCACATAGAACGAAAGGCATATATAGCTTGCAATTTGCATCAGTGGAATTTGTACTAAACACATTGATAAGTGTGCAGTTCCACTGATGTATCAAAGAAGAAATGCCCTTTCTCCTCAAATAATTGAGCATACCATCATCCTTTTCCTAATGAGCAAATCAATCCAAATTACTATATTAACTTCTGTTGTTACTCTACAAGTCTGACTCCCATCTATCTTTTCTAAGCAATCTTTTCTGACCATGAGGATACCTTATAAATCATATAAGACCTCAACAATTCTTTAGGAAGCACAAATCTAGACCCAAGTCTTTGCACTATTACTTCTAAACTACCCCTCTGTATTTTCTCAATTATTTGTTATCATCTATTTGGTTCAGAAGAACAGACGTTCATGTCAATAACAAAAAGTGGTTTTAGTGGGATTTTTTTAGTGTCAATAAGAAAAAGAGGCATTTTTTTTCTTTTGTAGTATAATGTAGTTTCTATAGCTACCTGTTACAATGAAGAAAACAGTAGCTTATTTACTTTCCTTATGATACTTTGAAAAATGCAACTGTTAAGTTCTTCAGAACCACAATTATGTAGTTTCATTCTGTAAATCTAAATAGATGAATAATATTGTATCAAGAGAACAACAAATCTGATAGCTTGCTATCAAAATGGGGTAAAATTTCAACTACTATGCCTAGTTATTCAAAGTAGTGAGGGCAAGATTGATTCAGTACTGCTGTATAAAACAAAAAATTGTTAGGTTTCTTTTTTTCAGAACATTAATGCATATTGTTTACTAGAACTAGGAATATTATTTAAGGTGTTATAATTTAAAGATGCTATTAACACAATAGCATTTCAAATGTGAAAAAAATATTGTGTTCACTCCATTTCTTTTATTTTTTCCATGATTGCCTCCTTAGATAATCTAGAAACTTGTACCACTGAAGTTCTGCTACATTTGATATACTTTCTGTTCAGCTGCATAGTTAAAAGCAAGATTTATTTTTCTCATTGTTTTTTTTTTCACATCAGTGAAATAAATGAAAACTACAAATCTATGACTATAGAGGATAAGACTATTTTTAGTAGATATTATCAATGAAACTCAATGTAGTTGCAATTTTGTGTCACACACTTTTAGATTTGAAATGGCTGCAATTATACACCAGGAACAATCTCAAATCACTTTTTTCATCAAATGATGTGAACTGAACTTTGTAGGGCACTCTAAGAAACATTTACATATGCCAGACTTAGACTGGAGTAACTCACTGCACAGGACACAAAAGTTAATGGATTTTTTTTTTTGAGATTGTATCTTGTCTATGTGCAGTATATGTACTTGGTATTTCTCAAATCATATATAATACTCTCAAAGAGTAGCACTCGCCCTTTTCTCTACAGCTGCATTTTCGATTCATTTTCTGAAGAATCCTGTGATGTACAGGATGAAGATACCAAGAATAATAAATCCAAATTGTGTAAATCTCTATACAAAATATACCTTTATGACAATCTCAAGCTGGAAATCACAGAAAGCCAATAAAATGTAGACAGCCCACTGATAATGAGGTCAGAAATACAAATAAATTTACTTTTAATGAAGACCGGAGGCACAGTAATCAAAGTGTTAAAAATTCATTTCATGCATATCTCATTTGCTTCTTAGCTGATATTTATCACGTAATTCTGTGAGAAAGTAGAGGCCTAAGATGCTCCAGATAAATGGCTCAATTAATTGTACAGAGGTAGACCTCTTTGAGCTGAACCAGAGCTGTGAGCTCTTTATTAAAAGCACTATTCTGTAGCCCATAACCTTGTTCCTTGACTCCTCTCTACTTTCCAATTTAAACAAGTCCCCATGCGGCCTGCTCTAAAGGGCTTTGTCTCCCTGTCATTGTTAAGAGAGCCGAGGCATCCTGGAAGTGTGAAATCAGACCTCATGAGCTGAACGGTTCCCCAGGGAACGCTGGACTGCGCAGAAGGTCAAAGTCATGGGCTGGACCATCTAAAAGTGTCTGATCGCCGGTCTGTGACACAGCAAGTGGGGGGGGGGGAGGAGGACAGAGGAGGACTGAAATTGAACACATCTTAATTAAAGCTCACAGACAGCAAAACAAAATGTTTTCTAGGCAGCCTGTCAAATGGGGCTTAAATTTAGCTCTACTAATGAATCTGAGCTGCTAACTGTTATTTCTTAAGATAATAAGACTCACAGAAGCTGATAAAAAACTGTAGCATGTCTTTTTTGGCTGTTTTGTTACTTAAATATTTTCTAACAATGAAGACAGTTTTCCTAAAGAAAGGCTTGGGAAAAATCTATGCTAATAAAGGGGTAGTAAACATCCCTCTTATTAACTAGTAGGTTTTCAGACTTAAGGGCTGGGGGATTACAAGTCTTTATACATAGTCTTGTGTTAGAAAAATGTACTTTATTTAATAAGACCATTCCAATGACAGTATTCATTGTAAAAGGGACTCTCTCTCTCTCTCTCTCTCTCATTTTGTGAAAGAAACAGTGCATTAGTTTGAGAGATCAATTCACCTTCAGAGAAGGAGTTTTATATTAGTGTATCTTTGAGTGTCTGAAAGATAGGCCATCATTTGAAAGGGTTTCAGTCTATTCTCCCATATCTCAGTTTCTGAAATTGTGTGGCTGGATTCCCTGGGGAAAAGATGACCTCTTCCATGGGAGACTCAAACAAACCCAGGGGAAAATGATGGGGAGGCGCTGAAGAAAAGAATCCTTTCTCTTTCTTCACTTAGCTCTTGAAAGAATCAATAACCCAGGACTAAATATTCTGCAAAGAAAGTTCATCTCAATACTGATGAGTATAACTCTGTTGAAAGACAATTTTCAATCCTCCCATAGAAAAAGGAACCATTAGAAGCTATGATGATAAGTTCTAAGGAGACTTATTTTCCATCTACTCAAGAAATTCTCCCCCCACCCCATAGGGTCTTTGTCTCTTTTGAATATAAGCCTTCATAACTGTTTCATGTTAAAGAGCATTTGACCTAAGGGTGTGGTGACTAGTTCCTTGTAATTCCCAAGTTATACTGAGGTCATCTGGTCTAAAGGTTTTGGTTTGATGCACAGATAAAACATTAACCTTGTCACTGGAAAAGTTAAAAGGTAAATGAGTTGTACTGAGCAACATTTCTTGTACCTCTGATGTTTTCCTAAAGAAAAATTTCATGGCCAACTTTAAAAATTGGAATACTACTTTCTCAGGCTGCTCACAATTTGACGGAATTTTCAATCTATTCTTGTGCCTTGTTCAATGCATGTGCATGTGTGGGAGTTGTAAATTGAGGCCTTAACCACCACAGTTAATCTCTCTCTCTCTCTCTCTTTTTCAAATCAGTATTAACCTTAATGATTTGAAGTGCACTGTCCAACACTGGGCTATTGAGACAGAAGAAAAAACTACCCTCAACTATCAACAGTTTATTAGGGGCTTAACTGAAGTGACCTACTGTAGTAGTATTCAACCGAACAAGGCTATAGGCTTTTTGTGCAAAGGAAAAGAATTGAGGGTTTCATTAAAAAGTAATTTGTGCTTTATACTCACTCATTCAAAGGGAGTCTCAATTGCTCTTTATTCACACAGAGTTAATACAGTATCACAATGTTTCTCAATGAATGTGTAGTAACAAAAGAAAAATTTTACATTTTGAAAAGGAAAAATTCTTTGTAACTACAGTGAGATTGATGGCTACTTAAGAGATTACGAAATCTTTTCCTCTTGTACTCATCCCTAATGATGTACTTTTTTCAAGTATTTGGTTTAAACTAAGGAATTTAGACTTGCAGTATTATATATGTTATATATTTAAATGGCATCAAAATATGAACATGGAGCAAAGTTGGATAAGAGTGAATTTCATTAGTTAAAAACATCTTGATTTCTAGAAAAAATTAATGCCAAAAAATGTTATCCCAATACAACATCATTTGCAATCAATCAAATGCAAAAAAATAGACTTCATTCAGAGGAAATATTGCTAGGATTTAGATATCCTATAAAATTCCACTCATGTACTACCCTACCCTTGATACATTAATTGTTAGAACATTAAACATAAATTTACTAAATACCTTATTAATAAAGTATTAAACTAATTAATCCCTCTTTCATACCACTTGTTTTTTTTAAATACATAACAAATATGGCATGTTGCCTTGAAAAAATGATGAGTTGTAATATTTTGGTTCAATATGGGTCTCACAATCCACTGTGACACATACAGTTGTTTTAAAAGCATTCTTTTGTACAAATCACAGATAAATATTAGAAAGCTCATTTTTTTTCCCTAGCTACAGCATTTAGGACCAAGAAAAGCAAGGAAACTTGAAAGGTTTGCACTACACCTGGCCATCTCTGAGTTAAATATATGTCCCCCAATTTTTGCAATCAGCACAAATGTCATGATGACCACAAAAGGTCCAGGAGTGAATAAGGTCAAAGACTAAATTACCCCTTTGCCCCTGGAAAGCTCAATCTTCTCTCTTTTCAATTCAGACTACATTAGATTATAAGGTCAAAACTGAGTGAGGAACCATCAGATTTATTTCTCTAAAAACATAAAAAAGGGGAGAAAAATCTGTGTAATAAAAATAAAATTGTGTCTGGTTGGATCTTGGGAAAGATTCTATTGTTATTCATGTTAATTTACATAGTACCATTAGGAAAAGAATATCTATATTCTTCCACCTGTGAAAGAACATGTTCCTTAACTTCCATAGTGGCACACAGGCCAACCAGGTTAACAGAGTTTGCATATTCATGAAGTTTTAACAGCCATGACAGCTTCTCTCTGAGAGAAGACAATCTCATGTTATTGTATTCAACCTTACTATGGGCAGGTATCTGAGCCTTCAAATATTAATTTTTCAAAATAATTGTGAAAAAAAAATTTGCCTTGAACTAAACCAGAAAATAAAATTTCAACAAAAGAGAAATACATTATTTAGAAAATGGTCTTGATATGAATCATTCAATATAATATAAATAGGACAAATAAATAATAACATTCTCTGACATTTATATAGTGCCTATTATATTCCTGTCATTGTGTTAAGAGCTTTATAATTATTGTCTCATTTGATCCTCACAATAATCCTAAGACATAGGTGTTATTATTATTCCCATTTTACAGCTGGGGAAATTGAGACAAATGCTCATGGTTACATTGCTAGGGTCTGAAGCCATATTTGGTTTCAGGTAATCCTGACTCATGTCTGGATAGCTGCCCCAATGAGATCTTAAAGGAAACACATATTCAAAATTATGAAATGTTTTTAGACAAAGACTAATACCTGCTACTGATGTTATTGGTGCTGCTACTGCTGCTGCTGCTACTACTACTACTACTAACTTTCTTCAGCAATACTTTCTAATGACAAATTGCAAACTTCTAATTATTTTCTCTTTACCCCTTCCTTTCATACCAGTTAAATGAGCAATTGATAAGATACAAAAATAAATTCTGAGATAGCATTTGACTACCACCTGATATATTCTCACTTATGAAACATTAACAAGTTGTTTTTTTAATCAGTTCTGGTTTTTCAGGATCCATTTAACGTTAGAGTAATGAATGATATATATTAATCATGAAATCTTTGTAGGCCCTCTAATGGTTGGAAATATGTAATTCTTTTGAAAGCCATTCTTTTTAAGGAGAGTTTTGCTCACATGTAAATGGCAAATATATTTCCATTGAAATGGAGAACTTTTTTTTTGGCCACACAAGATCTAACATAAAGATACTTTGAGCTAGTCTTATTTAGTGAACATTCTCAGAGTGTTTTTTCTAGTTAATGGTAAAAACATCCCCAAATTCCCTGGAAAATGAAACAAGAATTGTTTTTTAGGGAAAAGATACACAGCCATAAATCCAACTTTATAAATGTTAATTTTGAAAAATGCAGAAATAACAACTGTCAGATCTTTTCTCAAATCTAATAGACAAGTGCACACACAGAAAGAATGATTTTAGTTTGCAGTTCAGGAAACCCACTGATCTTTAGTTCCCTTTAGACCTCTGCCTTGGAGAATGGATCTACAGTAATACCAGATACCCAGTACAGGTCCACCCAATTTCTTGAGAAAATCCCGTAGAGGTAGGATTCTCTTTCTGCACTGCTTAAACTGAGGTTTCCCAAATTGGCACACATAGTAAGGGAATGGATCAAGGTATTTGAAGTATCTTTCAACACATATATGATGGAATAACACTTGCTATATTGTTAAGAAATTATGTGGAATAAAAGGGTATTTAGGAAATCACTTCCACTAGCCCATTTCTATATTTGTAGCATTTTCCTAACTATATTGGAGTGTGGTATAACGAAAGAATACCTTACTCATTTCAAATATCCAGTCACAATATAAAGAGCTATGTGCCTCTGTGTGTGTGTGTGTGTGTGTGTGTGTGTGTAGCATTTTTTTCCTTTGTAACTATTAAGATTGAATTATGGCTTTGTTCCTTTTAAACATTTTATTTAGAAGCTACAGTCCAACATAAATGAAAATTTTAAACGTACTTAAAGGCAAGAATCTTTTGTGTTGTTAAAGAAGTGATATAATTTCTTGCCTGTGACATCAGCTGCCATCAGCCCTTCTGCTCTGATGACTTTCACCTGAAGAAATCCTACATCCTTTACATTGTGAAACATCCGCATTGGACTCTGAAAGACAACATTGTTATTGTTATTATCAGTGTCACTATTATCATCATCAATATTATCATCAGATAAAAACATTAAGAAGATACTGATAAGAGCTTGCAAACTCTGAAAATAACTGAAATGACTGGGAAGGGCATTTGGGTTATTTCAACACATACCAATCTTCTACCAAAATAAAAAGGGGAAAATACAGGCAGTAAAGCTTTGTAAAATAAGAATAAAATTCTAAAAATTTATTTAGAATTAATATAATAAATAAACAGCTATCTAGAAAGCTGGAATAGTAATGTATATCTTATTTAAATATTCTTTTATTCCATATTACCTACCAATTTAGTCCCTGAGAACCTTTTTTTTTTTTTAAAGGAGCTTCAGTTTTGAGGAAATAATACTTGTTATTGGGCCTTAGCTGATAATTCCTATAGATCATTGACCTTTGTGTATTAAAGAAAAATAAATTACCAATTTATTTACTTTAAAAAATAAGATATGTTATACAACAATAAATTTACAGCTTTTTTTCCCCCATAAGAAAACTGGCAAAATGATCTTGCTAAAAGCTAAAAGTTAGTTCAAGTGAAACTTATAGGAATCTACTGTAAAGTACAATTTATGCAATTTACTAACATAAACTTAAATTTGCACTTGTATAATAAATTGAAAAGATCAATGATAGGAAACCTCTTATCTAATTGATTTTAAATTTGTAATTCAAACATGGAAAAAAGAAGTTCACATTCACAGAAAAGTTTTACAAATTGATTCAATTTATCATTTGTTATAAATAATAAAAAAGCAATTCTGGGAATTTTAAAAATTATCTGTTACCCTTGATTATTAGAAGAATGATTATTCAAGGATTGAGGAATTTTATTGATGGCCATAAATGTTAAAGCAATAAATTCAAATATGCATTTATTTACATATTTGAATTATATGATAGCTTTCCTCTGAAAAACTTAGTGATTTCCACTAAACAAATCAAGCATGCATCTTTATCAAATCTTCAAATTGTTTTATGCTCCATGAAAATAGTATCTTCATGATAAAATTATCTATTAAAATGTTACTAATAAAAAAGCATTGCTATCTTTTTATTAATGTTGTGAAAAGTGACAGGTAATGCACACTCTGATATTAACTTTATAAGTCCCATTTGACTAATCATTGTAAACAGTGAAACTATGACCTTGGTAGAGTGAGATGAGGAAATATAGTCACATGTAATCGTATAATCTTACTTTTAAAAAAGTGTTTATCACAAGGATTAACTTTTAATCCCTTTTAAAAGCATTAGTTTATTATCAGAAATCTGTTTAATCTACACATGACAGAGCTCAATGATAATACATTTTACCCTCTGTTTACATGCTTGCAAGTGGAAAGTTGGGGGTGGTAATTACAGATACTGTACTATACTTGTGCACAGTATTATAATACAAATCTTAAAGAGAGGCTAGAGAGGAGAATGGATTTATCAAAAGGTTATAGGAGCTATTTAAATCCTGTTTCATTGTAGCTAAAACAAATAGGCTAGTGTGAAATCTTAGAATTATTTTCAGTGTGGATAGCTCATTCCACAGACAGATTGCATTCTGATGCTTCAGTCTTGATACTTTTCTACCTATATTGCTAGGGTAATTATTGTTTGATATTTTCATTTCCTCAAATCAGCTGATTTTGAGTAATTTATTGCAAATTTCAACAGCTTAGTCCCAGGACATATGATATTACAGAAGGAGCTCTAAAGAGCAAATAACTTTAATATGTGAGCTTGAACATATAACTTTAAGTAATGATTTATCAGAAGATATTCCTGTCTTGTTATTTATGATTATTGTTGAAGGCCTCAAAACCTGGATGGCTTCTGAAGCCTGAAATTTCCATAGCAGAGGAATCTATGATTTGCTGTGAATCCTTTCAGCCCTCAATAGATGGGAAAAGATTGAAATGCTCTGGAGATGAGGCCTCTTTATTTTTTTAATGAAAGGCTGTATAATATATTTTCTGTATGGCTGCAGCAGCTGTCAGGAAGAGCATCTCAGTTCAGCTCTATTATGGGAGAAGCAATACCCCATCCTATGGCATCGAGATCCACTGAGGGGCCAGGACTGATTGACAGCTTGTCACCGTGACGTCTTATTCCATCTCTGTTATGGAGAAAATTAATGTCACACCACCCGCCTTATGACTCGCTGTCATCTTCGAACCGCTCACCTTTTATCAATGCTCTAAATAACATTTCAAGCCCATCGTCTCACGGTGGACAATCCGGTCAAGGGACATTAAATCGGATGACTGTGAAATGTCATAATAAAAATGGAATGCTAACAACTTCTTCTCTAAACTAGCTTCTCTGGTTTTTAAATGGTGACAAGGGGGAGCAAGGGTTCAGCACACCCGTTCTGAAAAGGTCATACAATCTCTCTTGGTCTGCTACCCAGTACTACTCTCCCCCTAACTGCTACCCACAAAAAAAAGAAAAAGAAAAAAAAAGGAAGAAGAAAAAGAAAAAAAATATTAGGGGGAAAAGAATTAACAAATTTTTTAGACTGGGATATTCGAATAATGTTTTGCACTATAATATCTATTTAATTTGTAGACTTTGGATGTTCAGCTACAAGCAATGAAGTATTTTCTTCAGGACTATTTGATATGAGGGTAATGTCAGTTCATTTAAGATCCTGAGCACAACAGGTGAGAAAAAGTTAACCTAGAACCTTATTAGTACATGAAAAAAAAATTTAGCTAACTGATTAAGCTTCCTAAGATAATCAGTTCAATTATGAAAGCAAGTCCTACCTCAGGCATAGCAGAGTTCTGCCATTTCTGGGTGATCACAAATTTAGAAATCAAATTGCTTATAGCCTCCCAATATACATCAATGATTTGGATTCTAGGAACTGATAAGTCTTACTATTTCTAGAAGTAACTTTCTCAAACAGCACATCTTAAGTTTCTCAGAATAATTCAGCTTTGCAATATAGTTATGAAAGCATATTATTAACATGGATTAAAATTTTGAGAAATATTTATCTTGTACTTTCACATAATGTTTTATATTTAATGTAAGAAGAAAAATATGTGATCATTTACACAGTACCAGAAATTATGGAAAGCATTCTCATTATGAAAGAAAGTGATCAGTTTAATAAAAATCTATCTAAGGGGGAGAATGTAAAAATAGTAATTTGGTAGATTATGCTTAAATTTATAAGTTAGCTAAATGATTCAATGTGTTGGACATTACTAAAATACTAATTCATCAAGTATGGCTTACACTTACTCAAAATTTTATACTACCATTAAAAAAAAATCCATTTGACTATTTATGAAGGTCTTTCCATGAGACGAGGAAAATCTGTTTTGGTAATACCCAAATTTGAAATAATTCTCATAATTATAATTATGTTTTCAGAAGATGTTGTACAATACTTTAACTCTGGGTTGGTTTTTAAAAATATGATGTTTTGCCTTACTAAGTCACCTCTATTAAACTGTGTTTATGATAACACTATTGGTGTATGAGTTGTACAAGCATTAACAGACAGCTGATTCAGTGGAGATATCCAGAATAAATTTGCTGAAGCGCACATCCTGCTAATCTGTTTGAAGAATATTGTAGAGCATTAGTACCAGCACTTCATGTTATCTGCACAGCCTGATAAGGTACATCTTTATTAAATTCAGTTATTGAAAGGATGTCAGTCAGCGAATAGGAATATTTTAAAATCTAAAAAAAAAAAAAAAAAAAAAAAAAAAATTAAGCAGTTCTTTGTTAGTCAGAGCTTGGTTTAATGGTTGAGTGTCTAGAGAAGCCTCCTAAACACCTGGCAGCATTGTACAATAAAAGCTTTGTAATTTTAAGTGGAAAAGCTCCCCACCACCCCCATCCTTCAAGGGTAGTGAGACATTTACTTTTTAGTGCTTTCATTAACAATAAATGATGGAGTAAGAGCTCCCCTCTCTGTTGCTTCAATAAAACTACATAATAGCTGCTTAACAGTGTGAGGATGCTGGGAAATAGAGCAATTTGGTTCAAAATATTTGGAATAGGGAAATCCTATTCACGGCACAAATTTTGAAATTAGTTACACAAACTCATTGTTTTGAGGGCAATTAAAAGGTGAGAATGCTTCATTCCCAATGTACCATACTTTACCACTGAGCAAAAAGAGAGGGTTTTTTCCTAGTTAGATGAAAATGAAATCTACTCCTGTACACTAAGTTACCACAACCTACCAATAATCCTAAGTGGCATTAAACTCCATTTAATTTGAGAAGAAAGAAAGAAAAAAGTTATTTGAAAGTATAAAGAGTAACAATTCATTTTTTTTAAAAAAAACAAAGTAATAAAGTCATTATTTTGTATTAATGGGAATCTGATAAAACCACATAATAAAAATCATAAAACTTGAGCTAAAAGAAGGCATCTGAGAGATGACCAGCAATTGGACAGCAAATGATATAACTGCTGACACAAAAAGGATGAAACCCTTAGAGTCTCAGAGCTTTGTGCTTCTATATTCCTCAGACAGGATGTGTTCTCAGGAATATTTCTGACACTGCAGGTAAATTATTTACATTTTCCTCTAGTCATGTATGAACTTTGAAGAATGAAGAGTGTTACATACATGAGGTAGATACATACATATCTCTTTAATATTGCTTCCCGTTCCTTCTGGTCCTCCAAGGAATTTACAGAGAGGTCAGATATACTGACAGTAGCGGAGGCTGTCAGGGTGACCAACAGCACCAGATGTCCTTCACCCTCTTCCAGCTGTAACTCCAGCTTGTGAGTCTGTTCTCTACTGAGGGCTGACAGGTCGATCTGGCACCTAGAAGCAAACATTTTGAATCAGCAAGTGGCTTTCTTCCCGGGATCAAACGGCAGCAGTGCAGGCCGATATGCTCAGAGCTATGTGAAAAATAAATCAGGGCAAATATTTTTTTCTGGCCATTGGAAGGATTTATCTTTCTACCAAGTAACATCTCTTTCTGACACTCAAACTCATCATAATGCTGTATTATCTTTGAGTTTTCTCTAAAAAAGAAAGGATGAAATATGTATTCTGACTTAATCACTTCCCAATTTTTAGGGTCCCCAGTCTCGAAGCTCATAATGACAGAAAGGAGCCTTATGTTTGTGGGATTTGCCCTAGAGTAAGACTGTAGAACTGAAACCATAATAAGCAGCCTAGGGAAATAAAACAACAGGCATAAACTATTGAGGAGTTAGCAAAATATTATAGTTAGAAACTGTTCACCTTAAACTTCTATCCTTTCCCCAATATTCATTGAGCAGAGGATTGGAATTCACACTATCATTGTGGAAAGTGCTTAAATTTTTAAAAATTTCAATATATTCAAAGTAATCCATGTAAATCTAAATACAAACTAAAACATATGCAAATGGTAGGATAAGATTATGTTGTGAAACTTGTTTCCCAGCATTTACATCTTGCAACATCCCCCCCTTTCCCTGTTCTAGATGCCACTCTCACCTTGCAAACTCTTTTCATAAAAATGTCAATTGATTTTGAAGAGAAAGATAATGTGGTGACCGCAAGGCCAATAAAGTGTGAGGAAGGTGGCAGACATGAATAAATAGGCATTTAAAGACAGGAAATAGCCAATTACAAGAATAAATATGGTTCCATAAACTGAGTGTTAAGCTATCAGGAACAGATTAAATTCTTGTCTCCCTCTTCATCCTCCCCCACTCCATCCCTCCCTATTCTCTATTGTTTAGCTATTAAAATTAAACTGAATTGGGCTACCATGTTCCGATGGTTCTCAGGTATTTGCTCTAGCAATTTCACAGCCATCTAAGTTTGACACTTGACTTGTATGGGAACATAAGGGAACTGGCAAAGATGGGAGTGGAAGAATAAAAGTGATGGTCAATAACAGAGATGTTTGTGTAACTGGAGTCTTGTGATAAAGATGACAAGAACCTAGAACTATCTTTATAGCAAGCAAAGATGCAATGCACGTAAAACTGAAGTCATATCTAATTACTAGCCATTCAAACAAAAGGCACAATTCATATATAAAGTCTCTTTCTTGAATTCCATTCTTAGCAGCCTACTAGACATTTATAATGCCCACAGTTTTTGTCTGTTTCTTTCTGCTAATCCATTGATTATTCTTGTCATCAATAGAGATCACATTCATGTCAAAATATCAACAGGTCAAATCATACTGGCTGGACTTCTATCTTCTCATGAAGTGGGATTTTTTCAATATGGATACTTCTCTGAAAAGTTTTTGATCAGTTAAAACTCATTTCACTAAAAACACTGTTTAATAAGAAAAAGAATAGTTCAAAAGAGGCCTGTGATCAAATGATGTTATGCCTAGGCAGATTTCAAAGGTTCCTAGATTTAATCAGATCTCTTAGGTTTGAATCTTCTCTCTGATATTCACTGAAACACTCAAGTGTATCAAATCTTTTATCTAAGTTTCCTTATCTGTGAAATGGGTGTGGACAAAGATAGTCAAAATAAATCACCTCTGAAGTTTTTGGACTCTTCCTTCCCTCTGAATCTTATGTAAGTCATGGGTATTTCAGACCTTCTGGAATATGAGTGCCCTACTTATGATGTTTACTGCATTCCAAATCAAGTATCATGAATAATATGCATAAAAAGGAACCTTCATTTAAAATATTTTTTTCCAATTACATATACATTTTTGTTATTAATTTTTGAAAATTGAGTTTCAAATTCTTTTCCCTATTCAGTTACCTCCCCTCTCATTGTGAAGGCAAAAAATTTGATACAGATTGTATACGTGAACTGTCATGAAATATATATCTTTGATTAGTTGTGTTGGCAAAGGAAATACAAACCCCTTTCCCCCAAAACAAGAAAAATAAAGTTTTAAAAAAGTATGCTTTGATCTGTCTTCAGTCTCTATCAGTTCTTTCTCTAGAGATAAACAGCATTTTTTTTTTTTTACAATTGTAAGTTCTTGAGAACTGTCTTGCATCATTGTATTGCTGAAAATAGGTAAGTCATTCACATTTGATTACTGTACAATATCATAACTTTGTACAACGGTCTTCTGGTTCTGCTTACTTTCCTTGTACCAGTTCTTGTAAGACCATCTAGGAACCTGCATTCCTTTTTTTCCCCTGAGGCAATTGGAGTTAAGTGACTTGCCCAGGGTCACACAACTAGGGAGTATTAAGTGTCTGAGGTCAAATTTGAACTTAGGTCCTCCTGACTTCAGGGCTGGCACTCTATTCACTGCTCCACCTAACTGCCCCAGAACCTGAATTCTTAACACCTTTCAGCCAATTATACTCCAATTGCTTTGGAATATCATTTTTAAAATCTTTCTGACCTCATTTAATGTCTTCTTCATCAATGATTCCATCAATATACAAATTTATTAGCATCATGAAAATTAAATAAAGATGAGAAATTATATTATTCTTTCTGTTACCTTCTATAATGACATACCCTTACAATTCTCCCCCCCCCCCCATAACCCTTTGGCATCTTCCTCTTTAGCAAAAATATGTTTTTAAAAATTCTGTTCCATGATCTCAAAATTATGTCACTTGCAGCATGGACCTCTTTTGTGTATACTTAGCTATAGGATAGCTCCTATTTTTCTTCAGTGTTATTTCCACTTCTTCAAGTGGAAGTGTTGTGGCTATCCTTGATTTTGAAAAGAGTTCGTTATGAAAACTTATATAGAGTTTTCCTTTTTTGTTGTGCTTGTACTTCTTCAGGCTTATTCTTAAGTATACTTAAGGTAACTATTTGCTTTTCTCTTTGAGCTTTTTAAAAATTTATCTCTCCACTTATTTTTGGTATATTTGGTGAGATTATATTGCTCAAGATTTTCTACCATTCTCTTTCATAAAATTACTTACTCCAAACGAGTTTACATTATAAATTGGCATTGTCTTTGGCCATCAAATCTCTATATGGCAAAGTGACCAAGTGTTTGCTGATTAAAGTGATTTCTGGTATTTCTTGACATAGGTCTACCTCATGACAAATGATCTACAATGTTTAAATATTCTATTGAAATTGTGATAGTCTATATTATATTGTTGTGTGCATTCTTTTACCCATTTTCCATTTGTTGCTACTTAAATGCTTGCTTAAATGAAGCTGTATTCTCCTCAGTGATATGATATATTTTCTGTAATAAATAGGGGTTGTGACAGTTTATAGATTACTCAAAAATGAACCTACATTGGTAACTATTTCAGTTAAAATATAAATTTTATTTTTTGTGACTTAATTTGTTGATCACCATGTCCACGTCCTTTGACTAATAGTGTTATTGCTCTACTCAACAAATTCTAGTAACTCATTATTATTTCTAGGATCAAATATAAATTCTTTTGTTTAGCATTTAAATTTCTTCATAATCTGGCTTCTTCCAAACCTACTGGTCTTCTTACACATTGCTTTCCCCATGTACTCTATGGTTCAGTCATTCTGCTATTCTTTGCACATCCTTCTCTAGCTTCCATCTTCTTGCTTTTGCATTGACTGTCTGCCGTGGTTGGAATGCTCTTCATTTTCTATCCCCACCCTCACTGCTTCTTGGAGTCTCATTTCTCTTAAAATTCAGCTCAAGTTCTACCTTCCGTATGAAGCCTTTTCTGATCTCCTACCCTGGGGTACCAATGTTGTTTCTCTCCTATGAAATAATGCAGAATAATATGCCTCTAGATTAGCTAATAATATTTAATATTTATAAATTTTTATGTGCTAGGCACTGTACTAAGTGTTTCATAAATATTATATCATTATAATTACTATATCATTTATTACATAAATATCATTATTACATATTTAAAACAACCCTGGAAGGTGAGTACTGATATTATCCCATTTAACAGATGAGGAAACTGAATTAAGGTAAAGTTATATGACTTTCCCAGAATTATATAGCTATAAAGTAGATGAAATTGCACTTGAATTCAGGTGTTCCTGACTAGGTTTGATACTCTATACCATCTAGCTGATCCATGGAACAAATCCTTCAAATACTTGTCAACATGCATCATGAATCCCTGTCCTCTCCCAAAGTCTTCTTTTTTTCAAGTCAATCATTCCTCTTTTTCTTCAATTGAACTTCATGGAACATCATCTTAGAAACATTAACTCTATTAATCACCTTCATCATGACACCATTTTATTAATATCTTTCCTAAAATGTAGTACTCAGATTCCAATTCTGCTATAAACAAGACAGCATAGAATAATACTTCTTAGAACTGAACACTATACTTCTTTTAAGGTAGCCTAAAGCTACACTCCTTTTAATACCTGCTCTATCCTATTATTGACTACTATGAACCCTACAATTCACCAACACCTGAAGTTAATTTTGGTCAAATAGTTATGGGATACTTCTTAATGCAGTATTTATTGGATTGACTTTTTTTTTTTTTTTTTTTTTTTTAATACTCAAGTACAAGGCCTTACATTTATCTCACTGAATTTCATATTATTATATTAACCTGAATATTCTGGCCTGTCAATATCTCTTTGACTCTTGATTTTGTAATTCACTTTTGTTATTGTTCAGTCATTTGGTCACACGACTCTTCATGAGTCTATGTAGCAATCAATGCTGCAAAGACTTTTTGTCTTGACAAAGACAAAGCAGTGATTTGTCAATTCCTTTTCCAATAGATTAAGGCAAACAGGAGGTTATGTGATGTCCCCAAAGTCACAAGTATATGAGGTTAAATTTGAACTCAGGTCTTCTTCACTCTAGGTCCAGTGCTCTATCCACCAAGTCATTTCACTGCCCAAGTATGGAGTTAGCCCTCTCAGATTTGAATTATTTGTAAACTTGATAAGTATGTCTTCTGTGCTTTTATCCAAGTCACTAATAAAAATGTTAAGAAGCATAGGACCAAGAACCAATATCTCCTTTGAAGAGTTTTTAGTTCTTTGCATTTAGCTGTTCATACTCTCATCACCTCTTGCCTAGAAATATAACGTTCTTTTTTCAATTTAAAATCTCCCCAATTATCAATTTATTTCACCAGTTATCATTTTTCTCCCTCTTTTTCACCTACCTCCTACTAAAAGAAAAAAGAAAAGCAAAACCATTGTAATAAATAAACATAGTCAAGCAATTCCCACATTGGACTAATTGCTGTTTCACCTCTAGTCTCTCCCAATTCTAATCCATTTTCCACTCAGATGCCTAGGTGATTTTAGTAAGGTCCAGGTCTGACCAGATCACATCTCCCCCACTAAACAATCTCCAGTGGCTCCCTATTGTAACCAGGATAAAACATAAAGCTCAGCATTTAAAACTCTTCCCAACTTCCTCCCTTCCTACTCTTCCAGTCTTCTTATACTTTAATCTATATACTCTATAATGGTATACTAGATTTCTGTTGCACAGGATCTCTAGGCCTTTGGACTGGTTATCTCTCATCCCTGGAAAGCTCTTCTTCACCTCTACCTCTTAGTTTCTTTGGCTTCCTTCAAGTCAAAGCTCAAATCCTACTTTCTTCTTCTCTCCAGATGCTAGTGCCTTTCCCTCTCAGATTACTTTCCATTTATTCTACATGTATCTTATATGTATTTAGTTATTTACAAGCTGCCTCCCTATTATCATCTGAGAACCTTGAGGGCAAGGCCGATTTTCCCCTTTCTTTGTACTCTTAGCACTTGGCAGAATGCCTAGAACATAGTAAATGCTAAATAAATGTTTGTTGACCACCTGACTAACTGAAATGCCCACAAAGAAAACGAGGATTGGAAAAGTAGCTGGGCAAGACCAATTATATGGAAAATATCTGCACTGGAGGTAACACAACTTCGAGGAATTAATTCTTAATGTACCTAAGGAGATACCATTTTGCAAAAACAACAAACAAACAAACAAACAAAAAACCCCAAAAATAAACCCACAAAAAATAACCAAATTAAACAACCTTAGATTTAACTGTAATGAAAAAAAAAGTTTACTGATAAAATAAAAAATTTGCAATTAATCAAAAAGCATTTACTAAGGACCTATTATATACTAGATACTGTGCTAGGTACTGAGGATAAAAAGGTAAAACTCCATAGCACTTGCCATGCATAGATAAAGACTTTCCTAAGCTTTCATTTTTTAAGGAAAAATCTGGCAAGTCATGTCTAAAATATTTCAGAAACACAATTATCATATAAGACAGGATCTACTTTAAAACAAAAGAACATACTGATTTTTAAAATAAATATCCATATTTCCTTCCCTTAGAAATCAAAGAAGTTTATATTGATAGAAAAAATAAGAATAGAAAGTAAAGAATCAAAAAACTAATCCATTTAATTTACTGATGATTTAAAAACTAGCTTCTATTACCATCATAATTTAGATAACCTAAAAGAAAACATATAGATTTCTTCAATCTCACATAAAAAAAACCAACTGACACTATAAATCTAAATAACAAATGCATGATACATTTTGTATGAAATATACATCAAAACTGGATCACTACAAATGATATTGAGCAAACCAATAGATGCTTTCTAGATGAGATCCACAAAGATTCAAGAAAAGGCTGATCTAAATAAATAAGACAGGAGCACTGGATTAGAAGGAAGTGGATTCAAATTCTAGATCTGTCATTTGCTGCTTGTGTGACTCTGAATAAGTCAAACAACTTTTCTAAGACTTGCCTGTAAAATGAGTTTTCCGAGCCATAAAATAAAGTGAATTGAGATGATGACCTTTTAGGGATACAGAGTTGGATAGCATATTTATAGTTTCCTTATCTCTCTTCACCTTCCCACATATATGTATATATAAGTATACACACATTACATTTGTTTATATACAAATATATACACATGTAGGAAAAATATGTAGATTTGTATATATCTAAATATACCTATACACATATGTAGACAAATACAGAGAGAGAGAGAGAGAGAGAGAGAGAGAGAGAGAGAGAGAGAGAGAGAGAGAGAGAGAGAGAGAGAGAGAGGGGCAGAGGCAGGGAGAAAGACAGAGGGAGGAAGAGAGAGGGGGGGGAGGCAGAAGGAGAGAGAGAAAGGAAGAGACAGAGGGAGGGAGGTGCTATAAATGGTAATTTACTTGGGCAAAGAATTAAGGGAGTGGAGGAGTAAATTCTGGGAAATTGCAAAAATTATTTCTGACCTCACAATTCTTCCTGAAATCAAGGCCATTTAAAAAGAATAATACTTTTTTGTATTATTATATGGTTAGAAAAATTAGGATACTGTAGTCTCTGAAGGATTGAAAGTGAATATCACCCAGAAAGCAATGGAAAAGTTCATGGTGAATATGAGGTAACTACATCATAAACAGGAAATTACAAAGAAAAAGAATAAAAGCAGGTAAGAAAGAGATGTATGAGAGAAAAAAGAAAATGGATTGGCTATGGAGAGTATGAAATAAGCAATGGCTAACCCATGTGTTTCATTGATATTTTTGTCATGTCAGAAAAAAAGTGGGAAAGGCTTTTAGCATAGATCCTCTTTGGTGAACTTATTTGAGGATACAAATAATAGTTAAGGATGGGCAGGGATGAATAGCTTGTATTATGCATCACTGCAAAGAATATTCACATTGACAAAATAACAGTTTAGCATATTTTTGCAGATTGTCAATTTCATTTAAATCTGCAATTTTCTAGCATAATTGTGCATAGTGCACTGCTTCTGGTAATTTCTGATTTTTTATTTAGCCTTTGTGAATTAATTTGTTTTAGATTTTGCAACTTCATTTTCCTTTTTTTTTTTTTTTTTTTAAACAAGTGAGCAAATTCTTTATCAATTTTATTATGTGGTAAGAATTGTGATTTCACTAGTATAATGAGGAAGTCAGATGAAGAAACTATTTCTACCAATGCAGATTGTTATTTCTTCTGCAACTTAAAGTCTTAGAAAGTTGCCTGAGGCAGTGCCAGAATTAAGTGATAACCCCCTCATCACATTGGCAGTATGTGCCAGATATGGTCCTTGGATTCCAATATTTTTAGTTTTCCAGACTCCAATATCAATTCTATTCATATTGCCACAATAGTTATATTAGCTTTGAAAACAAATAAATGAACAAATAACAGCCCTTTATTCTAGTTATATTGCTTTAAAATTTTATTTTTCAGTCAATAATCAAACATATATTAAGCACTTACTATGTTCCAGACACTGTGCTAAGCACCAAAGATACAAAATGAGGGGAAACAGTACTTTTTCTTAAGGAGCTCACAGTTTCATGGGGGAGGCATTTGTTGTTGTTCAGTTATTTTAGTCATGTTCAACTTTTAGTGACACTATTTGGGATTTTCTTGGCAAAGATACTGGAATGATTTGCCATTTCTTTTTTCAGCTCTTTTTATAGATGAGGAAAATGAGGCAAAAATTTAAGTGACTTACCCAGAGTTACACAGTAAATATATAAACCAGGTCTCAATTGGAAGAAGTAACAAATGAAGATGTACACAGCAAGCTATATATAGGATGAATGGGAAATAATTATCATCAAGAAGACACTAAGATTAGGAGGGGCTAGGGAAGGCTTTCTGTAATGGTAGGATTTTATTTGGGACTTAAAGCAAGCCAGGGAAGCCAGTAGGCAGAGTTGAAAAGAGCATTAGAAACAGCCAGAAAAAAATGCCCAGTTCAAAGGGATGGAATGTCTTGTTTATGGAACAGCAAGAAATTCATTGTCATTGAAGAGTTTATGTCAGGGAGTAAAGTGTCAGAATACTGGGAAGATAGTAGGGGACTAGGTTTTGAAGAAGTTTGAATACCAAGTAGAAGATTTCATATGTGATCTTAGAGGGAGCCAATGGAGCTTCTTGAATGGGAGGGTGGAGGTGGTGAAATGGTAGAACCCATGCTTTAGGAAAATCATTTTAGTGGCCAATGGAGGTTGGGTTGGAGTAGGGGAAGGCAGACCCACTAGCAGACTATCGTAATAGCTCAAGTATAAGGTAATAAGAGGCTGAACCAGGGAGTGACAGTGTCAAAAGAGAAATGTTTTCAAAGGTGAAATCAACAATCCTTTGCAGGTGTGTGTGTGACAGACAGAGAGAGAAAAATAGAGACAGACAGAGACACAGAGAGAGAGAGAGAGAGGGAGAGGGAGAGGGAGAGGGAGAGGGAGAGGGAGAGGGAGAGGGAGAGGGAGAGGGAGAGGGAGAGAGAGAGAGAGAGAGAGAAGGAAGGAGAAGGAGGAGGAGGAGGAGGAGGAGGAGGAGGAGGAGGAGGAGGAGGAGGAGGAGGAGGAGGAGGAGGAGGAGGAGGAGGAGGAGGAGGAGGAGAGAGGGAGGGGAGAAGGGAGAGGTATAGAGCTCCCAGGTTGTGAACCTGAAGTAATACAAGAGAATGGAATTGCTTTTGACAATTACACCAAAGGTAGGAATGGGGGAGTGTATGAGGGGAAAACAAGTTGTACTGTAAACTGTCAGAATGATTTCTTTTGAAACAACTTTAAATTAAGCTTCAAAATAAATTCTGTAATGGCAGAACCCTGAAAAGGATGAGGTGAAATAATTTTCCAATCTAAGATAACTTAGAAGTAAAGCATAAAAATTCACTAAAGGAAACAGCTTAAAAAGTGGAATTGGTCAAATGGAAAAGGAGGTACAAAAATCCACTGAAGAAAGCAACTCCTTAAAAAGTAGAATCAAGCAAGTGGAAACTAATGACTTTGTAAGATCAATCAAATAAAGTAAAAAGTTTAAAAAATAGAAGAAAATGTAAAATACTTCTTTGGAAAAAAACAACTGTCTTGTAAAAGATAATAAATACAAGGAAAGATAATTTAGGAATTATTGAACCCTCTGAAATCCATGATTGGACAGCATCTCTGAAGAAAGTATTAAGAACAATTGCCCTGATATCCTAGAAGAGGGGATAAAATGATAATTAAAAGAATCCATCAATCATCTATTGAAACTCCCAAGAATATTACAGTCACACTTCAAAATTGTCAAGTCAAGGAGAAAATACTGCAGGTAGACAGAAAGCAACAATTCAAATATCAAGAAGTCACAGTAAGGATTACAAAAGATTTGACAGCTTCTACATTAAAGGATCAGAGGGCTTGGAATATGATATTCTGAAAGATAAAGGAATTTGGATTACAACCAAGAATTAATTACCCAGAAATATTGAGCCTAATCTTTCAAGGGGGAATAGAAATTCAATGAAATAGGGGACTTTCAAGCATTCCTGATGAAAACACCAAAGCTGAATAGAAAACTTAATGTTCAAATAAAAGACTCAAAAAAAGCATAAAAAAGGTAAGCAAGAAAGAGGAGAAACCATGCTGTTTAAATTCTTTACATGAGAAGATGTTATTTGTAACTAATAAGAATTATATCTCAAATCATAAAAGAGGGAAAAGACCACATGTGCAAAAATGTTTGTAGTACTCTTCTTATAGTGGCAAGAAATTGGAAATTGAGTAGATGTCCATCAATTGGGGAATGATTGAATAAATTATGAAGCTACCGGAATATTATTGTTCTATGAGAAATGATGAGCAGGCTGATTTCAGAAAAGCCTGGAAAGATTTACATGAAGTGATAATGAGTGAAGTAAGCAGAATCAAGAGAACACTGCATATGGTAATAACAAGATTATGTGATAATCAATTGTGATGGACCAATTCCAATAGACTTGGGTCAGAAAATAAAATCCACATCCAGAAAGAGATGGATCAAAGCACAGTATTTTCATTTTGTGTTTGTTTATTTCTTGTATTTTTTCCTCTTTTGGTCTGATTTTTCTTTCACAATATGACAATATGGAAATGTTTAAAAGGATTGCATTTATTTAATCTATATGAGATTGTGTGCTGTCTTGGGAAGGGGGAAGGTAAGGGAGGGGATAGAGAAAAATTTAGAACACAAAAATCTTATAAAAATAAATGTTGAAAACTATCTTTTTGTGTATTTGGAAAATAAAATACCATTGAAAACAAAAAAGAAAACAATTTTATATCTATTAAGAACATAAGAAGGAGTACACACAGATAGAGGTTTCAGATATAAGTTGACTTTGAAGAGATGATTTAAAAATTAAGAGGTAAAAAAGAGGATTGCATGGGGAAAAGAGGCAAAAGAGAAGCTCAAAGGAGTAAATTATATCATACAAAGAGGCATGAAAGATCCATTACATTAGGGGGAAAAGGCAGGGGTGCAAGCCTTGTATGAGAGAGCAGGAATTGGGAAGGAGAGAAGAAATGTAAGCCAGTTACTGAATTCATTAAGGAAGGAAGGAAAGAGGTAGTGAATTTATTTAAAAAAAAAAAAAAAGAAGAAGAAGAAGAATGACTTGGAGTTCTTAAGACAAAGTTACTAAGATTTTGATTGGGTGGTAGATAGGAATTGCATGAACCTTAAAGAAATAGAGGTTACTGAGTGATGGAAGTAGAAGAAGAACTTGGAAGGGGAAATGAGGAGCAAGAAGTATTTCAACTCCCTTGTCTTGACCCATGAAGTGAAGAGAATGAGTGCAGCCAGAGCTAGAAAAAGTCACCAAGGGAAGCTGTGTCCTCCAGGAGAAACAAGTGATACACAGAAGTTAGAAATAGTAAGAGAGGCAAAGATTTATTAGAGAGAAGTTCTGGAATAGGCAATCCAGATGGGGAAGGAAGTTTAGATGTTAAGCTGTAGCATTTGGAACTACTGGAATGCATAAGGCATGAATAGGTGTGAGAATGTTCATCATTGAGTGGAAGGTATCAATCCTCTGTACAGCACAGAAAATAGTAAGAGACACTTACCACCTTTGTTTTCCTGGGCAAATCACTTAACCAGGCTTGCCTCTATTTTCTCATTTGTTTACAAAATATCCTCTATATCAGGATATAACAAACTACTCCAATGTCTTTGTCAAGAAAATCCCAAACAGTCATGAAGAGTCAAACAGGACTGAAATTAATGAACAATAATAACACCAATCTTTTCTCTAGAGGAGGCCTGGAGATCTGTGCAGAATGAGAGAGAAGAAGCATAGTCTGGTGGTCAGAATGGAAACCCCATTTCACTAATCCTTTCATCTCCAAAGGATGGAGATTAGGTAGAAGACAGCCTCTTTCTCTTCTGATTTTTCATATCTCTTTTATTTGTTTTGTGGTTGTTCATTTTTTTTTTCATTTTCTAGTTTTTTAAAGTACATGTCTTGATAATTCAACCTTTCTTTTACTATTTAATTAATATCTGCTAAGGGAAAATTCTCCAAGAGCCTCCACAGCTGTGGATCATAGCATCTGAAGGAGTTGCAGGGCAGCCTTTGTGGACTGGGAATGAGATAAATTGGAGGCAGAGGGAAGAGGAGATCAGACAATGCAAGGGCCTCTCAGTGAGAAAAGTCAGAAAACAGCAACTGCCTCTCAGTCTCCTTGTATCATCCTCTCACAAGAGGAGATCCATTCTGGGTTGGATCTCTAGCACCCACTGTCAGGTGGCTCCTGTGTATTCCAACAAATGTCTTTTTTGAGATATGCCTTTGCGTTTCATAAATTTTGGTTCATTACACCAATGTTAAAATTCTCTTTAAAAAAGAGCTATTGTTTTTGTGAAATGTTCTTTAAGCCTTTCATAAATGTTGTGTTTTTGTTTTAAAGGCTTTCAAGGTACTGAGAGTTTTTTTAGAAATAGTAGCCTTAATTATCCCTGGACACAAGATAGCACTGATTTATTATGGAATCTTTTCTTGATCAATGCATTTGTTCATTTTCCATGTTTCACTACATAATATCTTCATGTTAAATGCTTTGTTATACTCTGGCTTACTTTATAAGTCAAATTTCTTCATTTTGTTCAGTCAGTCTTTCATTCAATTTATATTTTAAAAAACTATGTAATATGTTACTTTGGGACTGAAATGTACTTCCTTTGTTTTTTTGAATTGTATATTCACATTTATTTGAATTTTCCCACGAGTAGATTTGAATAATTGCTTGATATTTAACTCATTAAGATATCTATAATATTTGTTTTTTAAATTGAGGTTCTGACATTCATTGATGAGAATTCCTGATGAGGTAAATGTGAGATTTCTTGCTTTCAGTAGATTCTGTTCAACTTTACTTCATTTTCTGTTTCTAATACTTCGGGATAGTTTCCTTGTATGGCTTCCTAACTCATGAAAATGAGAATTTTTTTTCATTTTGTTTTTCTAGAACATCTGTAATATTTAAATTATCTCTTTATACTCCATCTTTAAACTTAGTTTCCTTGGCTTATGGATATCATATTCCTCCAACTTCTTGTCTTTTTATTTTTGTTAAAGTTTTATTCTAACTCTGAATTTTGCATTTTGAATCTGTAATTCAATTTAATTAATCTGTAATTTAAAAGACAGAATCTCTAGTTTCAGAGAGATTCTTTTTCATGTGCTTTAAATTCTCTCATCTTGCTTGTCTTTTTTACTTTTTGAGAGTTCTTATTTTCACTCTTCCCATTTTTACTTCCTTTAATCATTTCACTATTCATTTAGAATACTCTGGAGTTTTCTTTTTTTCCATTGAACTATCATTTTAAGGCTCTCATCATGTAATGTTTCCTCTTTCCTCAAATACTTCTGAATTCATTTTTTACTCCACAGTATTCATTCATTGTTGTGGAGCCTTTAAAAATTGCTTTGCTTTTCTTAGTCTTCTACTAGTTTTTCTGTAGGTTTTTCTTAAAGTAAATTCTTTCCTATACATTTTCCTTTTTTTTTTTTCCTGTTATTCTGTTGTTCTTATCTTTTGCTATTTTAAAAATGATGAAGGGAGCTGATTTAGCTGCAATCTTTTCTTCAGTCATCTTGCCAGAGTAATTTTTTTCTTTTGTTCATTCTCTTCTCCCCCTTTTCTTTTAGCTATTCTATTTTGCAGAGATGGAGATGGGATTAAACCAATGTTGTCATTATGACATCAGGTTTCTCAAGTTCTTTGTAAGAAATATATACTTAAATATGTGGACTATAAATGGAAAAAGGAAATTAGCCAATATTCACCTTGCATTTATATATATGGATTCCTTCCCAAAGTACTTTGGGCTCTCTAATCTTTCTTTTCTTCTTCCTCTAGTTATTCTATGTTTCTTTGATAACATGATTTCTGTGGACAAACAGTTTTGGAGAGGTTTTTTTTTTTTTTTTCTTTTGTGATATATGATCTTTCAAGTTTGAAGAAAAAAAATAAATACAATTTAGACTTCCATATATCACAGATATCAGTTTTCTTCCTTTTCAGGCTTACAATTCTCAAAGTAACTCATGGCAAGTAACTCCAATGATCAATATTTCTCTGCAGTTTTCACTCTAGTTCTACTCAAATATGTCCTTATGATAAGGAGACAACTATGGTTTCCTGAAAACTGTATAATAAAGCTCAAACTCTAACTGGCTCTATCAAACTGAGAAAACTTTGAGTCTTTCTGATCCAGTAAGAAATGACATGGTTATTTACATAGGAATAACCTAGCTAATTTTCCAAAGACTAAAGCACTAGAATCACAAAAACACACATGGAATTCTAAGGGACCTTCAGAGCCAATCAACTCAATTTCTGCTGGAGCTAGAAGATTAGTTATGTACTACTTGATGTGGAATTTTCTGTTTTTTTCCCCAAATTTTTCAGTAACTAAGGACTCATAATATTACAAGGCAGTTTATTCCATATTTGATAGTGTTAATTGCTAGAAAGTAGAGTTTAAATCTGTTTCTTGGCAAATTTTCTGTAGTCTCTGTTCCTTTTTCAGATCTGAGACTAGTCAGAACAAATCCAATTTAATTTCATATCATATTCCTTCAATTATTTAAATTTACTTGTTGCTATCCCACCCTCAGCCCCTTTAACATCTTCATTTTTCCAGAGTAAATATCCTTAATAATTTCAATTCATCTTTCTAGGCAAAAGCTTGGAAACTTGTGCCCTCCTGGTTGCTCTTCTTTGGACACTGTATAATATCAGCCATTAACAGATCATTTTTGAGGTGATATACAATAATTCATGAAGATTCTCCACTTTGGAGTGGAAACATATCCAATTGCATTGGCAGATTAATAAATATAGCAACAACAAAAAACACCTTGACCTATTAAAGTAAATCTATTCACAAATAAGGTATCACACTTATAAAATATTTTACCATCTGAATCATACAACTGGAGCAAGTATGGTCATTTGCCGTCCCAATCAATTTACTAGGCAATACGTTTAAAGAATACTGTGAGCTGGGGCAGCTAAGTGGTGCAGTGGATAGAGCACCAGTCCTGAAGTTCAATCTGGCTTCAGACACTAAACACTTCCTATCTGTGTGACCCTGGGCAAGTTACTTAACCCCAATTGCCTCAGAAAAAAGAATACTATAAACTATTAACACAAAATTTTCTGAATTTCATAATTATGCAGCTTTCAAAATATCACAAGATGTAACAAAATCTCTTAATGCTGATATTTCTTCAACTGCTGTCTAATATCCTCATTTTTCACTTGACCTTGGTGAACTACTTATATTTCAGCATAATCATGCGAAATTGTTAAATTCCCCATTCACTGACTACAAAGATAAATTGCTAACACTGTACAACTTGTTGCACAAAATCTGTTCATAAAGGAAAGCTGGCCCAAATATCGCAGCCAGCATAAACTTTCAGAAAATATCTCCTGAAGACACATGTGAAATAAAACAAAAAACTAACAAAAATAAAAGGGGGATTAAAACCATTAGTAGATATGGTTTATGTTCAGCTCATCCTGAAGCATGGCAAGAAGAGTCAGTGGCAGGTTCCATTCTTCATTTAAATAATATTCAGTTTCATTTAATGAAATATTTTATTTAACTTTTGCTTAGAAAAGAAATGGGGAAATATAAATATTTCATAATAAAAAAATCTCCCCGCAGTTTAAGATTTCCTGAGTAGTATATGCCATTGTGCCTTTAGATGAATAATGCAGGGGTGTCTCTCATTCTACACTTATTTATGTTGCGTATAAAAAAATCTTTGTAGGATTGGTACAGAAAATAAAAAATGTCTACAATCAGAATCCAGCAGAAGTGCCAAACCCTCAAATTAATTTGGTTACTTCCAATATATTTACCTTTGATTTTACAATGTTAATGAAGTCAAAGAAATATTATTTTAAGATCTTCATTTGCCACAGTGCTTATATGTAGGTATATATACATTTAAATATATACTCATATAATTTAAAGACATTGTTCCTTACCCATAACTTGCCAATTTGGAGTACAATTTCCTTTTAACTCTGATAAACCACACATCATTATTGAAAATACAGCTGAAAAGAAACTATTCAAGTTTGCATTTACAATCCTTGATTATCATGAACAGTGCCAACTTATGGCCACTGATAATAATGAGACAGATGGCGATAAGGGTAATCCAATAGCCTAAAATATGTGCTCCCAAATCAATGACATTTTAAAGACAAACAAGAATTTTTGACACTAATAAATATTGCTATAAATCTCCCTGTACTGGACTACAAACAACTCCCGTTGAATAAAATCTCATGACATGGGATTTACTTATCCTGTATGTTCATAAAAACAACTTGTTCTGTGACAGCTCTCATTCTTGGCAATTTACTGCAGCTGTCTGCAGCCAATTTGTTCACATAATGGCTATGCATAAAGGTGTAACAATCATAGGGATTTATTAGCTGATTATCATAAAGATGGCAGTCAACCTTTCCTTCCAAAATGCAGGTGAAAAGAAAGTTAAATAATTATATGGGGATTAAAAATCATATCACTCTCCTTTAGAGTTTGTAATAGTAATAATTACTTGTTATTGAATTTTACTATATGGTATACATCACAAGTAAATTTATAGGTATCACAATGATTAGTGAATACTCACTGAGCATATAGAATACTTACTGAATACCCTGAGGATTCACCCCATTGGCTTCTGTTCTCTTTGTCTTAAATAAATCCTTTATCAGGCTAATGTGCACAAGATTTGGTGAGGGCAAATGTCCCTAGTTCAAAAGGTTCATAGTTTAAAAGTTTTAGACAGGGAAGTAATTCAGAAATGTCATTTACCATTTCTCAGAACTAATTTTAAATTCCTTCACAATTTCACACACACTAAAAAAAAAAAAACCCAAAACCAAAACTTAATACTTGCCAGGACCTAGAACCATTGGTGTTTGGCATGAAGTAAGGTTTAATTTCTGCCCATGAAAGAAACTTAATGAATGTTTATATATTATTTTATTGATTACTCAATTTTCTACATCTGCACATTTTTTTGTTATGAAGTTACAATTTTTAAAATTATTATAGTAGAAAAAAGTCAAAATATTTATTTGGATTAAGTCAAATTCTAGACCATATAAATATACAGAGTTTTTACTTTCAACTGCTATGTTAGTTTTTACACACACACACACACACACACACACACACACACACACAACCAGTTTTATTCTAGGATTGTTCTATTTGGTTTCCTACATGGATAATTCTTTTTCCAAAATATTTATCTACTCTATTAGATAGAATTGATAATTTTTGTGCCCAATGAATAAAAGTTAGGAATGTAACAGGAGGAAAAGTCCTATAAAGTCTCTTTCATTAGCTCAGGAGAGTTAGAAAGTACCTAATTCTCTCATTTTGGGCAGATGTCTACAAGGTTTATGACATCCTCATTATATCATTATGGATTGCAGAATCCAATCCAGAGGATTGCACTCTACTTTCTGTTATTTGATAAACACTTAAAAAATTTTCACATTGATATATTGGACATCTCTGCATGGGAGCATAGATCAGAAATGAAATGGATGTTAGAGGTTTTCTGATCAAAATCCCTCTTTATCAAATAGAGAATTGAGATTTTGTCCACAGTCACATAGGAAGCAAATGGCAAAGCACATCCCTGTTCCTTCCACTGGTTCTGACTGCTTGGCTTAAGGCTTTAATCCGGTCATTGAAGGTTTTAGGAATGGAACTCTTATTGTATGTTTCCCATTCCAACCTCCTTGCTATTTATTCCTGCATTCATTCAATAAGCATTTATTAAAAGCCTATTATATATATGTTACATAGGTGATAACAATATAGATAAGAAAAATAGACCCTGACTTCAAGGAGTTTATAGTCATATATATATATATATATATATATATATATATATATATATATATATATATATATATATATATAGAGAGAGAGAGAGAGAGAGAGAGAGAGAGAGAGAGAGAGTGTATAGGAAGATACATGTCCCCAGATAAGTAAATGTATACATAATAAATACAAAGGGAAGTCAGGGGCAAGTGGCACCAGTTGGGGAAATTAAAAAGGGTCTGTAAAAGAAGGTGGGCCCTTGAAGTGAACTAGAGTATTCAAAAGAAAGAGATATAAGGGGAGAGCATTCTGGGTAACCCGTGAAAAGGAATGGATTTGGGAGACCACCAATATGAGGAACAAAATGTTGGTTAGTTTTATTGGAATGCAATATACATAACATGTAATCAGCTTAGAAAGATAGGTTATAAACTCATTGGGAAGAACTTTATAGGCCAAACAGAGAAGTTTATACTATATCCTACAAGCAATAGAGAGTTAATGAAGCTTCATGAATAGAGAAGTGATATGGTCAGATCTGTATTTTAGGAATATTGATTTTGGAAATGTTGAGTGAGGATTGATTGGATAGGAAAGACTTTGAGATAAAGGAAAATTAGTTTATGGGAGAGAAATTACTGCCCAACATGGATGGTTGTTATATGAGGGGAGAGAAGAGCATCAGATGCAAGCAATGTTAGAAAGAATGGATAACTTGGAAACTGACTGGATATGGGGACAGGAAATGAGAATGAAAAGTTGATGTAATGTTAAATTAAAAAAAAATTATCTTCATTAATGCATACAAACAGAAGTGAAGCTCTATTACAAGTAGTTTTAAAAAGGGCTTTCCATCAGTTGACTGAAGAGATTAACACCCAGGATGAGAACCTACACCCCCTCTTCTCATTATCTCTGAGAGACACAACTGATACTGAATTGAGTTGAAACATTTCACCAAATGCTTAATGAAAGCAAATTGGACAACAATCAGATATTTTACAATTAAAGGATCATAGAAATCTCAAAGTTGATAGGAATCTCAGATATAATTAAATCTAATCCCTTCCTGAAGCATAAATCCCCCTTACAACATCCCTAGCAAGGGGATTATGCAGTCACTATTTAAAGACCTTCAAAATCAGATTACTCATTTCTTCCCTTCTGATGTCCATTCTTTCTTTTAACATTCAAATACTTTATTACTTTTTATTTTCATTCTTTTGAAAAAATATTTTAGTTCCAAATTCTTCTCCTCTTTTTTCCCCAAACTACTGAGAAGACAAGCAATATATCCATTATACATATGAAATAATGCAAAACATATTTCCATATTAACCATAGTGCAAAATAGCAAGAAAAAAAGAAAAAAAATGCTTCAATTCACACGTGGAGTTCATTAATTTTCTCTCTATAAATAGATGGCATTTTTCACTTTCAATGCCTCAACATTGTCTTGGAACACTGTATTGTTAACTGAGTCTTTCACAATTGATTATCATTATAATATTGCTGCTACTATGTGCAATAATCTGGTACTATTTACTTCATTAGACATCAGTTCCCATAGGTCTTCCCAAGTTTTTCTGAAATCAACCCCCCTTGTCATTTCTTATGGCATAATAATATTCTATTACAATCATATACAACAACTTGTTCTGCCATTCTCCAATTAATGGAATCCTTTCAATTTCCAATTCTTTGTCACAACAGAAAGAGCTGCTATAAGTATCTTTGTACATATAGGTCCTTTTCCATTTCCTTTTATCTCTTTGGATATAGACATTTATTATCTGGGGAATGGCTCTTATTTTTTAAAATTTGACTTAATTCCCTATATTTGTGAAATAACCCTTTATCAAAGAAACTTTAGAAAGTTTTGACAATATTTCATCATCTATAATGCTTTTTAAGCAAAATATAGTTTCCCAAATTATCTCTTTTAATTAGATCTATTTTTGACTTTGTTTTGCTTGAGATCATGACTGCCTCCCCTATTTTTTTTTTTACATCAGTATAATAGATTCTATTCTAGCCACTTATCATCTCTATGTATGTTTTTCTTTTTCAAGTATGTTTGTTGTATACAACATATTGTTGGATTTTGGTTTCTAATCTATTCTGTTCTACACACACAGCTGTTTTATTAGTAAGTTTATCTGATACATATTCATAGTTATGATTATTATTTTCCTTCCATCTTATTTTTTTTCTCTTTCTTCTTCTTTCTCTTTTTACCATGTCCCTCCTCAGAAGTCATTTTTCTTTCTGCTCATTGAGCTTCCCTTGATCTGTCCTGTTTTTTATCATCACCCTTTTATTTTTACTCTTTCCCCTCTTATTTCTCTATTGAGTAAAATATATTTATATACCCAAATGTGTGTTTATATATACATATATTTTTATATATGTGTGAATATATATTTTTCCTTCTCTCTGTGAACCAATTTAGATAAAACTGAGGTTCAAGCACTGTTTACCTCCTCCAATTTTCCCTTCCACTGTGAAAGTTCTTCCTTGCATGCCCCTTTTACTTGAGATAATTTCCCCTAATCTTTTTCTTCATTTCCCTCTCTCTCTCAATGAATTCTTTCTCATCCATCCATTTTTTAAGACCATCCTAACATAGTCAACTTACAATCAAACCTGTCTAGGTAGATACCTTCTAATTACCTTAATAATGATAAATTTCTTAGCTGCTATATGTATCATATTTCCATATAGGATCATAAACCAGTTAACCTTGAATATCTCTTGATTTCTTTTTCATGTTTATTTTTTTTAATGTTTCACTTGAGTTTTGTACTCAATGTCAAATTTTTTATTAAGTTTTGGTCTTTTCATCAAGAATGCCTGAAAGTTCTCTATTCTATTAAATATCTATTTTCCCCCATGAAGAATTATACTCAGTTTTGCTGAGTAGATTATTCTTGATTGTGATTCCTAGCTCCTTTACCTTTCAAAATATATTTCAAAGCTCCACTCTTTTAAGACAGAACCTATTACATTTTGTGTGATCCTAACTGTAGCTCCATTATATGTAAATGCTTCCCCCTCTCCACCTCAATCCTGTTCCCTTAAAATATTTTCTCTTTGACCTGGGAGTGCTGGAATTTGGCTATAATATTCCTCAGTGATTTTATCTTAGGCTCTCTTTCAAGAAGTGATTGGTGGATTCTTTACCTTTTTTTACTTTATCATCTTTATTCAAGATATTAGAGCAGTTTTCCTTAATTGTTTTTGAAATATAGTGTCTAGGTTCTTTTAAAAATCATTACTTTTGGGTAGTCCAGTAACTATTAAATTAGTTCCTTCTTGGTCTATTTTTCAGGTCAGTTCTTTTTAGAACAAGATATTTCACATTTTCTTAATTTTTTTTTCATTGTTGACTTTGTTTTATTGTTTCTTGATGTCTTGTGGAGTCATCAGCCTCCACTTACCCAATTTTAATTTTTTAGGAATTATTTTCTTCAGTGAGCTTTTGTACCTCTTTTTTTCCCATTTACCCAATTCTGATTTTCAAGGTGCTTTTCTTCAGTGAATTTATTTTGCATCTTTTACTTTTTGGTCAATTCTGTTTTTGATGTGTTTTTTTCTTCAACTTTTTTTTAGTTCCTCTTTTACAAAGTTGTTAATTATCTTCATACCTTTTTTTTTTGTATCACTCATATTTCTTTTCCAATTTTTTTTCTACTCCTGTTATTTCTTTCTTTAACTCCTACAGGAATTCATATTGGGCTTGTGTCCCACTTGCATTTTTCTTTGAGGCTTTGTTTGCAACTGTTTTCCATAGTGTTATCTTTTGCTCTTCCACTATCATAGATTTTTATGTCTAGTTTCTTTTTCATTCTTCTCATTTTTTTATATTACTTCTCAACTTTGAACTTTATTACTAATTGAGCTCTGCTTATCTTGGATTGGAAAGCTGCTGTCCCAAGTTTTAGACATTTTTTTCTGCTGCTATTTCAGAGCTAGTTCCAGGAATGGAAAGGTTCTTCAAAATTTCTTCCAAGGTGGTATGATCCAGGGAGAGGCATGGTCATTGCTTTCTTGGTCTGTACTCTAATCTTTATCCAGAAAGGGTTCCCTTGCAGTTATAAGCACTTGCACTCCTCTGAGCCCTAGAATTGTGTATGTGCAATAGAATTTCTAAATAGCATCCAGTCTATGCGCAGTATCAGCTCAGAGTCCCCTGTCTCTTTCTGATCAGTTGTTTGACCCCTTACTACTTCCAGGCTAAGAGCTTCCAAAACCACAGTTGCTACTGTTGCAGATACCATCCCCAAGGTCCACATTGGTGTTGCTACTGATTTTGCTCTGTCTGGACCCCCTGCTGGAGCACAGATCTCTTCTGTCCATTCCTAAGTTGTCTTGAGCTGAAAAATATTTCACCCTGGCTTTTTGTTGACTCTGTCTCTCCAGAATTAAATCTGAGGTGTTACTTTAAGTTGTTTGGTGAGGAATAGTGGGAGAATTTTTCTAGGTTGCTGCCCCTACTGATCCATCTTGGTTCTATCCTCAGCTTATTCTTTTTTCAATTAATTTTAGAATTGGAGAGTTCTTGATACTGTCTTTTCTTTTCTCTGAAGCTTCTACCATAACTCTATATAGGGCACAGTAGGAGTAGATACCAAAAGGAAGGAAATCTAGGCTGGTATTCTCTCTTAAACCCTGTAACTTTCTCTTCCCCACCCTCACCCTGTTTTTAATGAGAGTAATGCTACAGGAATTCCTTACCTTATAAAAGTTTAAGAAAATTGCTTTACAAACCCCAAATGATATATCAATATGTTGTTAACAGCACCACCACCATCATCATCAGTAACCCCAGGGTTTCAGTTCACTGATACCCCCCTTCAGCTTTCAATGTGCTATTCATGCTGTTAGATTTTGAAGATTCTCTACATATCAGATTCACTATAGGCAGTAGACCCTAGGGACATATTTCCTCATTAAATTCCCTCTTAATAAGAATATAATCAACTCTTAAGATATTTAAAAGGAGTATAATATGAAATGCGCCATCTAGGTGCTACAGTGAATAGAATGTTAGAAGTGGACTTAGGGAAGATCTCTGTCTGAATTCTGCCTCTGACCCTTAGTAACTATGTAAACATGAGTCATTTAACCACTCAGCCTCAGTTTCCTTATCTATAAAATGTGGACAATTCTATTCTTCCAAGCTTGTTGTGTGGATAAAGTAAGCTAATGTATGCAAAGTTTTTTGCAATCATTAAAAAGATTTTATTATCATAGAGGGTAAATATAACTGATGGAAAGGATAACAATAATTCTCAATCTTATATAAAAGTCTTTAGAATATTTTCTTGCTTTCCTCTTTTTTTTTTTCCCCTCTTGTCTTTCTTTTCCTTAGTTTGGGTCTTAATATAAACTTCATTCTAGTTCCAGTTTGATGTTATTCTTTCATAGTCCTCTTAATCTGCTTTTTTCAGTGTTCATAGACTGGAACTTTTCTCATACATATTCTAATACAGGGATGTTTGGAGCCATTTCGAATTGTATCCAATTGTTAAATTTTGGATGTTTTTACACCTTAGAAAGAGACATTTGCTATAAATCACATGATAATATATTGTTTTGTTGATTGTCTAGACTTTAAAAAGAGGTGGAGAAAAGGTTAAACAATGCAGATTAAACTTAAAGGTGTGTCATGTATACATTTCCCCGCCCCCCCACCAAAGAGCCAGCCAAAATTAAATATTTATGTGCCTACTCTTTCTCTCATCAGAGGTTCCAAGAACATTTCTTCCCTTGCTATGGTGGAAGAAAGTCTATTCTACATTCAAGAGTCGGAATATTCTGACCCTATTAGAAACTACTCAACTTTTATGGAAGCAGATTCAATACTTCATGAAATTCTTCTTCTTTTTATGGCTTTGGTCTTTGTATCTATGCTTCTCACAGCTGGCTTCTTCCAAAAAAACTCATGCTTTAGATCTGAAGTTTGATCACTTGAACAAAGATGCTCAAAGAAATTTAAAGATGTTAGGGAATAGAAATGAGGAAGAATTGGGGGGGGGGGGCTTAGAGAAGATACAGAAATAGCATGTGGATTGCTAAAATTGAGATTCATTAAGAAGGATGATTTGGTTGGATTTGGTTGGATTAGTAATAAATACATGTAGAGAAGTAGGTTGGGATCAGATTGTGGAGGGTTTAAGTTATTGGGTAAGGAGCTTATATTTTATCCTAAATGTAATAGGGAGTCATTGAAGATACCTGGAGGAATAATTAGCAGTCTAATCCATAGGTACCTTAGGAAAATTCTTTTGACAGCTGTGTGGAGGAAGAATTGGAGAAGAAAGAAACTAGAAGCAAGTAGAGCATTTAGGAAGCTAATAAAATAGAAGATAAAAGGTAATAAAGGTCTTAAGGTGACCGCATATTTCTTAATCTCTTTGGATCTCAGGTTCTTGTCTGTAAAATTAGAGAGGTTGAACTTGATTATCTCTAAGGTCTCTTTCAGTTCTATCTTTCAGGATCCTATGTAATCAGCTACTCAATATACATCAACACTTATATTATATATATATAAAACATCATATATATGTAAATATATATTTACACTATATGGATCTCAGCCTTTAACTTGCATTGTTAGATTAATACATATTTGCTTAGTTACCATTCTTCCTATACTAAAAAGATGGGTTACTCTTCACAATTTCACAAATTTCTTTAGAGAATCTAAAGATTCCATCCTTTGCTGTACTTTGCAAAAATAGCATTTTATGGTCATAACAAAATGTTTTATGAAAGTAGTTTCCTTGCTACAAATAGGAAATCACAACTGTACTGTTTTAAAAGTTCAAAAGGCCTTCTTATCTCTATCTCCAATGCTTTCAAACAAGAGAATTCTTCTATAAGAAAGAAGCCTCTTATTATCTTTGGATCCTTTTACACATTTTCCCCCTTAGGATAGTTTCTACCCATCAACTGGTCAAAACTGCCACCTACTGGCCAATACTGAGATCTGCTTTTCAGTTCTCTACAATGTGAAATAAATAGTGAAAGTTATGTATCCTGTGGTAAAGTCCTACATTTCCTTCAGAATGATCAGGCTAATTATGAGAATTAAAATTAAAGCAAAGACCATTTTAAAGAATGTACTTCCTTCCAGAGTGAAACAGAAAAACCAACTAGCACAAACCTGCCAATAAAGTCATCCCTCTTCCCAGCATCTTTGTCCCATGCAGTAATATCAATAATTCCTCCTCGCTCTTCATAGAGATGAAAGTCAAACTGTTCCCTCCACTGAGGATTCAAAGTTTTTGGCATAATCTGGAAAAAAGGAAGAAGAAAGTAATTATTGCTTTATAATTGAAGTTCCTCTTGCCTATGACACAAAATTAAATTTTAGGTATTAATAGAAAATTATATGCACTTGTCAGAAGCCTTATTTAAAAAAAAAAAAAAAAAAGAAAGAAAGAAAGAAAGAAATCCCAGGAACCAGAGATAATGGGACAGATTTACCATGCTTACTGATCCCACTAAAAAAGGAGATTCCATATGATGGTTTGTCCTGGAAAATGAACTGTTTCTCTTGAGGGAGGAACTCACCCCCAGCCATCCTTAGTAAAAGATAGGAGACAAAGCTAGATAACAATATGAGAATCAGACTGTACTATTCTTAATTTAGGAAGAAAAACAAGCTGAAAACATCAGTTAGACAATATGAGTGATTCTTTATAACAACAGTCAATGAGTGGTGTTATCATATTACAAAGAGGAAAATTAGAGTTTCCAGAAATTTTTGTTTCTGTCCCTTGGCTACTCCCAAAATGTGGAGAACTAGGCTGAAAAAAAAATACATAAACTAGACAGATGCTAAGATGACTTTATATTAAGTTTTAGCAGAGGCTCACAGGAATAATACATTTCTCTTATTTAAAAAATGACTATTCTCTTAAGTTTCCACTAAAATTCCACAGAAATAGTTTGCAGCTAATTTTTGAGGTTTGTTGTGATTATAAAGCAATCCTATTCTAAAACAGGCCCAGATAGATGGCATAATAGATAGAATGCTGGGTCTGGCATTAGGTAGACTCATCTTTCTGAGTTCAAACCTGACCTCAGACACTTAATAGCTATGCTACTCTGCACAAGTCACATAATTCTGTTGCCTCAATTTCTTCATCTGTAAAATGAGCTAGAGAAGGAAATGGCAAATTACTGTAGCATCTCTGCCAAAAAAATTCCAAATGGTGTCACAAACAGTTGGACATGACTGAAAAATGACATAACAACAAAAATTCTAAAACAATTTAATTGAAACCAAATCAATAAATATATATTGAATGTATTCAAGGCACTAGGATCAATAGGCATTATAGTCTACAGAAAGGAATTTAATAGAAGAATCATGCATGCTGGAGACTATATAAGGAGATTTATTTATCAAAATATCAAAAGTTCTTTATTCCACAGAAGTCTAGATGAGAAATCTAAATAAAAGTATTAAAATCAAATTATAGTAGAATGGTAGAACATTGATAATCAAACCATTAAATTAGTTGGTCAACAATGCCGAAGCACTTACTGAGTGCCAGGAACTGTGCTAGGTGCTGTGGAAACAAAGAAAGACAAAAATGTGGTCTTTAAAGGAGTTCACATTCTAATAAGAAACTCAACATGTATATATATACTCAGAAGAAGTGTTCACTTTTGCTAGAGAATAATCTCAGAGAGGGGGCATCAATAGGGGGCTGAGGATGAGGAGAAAGTTATCTTGTGGAAGAGGGCATTTGAGGTCATTTGGAATAGAGGAAGAAGTAGGTCACAACTGAGTAGCTAGAGAAACTGGGAAGTGAGAGTGCTTGAGTATTAATGTGTATTCCCCCAGTATAAAGGCAGGAAATGAGGTGGTGAGAAAAGCAATTTTTTTAAAATAACAAAGTAATATATTTTACCTTATACTAATACTATCCTGAACATTTTTTGTGACATTGAATTTTACCTCAAAAATCAAAAGGGTTTACTGAAATTCTAGAATATTAATGTATCAATTGAACAAATATTTGTTATAAGGTAACTTTCCATTTCTATATTTGTATTATGTTTGAAAAATGTTTATGTTTCTCATTTGGGGGTATGAAATACAAAAGGTATGATTCTCTAAGGATATAAAAAGAACAAAACTGTTCTCAAGTAGCTGGCAATCTAGAAGACTGATTCCTAAATAATTTAAAAATCATCACTTTCTAATAAGTAGTATATATGCAATGATTTTACATGTATATGTATACACACATATGTCTGTGTATATTCACACACACATTTATGCCTAATGGTGATCATCTCTAACATAGGAGGGGGACTGAAAAAATGAATAATAAATAAAATAAGAAAGAAATTTATATGACAACTATTTTATGCTTAAAAGGAATATCATATTATACATGATATATTTTCAGTTCTATGTGCAATCATCTTTTAAAAATCATTTAAGAAAATACTTGTTTTGTTTCATAAATTAAAAAGTAAAATAACTTTTAAAAAGTTAGTATACAATGTCTAATCAGTAAAAGCTGCTTTTAAAATAAAACTTGTACACGTAAATTTTTCAAAAGGGGAAAGAGTATTTTTTTAAACTTATGACCAGAGTAGAAAGGAAAGGAGAAAAAACTCTCATTTAGGCCACAGGAGAGAGAAGAGTTGAGAAAAAGGCAAGGAGAGGATAGAATAAAGGAAAAAATAGACAAAGAATCCTAACTGAAATTTAAAAAAAAAAGAAGAAAGGGATGGCAGGATCCATTACATGTTGTATAATGAAGAATTGATTAGTTAAGAATTAAAAAATCATTATTTTCATAGTATCCATCTTTACAGTGTTACTCAAACAATTACATTTTCTGAATTAACAAATGAACTCTACATTTTTCATATAGGTTACACAAAGAAGAAGAGGCAGTATGGAAAGTTGGAAAAAAACTAGATTAGTCAAAAGGGAGAGAACAAGAGACAAGTGCCCAGTGCTAGATTTCATATTTTAGCTACAAAGATTGGAATATAATAAAGATTAAAACCTTACAGAGTAGTAATGTCAAAGTAAGCTACATCTTTACTCAGAAAACCACAAATTAACATTATCTATGTTGTAACTTTACTTTTATTTACATGGTTAAACATTTCCCAATTACATTTTATGCTGGCTCAAGCCTGATGAGTCTTTCTGGGCCTCAAGTTTGATACTTCTTTTAAGGAGCACAGAAATGGAAAGCTGGCAAAGTAAAAGATAAAAAGTGATCAGTGTCACTGGCATATATTGTGTAATTCTTCATCACTGAACACTGGCTGGGAGATAGAGTTGAATGCATCATGCTATTCTGATGTCCTCAAGACATTAGATATAAGAATCAAATTCAAATTGTCATCAAATTCAACCCAGATTAACAAAAAAAAGGTGTGGATGCATAAAGATTTTGAATATAAAAATAAAGCATGACTTTTCCTTCTATAAACTCTAGGAGTACTTTTCATCAGTATCACTGCTTGTAGTCTAAAGATCTGGATTTGAATATCAGTTTCATTATTTCCTAGCAAAATCAAACAACCTTTGTGACTTCTGACTTCAAGTTTCCTTATCCTGGACATGAGCTTAACATTATTATTGTACATCACATGCTATGCAAGTTTGTTGTGGGAAAAGTGCTTTGAAAAGTACAAAATAAAACATGAGCTAATATTGCTTTGTGTTATTGTATTTATGCCTTATTTTCCCCAACTAGACTTCTAGAGGGTAGCTACTGGGACTTATAGAGTAGTTTTCCAGATCAAACGCAGTGACCAATACATAATAGCAAATGTTCAATAACCAGCCACTTGGCTGATAGATAAAACTGATGTAATGTTTTAAAGTACTAATTTATGGATTATTTAACTACTGAGGAATCATCCCAATTGAAATTCCCAAGCATGGTTAATGCTAATGAATACTTTGCAGTTGTATTCGTAAAAACAATTGACATGTATAATGGCACTACAAAAAATGAATTTAAGTCGTGGTGGTAGGTGGTCACCAACCTGAAATGGATGTGATAAATTGCCCCAAATCATTAGTTAACACCAGCAGCAAAAAGCAGACCATTAAACAACATCATATAGGGATTTAAAGTTTTGCCTTGGAGGTAGGTGTGCAACTTAAATAACATATAATAGCTTGTGATAGTAAGAATTTAAATCAATTGCCCAGCAGCATAAGACTATATATGTCAGAGGCTTGTCTTGCCAGATGTCTTGTCAGAGGCAAGACTACAACGAAAATTGATTCTCTTTTCACTACACCGGGTGCCTCTCCTTTTATATAATAATGCACATCATATTGTGTCCTGAAAGTTTGCAATTACATAAAGTAAAAGTCTTAGAAAACATAGTATATGTTAGTTCTCTGTTTTCGCAGAAGCCCTAAGAAAGGATTCTGCTACATTTATTAAAGACTAGTTTTTTTCAGTTTTAAAAGTACAATTGTCAATGGAATTAAATCTTATGAACACAATAAAGGCAAAATACCTTGCTCTTATACTTCTGATGACCAAGCCGGAATTTCACATAGGGATCACTAAATCCATTTGAATCCATGGCCTTGAGGTCTCGCCCTTCTATCAAAGTGATGCTGACTATTCCTCTCCATAAGTGGGATTTTCTGTGCAGGTCTGAGAGACGTAAACTTTGGGTCTGAAACTTTGGGTAAAGGAAAAGAGGGTTACTTTCAAATATAACAAATAATTCATTTGATACTTAAGATTTTTTTTAAATTTTGCTATTCAAAAAGAGAAAATCAAATCAACCTGTTTGAAGATTTTAAAATATGTATTATACATGTTAAATATAATCCCATGGAAGATTTTAGGATCTTTATAAAGAGTTTAATAAATGAAACATCATCAAAATGGACATTTATCCTGTAAGACAAAATCAAGAGTCTGAACTCTTCAAATCTCAACGACTTGTAGGAACTCTAAGAAGATTGGGAATTTCTGCAAATGCTGACAACCAATAATCACCTGCTGCAAATTACTTATGAAAATAATTTATGATATTGAATAGTACAGCCAAATCATGGCAATTAATAGCTTACCTACTTTGGCTTTAGATGATCTATTTTCTTTCAAGTTCTGACTTTATTGTTACAATTCAATCTTCCTTGTAGGATTACTGAATAAAATTCTGGAAGCAAAATACCACTACCACTTCTCTCTCAGCACATAAAAAGATCTGAGATTCTATCCATCAAAAAGACGGATGTTCAAAAGACTTAGATTTGTAGTTTACTCTTGACCTTGATAGAATGACTAAAATTCTCCAAACAATTGGCACTTAAACCTGAAACCTGCCTTCCCACAGGGAAGAGAACTTATAACTTGAAAAATTGTGATTGCATGCTTTATGTGATAAATGCATTCTCCTGATTTCATTTTTCATTTAGATATTTGAATATTTCTTCTTTATTGAATTTTGTCTGTTATATTCACTTCTAAATTATAATTTTTAACTTGAGTGAAACCAGAACTGCATATAAGGTAGTAACACTATCTATATCATTATTAAAGGTAGCCTAAGAGATTTACTTGGTATACAAAAATGAACTAAAAATTCAGCCTAAATCATGACACTTTTTACTTTGGCTTTCATAGAAAATCATTTCTGACTAGATTCTATCAGTGTAAGGAACTCCCAATTAAGAATTCCCCTTACTATACTAATTTGTACCTTCTTGGCAATTTGTCTTATTGGAGTTGTCTGTATGTGTTACCAAAGTGATTGTTTCTTTTTATAATCCCATTCACAATTCTCATTGTTTGTATTCATTTCAAAAGGAATTCAAAGATTCACCTCAAATTCTAAATATTCATAAATTGTTTAACCTGCATTTTACTTAATTTTTTTCACCTTAATTGTATAATTATGATCTGCTTCATGTAATTCTATCTTGTGACCTAATTTCTTTTCCATGACAATAATGTCTCGGTTAGCTAATAATTTTGGGAAATGATGTTTCTCACACAATTGAAGTTTTTTCCTTTGAGGGTCAAAATTTAAATTATTTCTCTATTTTTCTATCTAGCATCTCTTATTTGTATCCCCAATGCTTAACAAAGTACTCAGAGCATGATAAATATTTAATAAACACTCTATCTAACTTTCTATCCATTTCTGATGGAAATATTTCTTTATAAAATGTAGGTTAGATTTTCTGATTTCTTACATAAGGAATACTAGATTTTTTTCCTGGGGTGTCAATATGAGTAAATGACTGGAGAAAGTAATTTCATCTGTTGGGATCTTTGGTTTTTCATCTGGGAACTGAACAGACTTGATTAGATGAGATGAGCTTTAGGGTTCCGTCCAATGTTGATGTTCTTTGATTTTAGGATCCATTAGGCCCACTACATGGTGATAGAATTCTATATCTGCTTTTTAGTTTTTCTTTTCACCTCCTGCAAAGTCAAGTTGTTTCTGTCACTGCTGTTGTCATAGTGCTTCTAATATCATCCTATTTTTCTTTTCCCTTCTGCTTTATTGTTTTTAATTTATTGTGGATTGGAAACCTGTGTAGTTAAGCTTAAGAATTTTACGTTATATACAAATCAGCAGGGCTCTAAGTGAAGGCCCAAGAAGTTAAAGTTCATCAGTTTAGCACAGGGGCTTTGGAATAGGTTTGAAAAATGTTCATGTACTCATGCTAAAGTTGTTCCTGCATCTCTTCTGGCAACATTAATTCACAGTATATGTATTCCTATATCTTAAAATAACTCCAACTACTAACTTCTTTCAAGTGTATGACTTTTTCAACTTACCTGTATCTATTTATATCTATAATTTTAAATAATTTTATTAGGAATATCTAATTGTTATTTCTTTGGAAGTTAGAGTTGCTATAAAGTTTATTGTCCCTGAAGTTAAAGAAATATAAAATGATAATTGTTGCCAATCAAAGGTAAATTTTTCCCCAAAAAATTTTATGGAAGTAATTAAATAAATATTTAAGTTTTTAAAAAGCTGTTCTTCTAACTCCTCACAGGAGACAAAGAACTTGACCTACAGACAAAAAAGGCACACAGAATACTAAATGTTCATGGGGAAATAAAATTAACTTAATGGAGATTTTAGTGCTGCCATTAGTTGTTATGAAATGCTTTTCTATCTGACAAGGATATTTCTAAAATGAGCTGGATAATGGAATAGATAAAGTGAACACTGGTGATGGGGATGGAGATGGGATCAAAAATATTTTCCCATTGCAAAAAAGTTCAACAATAAAGGACTAACAATTGTGATACATACATACATATTAATACAGAGTAATGTTACCCTATTAAAATACTTTCCCCTCCTATCTTTTTTTTTAAAGGATTATGCTTTTTTAACAAAAGTAATCATCAGTATAACAGTTTTATTTTTATTATAAAATGTTTGCAGTCATGACAACATAGAGTTTAAGTGCTAGGAAGAACTAATGATCTTGAAGCAAAACTATTATATAAAGGTAAAGTATCTAAAGATGTAGATAGCAAACAATAGAGAAGTATGTGCCAATAGTCAAGAAAGGTGAAAAATAAGAAAACTTTGAATAGCCAACCACATGCATACAAATATAGGAACTTAACCATCCATTAGTAAATGTATTGCTAATATTTCTAAAACATTATTATCCATTTCTAGCCATTGGGATAGTATTTTGGCTTGCATATTTTGAACATCTGAAGAGAGAAACATTGGACTCATCTGGCAAATGGAAAAATAAACTTTTGTTTAATTTTCTAAGTGGTAATTCTGTTTTAAACATAAAATCCTCCACTTTAAAGATAGACATTTTTACTCCTGGGTAAAGTATGCTGATGCAAATATTAATAATCAAAATTATTTACTGAGTATTTACGATGTGCCTACTAGAATATTAAACGTATATAAAATATTTTTCAATAAACATAAATCATAGATAACACTCCTTCCTCTCCTTCCCTTTCTTCCCTTCTCTGTTCTTTAAAAAAATTCCAAAAGCAAAATTTCCAAAACAAAAAATAAACTAACCACCATCCAAATGTCATTTATTCTTGTATTGATTTACTGGTTCATGATACCAGGTAACAATATAGTATCAGAAATTCAGATGAAGTAGGCATTTACATTTTTGCAATTTCAACTGGCAGGATTTCAGAGCAGGTAAGTAAATTAGTTCAATTAAAATGAGTGTTAATAAATTATTGCCTTTCATCATGCTATAAAAACAATGTGAATAAGGAGATGAATTTTTAGCAAGGTCATTAAACTGTAAGTTTGCTGCTGATATTAGCTTAGAAGGGGGAAGTGGAATGGTACAACTTACTTGTGTATTTTGGCAACAAGGATTCTGGAATTCTGCTCTGGAGAAGCCCAAGGCTGGAAAAGCAGGGGTTCTGTAGGTCTGGATTGAAATGAATGGTCAAAACTCTATGAGGATGTGAACAGTGTGCCTATCCATCCCTAATGTTAAGTGTTTGAAAGATCTTCACAAAACAGTTTTTGAAAAAAAAACAAAAAACTTTAACACTATTTTCTATGGTACCAGAAAAATACTTATAATACAGAAAAAGCACAGACATTATGCAAAGTATATACATGATGGTTATTATTTCCTTTGATAAAGTGATCCAGTGGAATTGGAATTCTAACCTTCCATTTTAAAAATAGGACTTCTGTCAAATATCATTGAAGTCTACAAGGTGTCTAGGTTTCAAGTATAGTCCCACATGATATAGTATGTCCACTTATTGCCAACTGGACAGCTGCCAATTGATTGGTGCCAATGGACCAATCTGGATAAGTGTTATTACTAGAATGATGAACTCTGGGTTTAGAGTAACTCCTGAAAACCATTAACTAACATGAAGGGGGGAGTAATGTGAGTCTAGTTCCTCATTCTCTATTAGATTATTCCTATTTTCTCTGAGTAAACAGATGTCTGAAATATTGAAATAAGAGTAATTAAGAGTCAAGGATTCCTGCAGTTTTTAGATAATATATGCAGTAGCCAAGGGAATAAAATTCGGGTTTTATTACAAAACAAAATAAAATGGCAAGGAAAGATTTGGGGATAGGATGGGGTGGACAATTTCTAGAGTCTCAAACATTTTAAAAATCCATTTTGGTTCTAATATAAAATTATATAAATGAAAACCTACATAAAACAGTGAAGACTCCAACATAATGATTCTAGTTGTTTGCTTCTAGGTTGGGCATTATTACACAATCACATAAAGAATACACCCAAATAGAAACAGACTGAGAGTAAATATATTTGACTTCATGAGACATATGCAAAATAACAACAATAACAAAACAGTACCCCTAATATAATTGAATCCAGCAAAATATTTGGTCTCATAGTAATATATCAGAGACTTATAGTAGACCCAAGCAAAAAAGATAGTGGGGGAGAAAGGACATTGCAGAGGGAGTAATTTAATTGCCCTATGTGATAGAAAATGGCAGTTAGAAGATGATATTAACAGGATACAAAACCTCCTAAAAAGAAAGATGCTGATAAGGTCAAACAAATGTAGTGATATGGAGAAGGAGAAACAAACTGAACCAAAATGGCCTTCTAGACTATTTTGGAAAATAGACAGCTATAAAATTCCTGACAAAATCATTTCCCTAAGATGCCATCTCTGGAGGCTGCTTATCATGTCATTGCTATTGATATTATTTAGTCATTGTCTTCGCCAGAATTTACAGATGAGGAAACTGAGGCAAATTGTCATGAGAAAAATTAAAAGGTAGAAATTTGGATGAATATACTTTGTAATGGCTTCGTATGTGTTTTCTTTTTACTCGTCTGTATGTATATTGTTTCTCTTTTAAGAGGATTAGGAAAGGCAAAGGACTCTTTTTTGTTTATTTGTTATTAAGACCTAATACAATATCTGGGACAAAATAAATGCTGGGGATGGCCAGATGGCACCATGGTTAGAGTGCCAGGCTTGGAATCAGGAAGACTTGATTTCAAATATATTCTCAGATATTTACTAGTTGTGTGATCCTGGACAAGAGACTTAACTCTGATTGCCTCAGTTTCCTCATCTGTAAAATGAACTGGAGAAGGAAATGGCAAACTACTTCATCATTTTGCCAAGAAAATCCCAAACAGGGTCATGAAGAGTCGGACTGAAGAACAACAACAACAAAATGCTCGGTCATTTGTTGATTAGACTGGACAAAGATAAGAAGTGAAATGACAATTGGTTTCTCAGCAGAGACATCCAGGACTCCATACATTTTTATGCATCTTCAGGATGGAGAAATGTTAGAATTTGTATTATTAGTAAACTAATAAAATATCAATATATTTACCAACCTGTGATTTTGTTGGTGTAGGCATTTCCTCTACTAATTCAGACCACAATCTTTATAGTGGTACTAGTACATCAAATCTTAGAGAGCTGTCTGCAACTCAGAGAAGAGCTGGAGCATATCCAGGAGGTATCTAGGCTTGGAATCAAAAATTTGATTCCAAGTTTTAATTCAACCTCAGATACTGACTATGACCTTTTTATAAATCATTTAACCTCTGCTTGCTCACTGGAGAATGAGAATAATAATAAAAGCACCTCTCTCAGAATTACTGTGAGGATCAAATGGAATTGAATGAAATATTTGCTAAATGCTTAGCACAGTGTCTAGCACACAGTGTACTTTCCTTCCCCACGATTCCATGATTAATACGAGTTGGACATAGTATTGGACATAGACTATTGACATAGTCACTTCATCCTGACTCTAGGTCCATCATTCTATAACAACCCTAAGACTGTTTCTTAATCTGCTAGCATATCATTATTATTATTAATAATAATAATAACAAAATATTTTTGACTCCTTACAAAATAGGTCTATCGTTTCCTGATTCTGAACCCAGGTCTAGAAAATAAAGCAATCTATTTAATTTTATCATATGGCAAGAGGGAAAGGCAATAATATTTTTCCTACAAAATCCTTATTTTCTAATAAGCCTCTGTTTTTGTTACCTTTAATTCATTTTTTTCTGTGTTTTTATATATTCACCTACACATTATAAAACTAGTAGGAAAGATATTGCTTGTCTGTTTACAATGAGGCAGTATGTCTGTTAGAGTCCATTTTCCCTCTATTTTCAGCACAGGGGTACATGTGCCTTTATTTAATCAAATGACCCATGAGACACTTTACAAAGAAGAGATAATGACAGCTTTAGTGTGACTGTTTTGTACTATGAACACCCATACTTATCAAAGCACGGTGCAATTATCAGCTCAATCCCAGTCACAGAAGCTTTCTATCTTTCTCTTTCCCTACTAAGCTCATTCCAGTGAATTGCACTCAGATGATGTGTTCCAACAAGTGGATTTGCAGTTCATCTATCTTTCAATTCAGGACTGCCTTTTACAATAAACCCTTTAGTACTTTGTCCAATTTAGTTTTAGAACCATGGTCTTATTAAAAATCTTTGATCTTTTATTCCTTGGAAAACTATTCTTAACTTCAGTGATCCTCCAGTAGAGATATGTCCTTTAATTGTATCCTGAAATTTTCTTTGATAAAATTCACTTTTATCCAATTTGACCAAAAAAAAATTTATTAAATGTTTGTTGTGTTAGAATACTGTCATGTGCTTAGAGAGGAAACAAACTTTAGATGAGAATAAGGCCTGGTTTTCTGAGAGCTTAAAGTCTAGTGAAAGATATAGCATATGCAGATATAACTAAAAATGAAAATAATGTATATTAGTGAGGTACAAAATGTTTTGTCCAAGGTCTAAAAGGAGACCATTAATATTTGTCCATTTTTCTGTCAACTATTTCCAATATTGTACTGAGATCATCTGTAAAGATCACAAACATTTTTAAAAAATAAAACTCAGTTTTAATAATTATAAAAAAGGAATACTATATTCTGATAGTCTCCTTATTTTTTTTTCACTAAAATATCTGATACTTCTGTGAACTGAACATTGGATTACTTTCTTTTCTGGGATGATTTTTTTTCTTGGTCAATGAATGCCAAAAATATATTTTAAAATTATCTGGAAAATCACAATCCCTTGATAAAGCTCAGATTAATCTGAGTTTCTATTTTAACTTTCCTCCCCCCCCCAAATAATAAGACTTGTAAAACTATCATAATAATTCTATATTAGTTCTATTTTTAACAACATAACACTTTAAAACTGCTTCTCGAACATGTATTGTTTTTAAATTCTTAAATTTTTAATTTTTATGTGGACTACTTTTATTTTTAGTTAAAAAAGGAATCTTTCTGACAGGCTAGTTGAAAAATGTTTCACCAGGATTTAGTACTTTCTTAAATCAACCGAAGGACACTCTACACCTGATTCATTCTGTAGTTAGGAATATTTCAGCTTTTATCCTACGTACTATTCTCTTCACCTAAGAAAGCATTCGCTTCATTCAAGATTGCCTATAATATTTAACACTTTTGGATTTTTGAATACTTCCATATTCTTTTTTATACTTTTGTAGAAAAACAAAATGAAAGAACCAAGAGAAATGATATTGATTATTAGACTAACTTCTGAACATGTATTTACACATTTTTATTACATTATTTACACAATATCACTTTTTTTTTTTTTTTTTGCTGAGGCAGTTGGGGTTAAATGACTTGTCCAGGATCACACAATTAGGAAGTATTAAGTGTCTGAGGTCAAATTTGAACTCAGGTCCTCCTGACTTCAGGGCTGGTGCGCTATCCACTGTGCCACCTGGCTGCCCCACAATATTACATTTTTAATGAAGCATCTTGAACCACTGATTTTTTAAATTAGAAAATCAAAATGCTAAACATGAGAACTTCAGTGTGTCTTCCACACATCAATGACTTAAGGAGATATTGAAAAATGTCACACAATGTGAGAGGCATTTAACAGGGAAACCAAAAAGCCATACCTCTAAATAGGTATAGTTTTTACATTTCATAATTGACTTTAAAATTTCTTACATGGACTGCTGCCCTACCTACTCACTGAAATATTTTCAAAATATCTAGAGCAAAGTACAATGTGGATTGCATTCCTCAGGAAACTAGGCTGCAGAGTAACCTGAATGTAGAGTTTTTAGTCAAGGAATCTTGAGTGCAAATGCAATTTCAGACACTTATTAAGTGTGGGGCTCTGGACAAATAATTTAATTCCTTTCCATCTTGGTTTTCTAATTTATAAATGGAGGAGGTTGAGTTTGGCCTTTAAGTCTCTTCTAAATGTAAATCTATGATAGCTGCTCTACCATTAAAAAAGTTATATGATCTTGGACATCCTCTCTACTTCAATTTTTTTATCTGCAAAATAAAGTTGGAATAAATGATCTACAAAGTTCCTTCAAAGACCAACACTTTATGATTTATGAACAACACCTAAACCAAGTACTCAGAGATTGTCTGTTAAACCTCAATGATCATTATGTCATTCCTGTTAATTACATGTTTGATACAAGAAACATTAAGCAATTAAGAATGTTAAGAAATGTAAATGGACAACATTGGATAATTAGAATCAACTAGGAATACTGAAAGTTAGAAGAGAGTATAGTAAAAAATTAGCATATGATAGGTAATAATTGTAAAAAAAGACCAAAAAACCCCACCTCACCATGTAGAGCAAATTGTGGAAATGGAATAAAAACCTGGCAGTATGTCTTCAATAAAATAAAACAGAATTTTCAGTCATTTTGGGTTCCACACTAACATTACGTGTTTGTGAGTATATATACATAAAAGATGTGTATCTATCTATCTGAGATGTGTGTGTGTGTGTGTGTGTGTGTGTGTGTGTGTGTGTGTGTGTACGTGTGTGTCCGAGAGACAGACAGAAAAAAAAGAGAGAGGAGGGGGAAATGGGAGGAGAGAATATTCTGGTCAGTTGTCCTAGATAATGTGGCTAAGAGAATTCATTTTGAATAACTAGCAAAATAAAGTATATATGATCATTTTACAAAAGCCTCTCAGTAATATTAAGGATGCTGAATAATTCAAAAGATGTGGGCCCACATCTAAAATTATCCTCAGATGAAATTCTCTGGGCATTTTAAGAAAATGAATAAACAAATAAGTCATTTCATTGTGTCAAGAAAGTAAATGGAATAACTAAATACTACAGGCCACTTATCAAGAAGTCTTCAATGAAATGAAGGGGGGAAATGATAAGGTTTTAATCCTCAAGTTATCTATGGTCACTGAAAGTCTAAACAAGAGTTCAGACAAGAAGGGGAACAACTACTACAATCTCATTTACTTCTGGAGAGGAGAGACCTTCACTTATATTCTGATTAGCTCAGAGTTTTGCTAGATCATTAACATTCTATAATATAAAACTGTGTTGGGCCAAATCTCTTTAAAATTTGGAGATTTAAGCTATCTAAATGCTCTTTGAGGTAAAAAAAAAAAAAAAAAAAAAGAACAAGAAAACATCAGTGCTTCCATCACAATTTCTAAGACTATGTAATGGTGTCCTAGATGTAAATTTCAAAGACAGGAAAAGTTCATAGAAGGCAGAAATAAATAATCAGCATAGAGCAAAATGTAGTATAGCAGGGAAAGTTAGATGATGGCACTCATAAAAAAGTAAAATGTTGAACTAAAATCTCTTATATCAAAAAATCCATGCACAGAGGTCTCATTTTTCTCTTTCCTCAAATACATGTAGGACTATAGTTTTTTTTTTAATTTAATGAGACATTTTATTTTAATAAAGAAATACAGACTGTGCAAAATGTTTCAAATGGCATATAACTGGCCTAAAATTATTGTGGAATAGGAAAAGACATTTTCAAACACGGTTGAGCTCTAAAATTTAAACAAAATATCCATGTCATGGCAGTAACAAGGCACACAAAGTCTATTTCTTGAGCAGGAAAAAGATGGAAACTTCATGATCTCTCTACATTAGATCTGTTATTTCTAAACAAAGATCTTGTATAAAATTAGATCTAGTGGAATAGGTCACTGGAGTGAATAAAAATCCTCCATCAGTTTTGAATTTGTGACAAAATTCCTTCTTCAAAATCAATAAGTTATAGAACTTTTTAGTCTTCATAAATAAGGAAATAAAAATTGTATTAAATTGAGGTGCCATATATGACTTAGTACTCAAAATAAAAGGCCACTCAAGCATGTGAAAACAGTACCTTTGGTGGTTTGTGTTGAACAGTCAAATTTTCTAGCCCAAAACAACAATCAAGAGTAGCAATATAACATTGAAACATTACCCTCCACCAGAAAGACTTCACTGAGAAAAACGATCCAAGCACTTCAGTTTCTGACAGTTCCTAAAAACAAACAAATATTTAACTAAACTCTGAGTTTGTTTCAGAAATGTTAGCAAAAAAACAAACCAAACCAAACCAAACCAAACCAAAAACAAAAAACAAAAAAAGAAAAGAAAAGCCTATGCTTTCTATAAGTGTTTTGAATGTTCATCACATCTCTACTGAGATAAATTAAGTTTTTCCCATCAATTACATTGAGATTCAGAAAAGAACTTAAAAAAAAAAAAACTTATTTGGATATCATCCACTTACCATTTCTTTCTTGGGGTCTCTTCAATAAATCTCTTAATCTCTAAGCCTTCCATTATAAATAGTAGAATTTATTAATAATATTCAAAACAATTTGTTTTTCAGGTGAAACATTTCTTTTCCTTTAAAAAAGATGTAAAATTATTGACCTCCAAAGTATTTTTAAAAACATGTAACAAGAGTCTTGTCTTTCTGTAACATATCCATAGACTTATACTGAGGTATGTCTAAACTGATAAAAACATTTTTTTTTTTGCTCTGAATTAGGCAGTGTTCGTGTGGTTTCATCCACAAAATGTGCTGTTATTATAAAATTAAAATAGACCTATCTTATAATATTGTTAAAAGTTGATGTCCAGAAGAGAGCATTTGTGGTCAAATGAATTCAGTACTACTATGTTTGATACTGGAAACAATTTATTAAAAGAAAAAAAAAACTTTGAGAAAAGTCTCCACTGGCCTAAAAAATAATCCAGATGTCATGAAAATGCAGTAATTTATAGAATTTAAATATTACTCTCTTTAGAGCATCTCTCATATTCTCTCATATAAGAGCTTTCTTTCATGTATAACATGTTTAATTGATTGCAATATTTATGGTAAAAGAACTAGAATATGAGATGGTGATAATGAACCACAAGTTGGTGCAAGAGTTTGTGACTATTATTGTTCTCAAGATGATAGTTAAAAATCTGAATTTCTCATTAAAATCTGCTTAGAAAATGACAAAAAAAGAATTAAAAGTGGGTATTTGTGTGTATGTGTATGTTTGTGTGTGTGTGTGTGTGTGTGTGTGTGTGTGTGTGTGTGTGTGTGTGTAACTAATCCAGTAGATTTTTCATTTATGGGTATAGTATTAAACAAAGTAGAATGCCTGGTGCCATACATCCCAGAGAAGATTCCATTTTCAGAAGATACCACTTAGAATATAAGCTCTTGAGAATAATGTGTGTATGTTCTTTTCATATCTTTGTATCCCCAAAACCTCAAAATACGGGTCTCATAAGAAGCATTTTAAAATGTTTATTGCTTGATATATTTGCTGTTTATCATCTCTTGTACTTGAGACTCCAGTGTTTCTTTACAATATTGATGTGACTGAGTTCTTAAAGTCTATGCCAGTGATATCAAACTCATTAGAAACAGATCCCTGTGGTCTACTCATTCAAGTGTTTTGCCAGCAATGAGTTTAACAAAACTCTGCTGTATGGAAGTAAATGTCTGAATGCTAGCAGGGCTTAACAAAGTGACAGGTCTTCAAGTAGGGATAGGACCAGTGATGTCTATTACCTCAAGATGAATTCATGTTTGAGGAGAGTTATCACCAGGAGGGCACCACTGATTGATGGAGACTTTTTTCCCAGAGAATCTATTTTATATTTTACCAAGCCATATACAAGTTAGAGAGAATACTAGCCTAGATGAAATAGGATCATTTGAAATTATGAACAAGTATGATGTGACTCATTTTCTTCATAATACTCAGCTGCCTTTCACTAGTGAGGTAAATCGAAGCTTGGACCTTCTGAAAAACTTCTTTAACAAAACACTTTTGAGATATCACAAAAAAGGGGAAAAGACCCACATGTGCAAAAATTTTATAGCAGCTCTTTTTATAATGGCAAGAAACTGGAAACTGAGTATATGCCCATCAACTGGGGAATGACTGAATAAGTTAATGGTATGTAAATGTTATAGAATATTATTGTTCTATAAGAAATGATCAGTAGGATGATTTCAAAAAGGCCTGTAGAGACTTATATAAACTGATGCTGAGTGAAGTGAGTAGAACCAGGATATCATTGTATACAGTGTTAGGATTACTAGGTGAGAACTCAGGTTGTCTGGATAGTGACAAGGTGAGAATTCAGGTTTTCTGGACAATTACAAGGTGAGAACTCAGGTTAACTTGATAGAAAGAGCAAGCTCATTGGCTGAAGTGGTTCTTCCCAGAAGCCCTTGCATTATCCCACGCCCATTCTCTGGGAGGATAAAAAGCAACAGTGGGCCTGGAAAGTGAATCTACATGGAGAAGGATAAGAGCTGGAGGAGATTCAAGGAGAGGACTCTGCATTGCATCAGGCTTGACAGTGCTCTCTGCAGGAAGGGAAGTCACTTCTCTGGACAAGAGTTAACAGCAAGTGCCTGGAGACAATGGTTCACTACAGGAAGAAGAATCTGTCCAAGAGATTTGAGTTGACACAGCAGATCTCTTCCCAGAGAGCGATCCAGCAGCTTCTGGAGACAAAAGCTCGCTACAAATTGGCGCCCAGCGTGGGGCAGGGACTTTTGCTTATCCTGACGGGAGCAGCTTGTCTTCTCTGGACAAGAGTTAACAGCAACTGCCTGGAGACAACGGTTCGTTACAGGAAGAAGAATCTGTCGGAGAGATTTGAGTAGAAGACACAGCAGATCTCTTCCCAGAGAGTGATCCGGCAGCTTCTAGAGACGACAGCTCGCTACAATACAGTATCAACAAAATTATGTGATGATCAACTCTGATAGACTTGGTTCTTTTCAACAATGAGGTGATTCAGGCTAATTCCAGTGTACTTCTGATGGACAGAGCCATCTGTGTAGTGTTCTGTTCTCTAAATTGTAATCGTTCTCTTGGAGCAGATTTCTTGGGGAGCTTCTAGAGGCAGCCTTAGTTTCAGTTCAGTTCAATAATCCCAAAATGCAGCCAGGAGTTAAAGTCCTTTACTGTCTCTTTCCAATTCTTATCTCCACATCCTTTATTTTCTCCTTCAAATCTTGTCTCCTTCACTTGGGGCTTGGTTACCTTTCTTAGAGGCCTCTCTCTCTTTGGTTCCCCGAGAGCTCTTGTCCGAATGTCTCCAGCCAGAAGGAACGTTGAAATGGGAATGAAATCTTGACCCCTCCTGCCTGAATCCTGGCTCCTTATATCCTCCCAGAGAATGGGCTTGTGGGTGCTCCTTAAAAGTATGCTCTCTTAAAGGTCCACAAGTTTAATGTGTGGACCAATGATTGAACTCCTTTAAAGGTGTAAACTAAGTGCATAAGTACCTCATAAGAATCCTAACACATCTTCATCCAGAAAGGACCATGGGGACTGAAAGTGGATCACAACAAAGTATTTTCACCTTTTTTGTTATTGCTTTGCTTGTTTTTTTTCCTTTTTGATTTGATTTTTCTTGTGCAGCATAATAAATGTGGAAATATGTTTAGAAGAATTGCACATGTTTGACCTATATTGGATGACTTGCTGTTTAGAATAGTGGGAATGAGGGAGAAAGAAAAATTTGGAACACACAATTTTGCAAGAGTGAGTGTTAAAAACTATTTTGCATGTATTTTGAAAATAAAATGCTATTATTAAATTTTTTTAAAATAAAAAATATCTAAGTTCAAAAAAAGGAAACACTTCTGAATCTGAATATTGATAGTCTGTGTAAAAATTATACTCCTAAAAGTTGCCCCGTTTTTAGAACAACAATGCAGCTTTGTATTTCTCCCTCAGTGATAACATATTAAGATATGTTTTTTGATTTAAAGAATATTACTTCTTGTGACTACTGAAAGTAAATTCTGATACTCTTTATCGGGATTTTTAGTTAAAATTATTTTCTTTCATTTTAGTGTGTATTATTGAGATTTCCATCGATTCTCTTCATTAAAATATATATAGTATTATTAAGTGTTAAATATCCAAGATAAAAAAGGAACTGATTCAAATATAAGAATAAGAGCTATTTCCTAATAGATAAATAATGAAAGGATATGAACAGGCAGTTGTGAAGAGAAATCCAAAATATTAACAATCATATGAAAAAGTTTTCCAAATCATTAATAATTAGAGAAAGTACATAAAAAACCTCTCTAACATTTCATCTTATACCCATTCAATTGGCAAAAATCACAAAAAATTTACATGATAACTGATGAAAGAATTGAGGAAAACAGGGCAAATTAATACACTATATGTGTAGTTTTGAATTGGCCTAGTTATTTTGAACATGTTTGGAATCATAGCCCAAAGGTCACATAAGTCTTCATACTCTTAAATCCACCAATGCCATAGTTAGGCTTATACCACAAAGATACCAAAGAGAGATAAAAGGATAAATGTGTATAAACATTTTATAGCATTTCTTTTTATAATGGCAAAGATTTGAAAACTAAGAATAGATTATTCATTAATGGGGTATGACTGAATAAATTAAGGTAAATGGCTGTAATGAAATACAACTGAGCCATAAAAAAATAAAGAGAAGATTTCAGGCAAACCTGGGAAGCCCTATATGGTATCATGGAGACTGAAATAAGCAAAACATAGAGATCAATTTATATAATCATATTGCAATGAAAAACAATTTCTGATTAATGGAATAATCAATCATGATTTCAAAGGATTGATGATAAAATATACTATCTAGCTCTTGATAGAGAAGTGATGAATTGAAGAGGAAAAAATGAGTCTTGGAGATTGGTTTTGCTTAACTATATTTATATGACACAATGGAGTTTAGTTTTTTTTTTTTTTTTTTAATTTGGGGGTAGGATTTAAGGAAAGGGAATAGATATTGAGAAAGAACTGATAAACAGAAGTATGTATATAATGATTTTCCATATCTGTGTCTAATGGTAGCCATTTATAGGTTAGAAGGAAAAAAAAGAAATTTATATAACTTTACGATATAGTAAAAAGATACAGTAAATTGTACATAATAAATATACTGTTTCATGTGCAATTACTTTTTTGTTATAATTTGTTATAAAAGTGCTTGTTTTATTCCATAAGCTAAATTTTAAAAAAAGAACAAATAAAGAAGACAAGAAGATCATTGAAGCACCAAAAAATACATGGAAGAGAATAGAACAAAAACATACATTAAGGAAAACAGACAAATAGGAAAGTTTTTAAAATATCATGTTACTTTTTTTATACAGTCCTACTGTAGTTTCAAGCTTCTAAAGTTTAAAGACTTAAGAAAAAAAACAATTTAAAAAATATAGATTTTATAATTTCATATGCAGTCTTCTTTTTCTGTTCTATTTTGTATAAGGAAATGTTCATGTTATTTGGTACTGATTCAATTCACAATAAAAAAGTCTTTGAAATATATCATGTACTAATTATGTTTTGAATGTTAAAATTTTCATTAAAAGAAAACCCTGTTGAAGCTCCATGGCATAAATGGTAAATTTACAAGAATCAATGCTTCTTTTGATAATAAATTTTTTAAGACAAGACAAGGGAGGATCTTGGGCTTATAATTTCATTTAGAACAGTAATTCAAGATAGCAATTAAGTCAGGTTTTTTTAAGATTTAAAATCTGTCAAATTTTTATGCAGGTTAAATATAAGTAAGTGGCAACTGTTCGAGATTGAATTTCTTCTTCCCTCAATTTTAATGATAAGTTATCTAATTTCTCATATTAATTCAGAGGATCTCTGCATAATTACATTTCCCTCCCTGCTTCTTGAGGTAGAGAATAGAACAGACAAAATGAGAATCTTAGAGATTTTTCTTTAATGCTCAAAATTTAATATTTGGACTTCATTAGATATAAAGGCATAAAAATATGAACCATGTTTATATCTACTAATTTCTTAGGCTATAATTTACCTGCTGCATTTAATTATTTCTATCTTTATTCATCAATTACAAGGTTAGTGTCACCTTATAGCTGATATTCTCAAATAAATTTATATCTTTTCTTTAAATAAAACTACTTCTTTTTCTTGTGAAATACATTGCTCTGGGTAGGTACAAAATTCATAGTGGGGTTATCAAGGGTTTCTTTTATCTAGTTTTTCTAATAATGTCTCCCAAACACTGGGCATACTGGTAATAATTTTGCCAAGGTATTGATTTCATTACAAAATATAAGAAAACAGAATCATGTATGTATGAATTTCAAGGTAATCTCTTTTAAAATCATAATTGTGGGTTTTTAAAGTTACTTTTAAAGCCTAATAAAAAAAATAAAAAAGCCTTTTCAGTGAAAGTACCAGTTTAATCCTACCTATGCTAAAATTGAAAAGAAATAATAGCAAGAAAAAAAGAAAAAAAAAAAAGGCAAACAAAACCCACCATGACAACGACTTCATGATTACAGCTTATTGACGTCAGTAGGTTGAGAAGACAAGTATTTTTCCTTTGGTCTTTTTAATATTAATTCTCAAAATGTAATAATCCAAATTTTAAAAATCCATTTGCTTTCTTCTAGCCTTCTACAATCCAAATCTCACCTCAAACCAAATAAACTCTCTTAAAATGAGACATAACAAGATAATTAGAAATAATTATTTTTCAGGGATGAAAAAGGGTCCAATGGATCCTCCTTATATAACTATATTTTTCCTACTTCTTTCCAATCTTCCCAGAGTATCAATAGGCAAGAAAAGCATTTCAAACAAATGAATAAATTTATACAAAGCACTAGGAAAAATCATAAAATGCTTAAAAAATAACCAATAATTATTAGTATGATTCCCTCAACTACATTAATTTAATAGCATCAGAAAAATACATGAGTATAGGCTATTATTTCATAGTTGTTATGAACTTAAATCTGTGTTCCACAACAAAAATGTAAAAAAAATCATAACCAATATATTTATGTTGTAAATAAATGTGTCTTTAAATTTGTATTAGGAACAACTTATGATGGGATTCAAATTCTTTAAAAAATATTGTTCTATAACTACTTAAATACAGCTTTAACATCTTAAGTACATTAAAATATTTAGCTCAATTGATGGACTAAATTTCTAACATTATTCATAGTGGCACTTGAAATTCCTATCTTTTCCATACTACCAAAACATACGAAACAATTCAGGTCTATTAGAGATGTCTTTTCAGAAGCCCAAATGCTCTTTATCAATATAAGAAAAGATAAAGAAACTCATCAAAAATTTATGCATATTCATCTTGAATTAGTTGGATTTCACTTCTTCAGTCTTAGCCTTTGGTGCCACATTTGAAGAAAGTGCCACATATCTAAATAAAGATAACTGAGAAGATGAATTCTAAGAATTTATCCATTTCAAATTCTTTATCTGGTTTTCCAGTTTCTTGAATATGATTTCTTATTCTTTCTATACACTTGATGCAAAAATGACCCCCTCTAAAACCCTGACTTGTATTTTTAAATATTACTGAAAAGGGACAGTTTTTATTCCCCAGAGAAGCCAGAATGCAGTTATCCTCAGCATCACTTAATTTGCCTTTAATTTTTCTCCCAAATTTACCTTAAGCCTTTTTCATTTTTTCTTGCCAATGAGGCAATGGGAAATGGATGGTCCATGAAAATAAGACTTTCCCCATGCTAGAGAATTTAACCTACTCACATCATTACTTCTCCTCTCTCCACATGCATTCATCTGAAATTCCCCATCGGTCATTTTAGAATAAGAGGACAACATAACCTATGAAATAGAATTCGTTTGCCTCCATTATTCTAGTAGATGGTGTGACTTCTTTTTTCCTTTTTTTTTTTCTTTTTTTTTTTAAAGTCTGTCTAAGTTGCCTCTTGTTATGTTGGAGAAGCCTCCTCCTCAATGTTAATAAGGGCAGCATGCAGAATAATGCATGCCGACCACACGAAAGGCAAATCAGGGACCACACAATTAAACATCTTGAATTGGGCACAAAGACACCATGTAATCCAGCCACTGCTGAAGACGGTATTTTTGTCCTTTCGCTTTGTGCAAAGTCATCCAGATCTGTTCCCACAAGAGTCCACAATATTTTAAAAATTCAGCAAGATCAATGTACAAAGACTAGCCATTTTAATGGAAAATTCATTCCCTGCCCTGTTATAACTTATAATATGCAAAAATGTATGATGTTTTATACCATGGGAAACATTATTACAATCAAAATGAGAAAAAAATGTAAATTTTAATCAGCATTTTATAGAGGAAAAAATACCTTCAATATTAAACATAAATAATATCATTTTAAACAATTTTGCTACAACTTTTTTGGGGATACTTTGAAAAAATACTATCAAACTATTTATGGCAGAATTAATGGGTTCAGTGGCATTTTATAAACTGTCAATTAAAACAATGAGTTCATTTAATGTATATTATCTAGAGTCTTAACTGTGGCTCATCACTACAATCTTTACAGTTAACTTGAATTTCAGGGTACAAATGAGGTACTAAAATAATTTTCATTTAGTATTGTAAATTTATTTAAAATTTGAATACATTGAGCTTTACCCCCTCTAATCATAGGAAACCAAAGATAAAAAATTCTTTGCCACTACTTAAGGATGTTATGAACAACGAGGGATTTAATTTTGTTTGGTATTTTTAAAATTATCTGTTTACTCTCTGAATACAAGGTTTTGTTAGAGAGCAGTTGATAATTGTTAAATAAGGACAGTTTTTTTCCTTCCTTATGTCTGAGTGACTGTGTGAGACACTTAAAAATGTGTTAATCTGTTCCTCCACCTTTCCTTAAATTAAAGCACTTAGAGGTTTTACCGATGCATTTTTAATGTGTCATCCTGTGTGTCAGGTTTAACTATGCCCTGCAGACTTAGAGCTGAAAGTGCTCTTTGGTTAAAATTAACAATATCCTTGCCAAAAGCTTTATTAAAAATTACTTCATTCAGCTAAGGTCTAAAAAATTGGTGTAATAGTTCATCAAATGATGCTTAGTGATTATAATAATCATTATAATAGAAATGTATTACTTTAAAAAAGATATAAGCCATCAGGTAACAGAATATAGCAATTAGATATATTCACACTCATCTATATTATAATCTTAAAGAAAGAAGTAAAAATGAAGTGTTAACATGGTACTAGGAAGTACAAGGTGGACAAATTAACATTACTTAAATGCAATTTTTCATCTGATTGAACTCAGATTAGTTTGCTCTCCCACTATCTATGAAACAAAAATTCAACCTTTTGTAAAGCAAAATCATTAGCTCTGACACCTTAATATAACCAATTATTTTATAAAATATTTTTCTACTTTCAGTTTTTCCTACATATATTTGCACAATACCCATATTGTTCTTTTTTTTGTCTTGTTAGACTTTTACATTGAATAATTCCACCTAACAATAAGAAAAATTGCCTGTAAGAATAAAATATCTCAAAAAACTTAATGCGTTGTTATTTATCAGTCCAAATTAATTCTGTCCCATTATATTGACTCAGACCTATTTAATGAATCCAGTGTTTCTCATTTCTCATTTTGGTGAAAATAGTTGCTTACTGTCTCCTATAACAACTAAAAATGGGTGAGGTTCTAAGTCTTCACAACAGAAAATTTTATATTAGAATGTGAAAATGAAGATTTTTATACTCACCTTTAATTATTATTTTACAGAGTTAAAAGAAAATGTCATTATCCAGAAATAGCCCAAACAATTCATAATTATTTACTATTCTGGAGAAGCATTAATAAAATACAACAGATATTTTGAATCATATATTTTTGCTTTTCAGAGATGTTTAGGTTCATGCATATTTTTTCCTTGCTTCCCATTAAGGTTGGATGATGTTTGGTTTCAGTTAGATAACACATTTGCTTCAAATAACATATAAATCAATCTTGAACGGCAATTACTATTTCACTGTCCACAAGCTAGCTATTTATCCTTTTGATTTCAACAGTAAATACGACCTCACATTATGTGAGTGCCACAAGTAATAAGATTTCAATTGAGAGAACCTATTATTGGCAGTACAGCTGAAACAAAAATAAGGAAAGAAATCTCATCACTGAAAGTCAAGATGATGAAAATGATGAGCAGGTAGTTAAGTAATGGGAAATGCCATGAAATGATTCATCCCATATAGAGAAGAGACAGGTATATTAAAAAAATAACAATGCCAATTTAGCTTTTCCTTGTGTGGGTATATCACTTTTGAAAGGAACTGAGTAAAGAAAATGTGATTTTATACCACAGAAAACATATAACGTCATTATATGGCTATATTTAAGTCTTTTCAACAAAGTTAAAGGTTCTACAATAAGACATTGCATTCACAGGAAGCAGCTCAAAGACTGGCTATGTGCCAAATACTGGCAGAAAAAATGAAAGAAAACTATCTTATCTAAAACAAGATTCCAAAAATAAAAAAGTAATTTGAACTGTGCTTTTACTAGAGAGTCAAATGACTTTAGTATATGGCTAAAATAAAAACATAGCACCAGAATTCAAAATGCTAGCTGTGAAATATAGATATAGTGTATATTTATAAACAATGGGAACAGTAATATCATACAGAGCAGAGGGAATAATAATGACAATGATGATAATAAATAATTAACATATAGACAGCTTTAAAATTTGCAAGCATTTTACTCATTTTATTCTCACAACAGCCTAGGGAGATAAGTGCTATTATTGTGCCCATTTTTATAGTTGAGAAAACTGAGGCAGACAGAGCTAAAGAGACTTCCCCCATGTTCACACAGTTAGTTTTAGTATGGTTGTGAGAAATGTGATATACTGGCACAGGACCATGCAGCAGAAGGTGCCGTGCTCTATGGACAAAGCAGAAACACAGTAATACAAAGGAAAAGATGCACAAATCTAGAGACATCTTCACCTCAGTGTTTAAGTGGACGATTTGTACCTGACCTGTGGCAGAGTCTTCTGAGCTCATATTGGACTGATCAGCCAAAGTCAAACATAGTGTGCTTGACCTCAGTGTAGTGATGTGATTGATCCTCTTTGATTATGAAGGATAAACATGTCTCTGAGTTCAGGTTTTTACACAAGCCTTCCTGATTATTTAAAAAACATTAACAGGGGCAGCTAGGTGGCACAGTGGATAGAACATCAGCCTTGAATTCAGGAGGACCCGAGTTCAAATCTGGTCTCAGACACTTAACACTTCCTAGCTGTGTGACCCTGGGCAAGTCACTTAACCCCAGCCCCAGGGGGGAAAAATTAACAAATGAGATCAAATCACATCAGTTATTGAAAGGATGAATTTCCCCATATTTATGTCTGCAAATACAAGTTCTTAGGCTATACAACAAACGTATTAAATTGTTAAGTACTCTTATATAGAATGTAGGGGAAACCACCCATGTTTGTTGTTTTGTTTCACAATATTCTTTCCCATACAAATATATTGTTATGAAGGAAATGGTTAAGCAAGAAATTTCAATTGTGGAGCAAAAGTTGAAGAAGATGAAGAATTTAAATGAGACATTGCTTAGAGCAGGGAAGATGGAAAGGCCATTCCAGTGCCAATGGATCTGCCACATTTGACATAGCACATTAGAAATTTATGCCACCAAGTTCCTAGTAAATTCTAAGTGATAATTCAGTCTTTCTGTTTAAGCAAAATAATTCCTGGCTGGCTATTTAGACTTCATTGAATATCTCCCAAATCCACCAAAGTTCTGTATCCTTCAAAAGTAAACAGATATTACTCATTCCCAGGATGGTGATTAACTTACAGGAGTTTTTCAGACATCATGGTTCTAGGAACTTTATTAAATGACTTTGAAAGTAAGACAACTAGCTCTGCATTTTCATTCTTTTTTTATTGTTTGCATTTTGTTTTCTTTCTCATTGTTTTCCTTTTTAGTCTGATTTTTCTTGTGCAGCATGAGAATTGTAGAAATATGTATAGAAGAATTGTATATGTTTAATATATATTGGATTACTTGCCATCCAAGGGAAGCGGTTTGGGGGAAGGGAGGTAAAGTTTTGCAAGGGTCAATGTGGAAAAATTATCCATATATGTTTTGAAAATAAAAAGCTTTAATAAAAAGAGAAAAATAGCTCCTACATGGGCATTAATTTATTTCTTCTGCTTTATTAAAGTAGCCTTGATAGTTCTGGTGACTTTGTGCTTGGGTAACATATACCACAGGCAGCTGGTTGGTATAGTATAGGGTACAGGGTCCAGAAAAATCTGAGTTCAATTCCAGTCTCAGACATTTACAAACTGTGTGACCCTGAACATATCACCTGTTTATCTCAGTTTACTCATCCATAAAATGAGCTTGGAGAAGGAAATGGCAAATCACTTCAATATCTTTGCCAAGAAAACCCCAAATCAGGTCATAAAGAATTGGACATAACTGAAGCAACTGAACAACCACAACATAAACACCGGTCATTTGCAGGTAGAAGTTTTCTTGTTTGCATTCAGATGGATGCCATAAAATGTTATTACTCTATTTACTGTATCACTTTGGGTATATTTTCTGTTATTAGTAATATTTTTAGAATAAATAATAAATTTTAAATACTGTTTATAAGTTTATATAAAATTTAAATAATGGGGAAATTGGCATTGGAATTAATTAATACTAAAATGATGCTAAGAACATTTTTATAGATTGTTTGGAAGGTTGTTTGGGTGAATTTTTAAGGACATTTTGAGATAGCACAGAGGAAGATATGCTATGATCTCGTGTATCACAAGTACACAATGAATACTGGTTAAAAACAAGATTATTTAGCTAAAGGTGACATATTCCTCTCCTAATATAACATTTTATTTCTTTCCAGTAAATGTACTGGAATTTAATAATTAAATACACTGTACACTGTAAGAGATACTGATACTAGAATAATACTCTTCTATATCTCAGATCCTTCTCCCTGGAGTAAAATTTTACTTCAAAGCATATATTTTTACTAGAAAGATAACCCCAATACCCACTTGCAACCACATTACAGTTAGCATATATTTTTCTTCATTTGGATCTTGACATTCGCCTAGTGAACTTATTTAATTTCCATTTCATCAAACTAACTTTGAAATAAACCATTGTTTTTTTTCTTTGTGTGTCTCTCCCTCTCTCACATACATATACACCCCCCCAAACAAAAAGAGGTGTATATATATGTATATATATATATATATATATATATACACACACACACATATATATATACACACATATATATACATATATATGTATATGTATACATATACATATATATGTATATATATACGTATATATGTATGCCAATCCCCACATAATGAATTTATGCTATGTTTATAAATTTATAAATATAATTTATTGCACTATATAAATGATAAGAAACTTATTTATATATAAATATATTTGCATATGATATATTTATATATAATTTATATGTTTACATGTAAATATTCACTTATAGATATCATACCATTTGTGACCTATAGCGTATCTCCCCTTTGCTTTCTTCCTTGAACCACACCTTCATCATTTTGTTATAAACATTGCCTGGACAACACATTTCTGATTTGGATGGTAAATAGGCATAGCAAAGATGGCAATAACTTTTAAGTATATCAGACCTTTGTTATATGGGGTTCATCTTCGGTAGAACACAGAGTTGGAAGGAGCCTCAAAAACCACTGGTCCATTTTATTGGCATGGGTGGGGGGAAAGGAGAATGAAGTCTAGGAGTTAATTCCCCAAGGTGGCAAATTCAGAAGCAAGATTCAATCTCATTATCTCTGAATCCAGAATCAGTGGATTCAGTCAGTCTCTGAATTGTGCTACGATGCTTCCCCATTTCTTACTGATTAGAAGCAGGATGGGGTGATGAGTGATTCATGGTATTATTTAGAAATACATTCTATCAGCCATTTCTTCAGCCCAAGATGGACATCTTCTCTGCGTCTTAAGTTAGCAATATACTTTCCAAGTCTGGAAGAGTGATATTTTAATTCATTTCAACAGTCAGTGGATACCTACTATGTTCAGGACACTATGTTTGGCCCAGGGAATAAATACAAAGTTAAAAATGAAATAATTTCTGTCATTTAGACATTTTTTCTAAATTTTAATTTTTTTTATATTCTCCTATATTCTACTTGTAGAAACCAACATATAAAAAAGTACGTTTATTAAAATATCTATTCAGAGGAGTGCAGCTGTGTTATTGTGGATAGAAAGCTGATTTTAGACTCAGGAAATATGGAGTTCAAGTACTGCCTCTGATATATATTTGTTATATATTGAGTGTTTCTTACAGAGATGAAATTACACATTATTTCCAGGCTATTATATTTTAGTAGTAATATTAAATAATAAGAACAAAGTAAAAATAGTACATTCTTATTTTCAAATTGTGACCAATAGTAGTAATAATTTAATCAAAGAAATCTAATATAAAAAGAACTTGCCTCAGAAATTTCTATCATGTCTTAAGTAGCTATGGACTATCTCAAAAGTGTTAGTGCAGTTTTAAGGTCTTAAAACTTCAAACTTGACATTTTGAACTGATCATGGCAAAGATGATGCAACATATTACAAAGACACTCACATGTATGTATAGAAGCATACATATGCCCACACCAGATCTGTATGGAGAAGAAATTCAGAGGGGAGGGGTTTAGAGGGACATCACCTCCAATCGGTTCCACCAGGAAAGGACTCCTAAGGAAAGTGTGTTTTTACCTGAGACATTTTAAAGTTTAATCTGAATTATTGATATATTCTCATGATTAGGTATAAACAAAACCATAAATTAAGCTCTGATTTGCATGCTGATTTTGAGTTTTAAAATTCTAACATTTAAAATTTAGTAATCAGCTTTCACAGTGTAAAAGTTGGCTCCAACACATCCCTAGATTCAAGGTTGTTATATTCGACTCTGTGACCCTGGGCCATAGCATGCTTATACTGTCTATGGGATGTCCTTGTCAAAGATATTGGAGTGGTTTGCTGTTTCCTCCTCCAGTGGATTAAGGGAACGGGGTTAAAGGACTTATTCAGGACATGCAGCTAGTGTCTGAAGTCATATTTGAACTCAGGTCCCCTGATTCCAGGCTTGGTGCTCTATCCACTAAACCACCTGGCTACCTCCAAGATTCAAGGTACCAATAATTTATTTCTCAGAACAGTGTGTTTATGAAAGAAATGAGGGATTTTCTAGAGCTTTGTTGAGGAAAGAGAACATTACAAACATGAGAGATATCTTTGACAAAGGCTTGGAGGTAAGGGATGGGTCACATTTAACTGGATTGTAGAGTGGGTGAGACAGAGGGATGTAAAAAAATAGGTTAAAACTTGATTATAAAAGGGCTTTAATGGGTAGAATGGTATGCATTTTATTCTGGAGGTGAGAAGATGCCAGCAAGCTTTTTAAGCAAGGCAGTAATAGGGGAATGACACAATCAGATCTATGCTTTTAAAAAAATCAATTCTGTAGCTGTTTAGAGAGGAGAAGAGTCCTTTGGAAGCAGGGAGACCTTAGGAAGGCTGCTGTAACACTCCAGATAAGATGTGAAAAAGCATGAATTAGGGTGGAGGATTCAAAGAATAATTTTAAAAATATGATTGTTCCTAACATTTCTGTAGTCCTCATTTGCAAGATATCCAAATTATATCTATGCCATTAAAAAAAATCTCCAAAAGTAATTTCCTTTATCTTGTGACTAATGACAATGTTTATTAAATCTGTTGCCATGAGACATCCACTAATTTTGAAATCTCTCCTAATGCTCTCGTACTTTTCTTCTATTCCCTATTCAGACCAATTACTAATAACTTCATATAACAAAGAACCTTCAATTTAGTTTTCTATAAAATCTGTGTTAGATGCTTTTTCTAATCTGAGACTATATTAAACCATAAGGATATTCTCTCTGTATGACACCTGATAACCTTTCATGTTAATTATGGATGTCTGTTATGTTTGATTAGAAAGCTATGGAAAGTAATGTAAAAGTTTTCTTACTAGAATATTGAAAGACTTATTGTTTCTTCTTTCTATGGGGAAGAAGCTTTTCTCAAAGAGACATTCTAGAGCAAGTGCTATTAATGTGTGTGTGTGTGGCACATAATCCACATCAGAATAATATTTTAAATACATATTAGAAATACATTTAAAAACATAAAGGAAAACAATCATTCTAAAATACTGTTATCAAAATATTTTTAGATGGAGTTATGGAACCCAAGAATCCTTGGGAAGAGAAAAATCTGGGTTCCTCTCTCTTCTTCCTTTAAAGCCAAACAATCAAGTTTCAGGTTATCTTTCCAACTGGGTTTAATAATACTCTGTTTCACATGTTTTATATTCCAATTATACACAATCTTCCATCTCTAGGTCATTGTACAGGCTATCTTCCACATTTGTAATGTTCTCCCTTCTCATCACAACTTCAGCATATTCGATTTTAGAGGTGAAATTACTATCATCTATGCATTTGAGAAATGATAGGACTGTCAAGATGTTCTTGTTATATTAGTTTGCATTTCTTTAGTGAACATATTATTTTATATTTCAATTTGGAAATATCTTTTCTCTCATTGCTCAATTTCCCTATTAAATATTTTTCTCTCATCGTTAAATCTCCCCATTAAGTCTTATACAGTAAAGAAAAAAGAAGTCATTTTAGACCAAGAATACAAAACTCTAGAGTACTATATACAAGAATCTAAATATACATTTAATTACATATTGCAGATTCTATACTTTTAGTGGCAAAGTAGAGAAGAATACCTAATAGAATATAAAGATATATCATTCTTGTGAAAATCATCCTAAATAATTCATAAATAATGGACATATTAACTCTTTATTTATTTTTAATGAAAACAAGCACATCTTTTTTCTTAAATACCCTGATTTGGCTTTTCAGACATGGCCCTAAAATCAGATATAACATGCTCATAAAAATATCATCTATTATTTTGTGGGAAGGAGAAATTAATAAAACAAAATATCAAAAAAAAATTCACTGTTGCCAAATAGTGTCATATCCTGCTATAATGCTACATCTGAATTGTTTGGGGAAAGTAGAGATCTACATATGAGAATGCCATACTTTCATTGAAGCCTATTATAAATCAGGGCATCCCCAAAGTCTTAATGCTGTTTTTAAGCTGCTTAAAATGGCAATAAAATTTTTGAGATATACTTACATTATCTATAGAATAAAAAAAACCTACTTTGAAAAAAGTTTTTAAAATGACCACAAAACTAACAGTTTTATTACATAATATTAAAATATTAAAAAAATTAAAATACATAAAATAAAAAAATTACAAAATATTAAAATGTAACTATAAAGAGAGGAACCTAATATAAATAGAAATGTAGAACTTTCTATTTCCCTGAATAGTCTTTAACTTTTACCTGTAAGCACTAAAAATCTGATGCCCATGATCAGAGTTAATAAATACCTGACCAGAAACACATAAAAAGTATACATTTCTAAATGTAATTATATACCAATAAAGGCATTCCTTTCCAAATATTTCTATCATGAAATGTAGAAATTATATGCATCTATTAAAAAGATAAATCTGATTTTAAAAGTTGCCATCAATCCTCTTTGCACAAAAGGATTTACATGTATATCATGAACCTTTAAAAATACCCATACACCTTACAAATATTCCATTTTTTCATCATTTAAAAAAGTTACATACGGAAACAACAAAATGCAAAAATAAAAGAAGAAAATGTGATTGAATTAGAAAGGGAGGAAAAGCTTGCCATGTACCAGGGTCTAAAAAAAGTTGCCATGATCTTTAAAATGAGCACTGACTTTTTAGAAGAAATAGGAGCAAATGATATTGAATAAGAAAACACTTTGCTATTGTTTCACGACCAATTTGCATGATAGTTGAGGTTCATGCTAGTCATACACATAGAACAAAAAAACCTGGCACTCAAATAGTGTCACTACCACTGAAATAATTAATTACTTAGTTAAGGCTTCAAATAAGAATTCAAGAATAAAACAGCTATTGGACTCAGACTGCATTCATTCCTGATGGTCCTTTTTTTTTTCTTCTGAAAATGTGTTCATATACCAGAAAGATAGTACAACTGCAGGGCCCAGTTTGGAGCATTCCACTCTTATTTTTCCAAAGTAGAAATGCAAAAAATTGGAGAAAGGAAAAAAATCTTTCTTCATTGGCACTGCCCTGAGGGACCATCTCTTGGTTTCTAATCAGTTGTAGTGACAAAGAGATTTTCTAGACCCTGTTGTGTGACAAAAATCAAATGCTTAAGATGATGTGGAAAAGTTAGTGAAGGCAAAGCAGATCCCCCTCCGAGATAGTGGTGGGGTTCACTCAGTAGAGTGGCTTCTCTCTTTAAAAATGTTTCATAAGACTGGATTAAAATGTATGAAGAGGGAAAAGTTGAGGTTTGTTGTTACTTTTTTTTTTTTTGGAAAGTGATGAAATTCTATGGTAGAGTTTGCAGGATTATGAAAAAGATTTAGTAAAATAGCTGACAGTTCTTTTCAGAAAGAAATGCTGAAGACCACATGCTAAGAATTACCTTACTTGATCTTTTCCAACTCTTCCTCATTAGCATGGTCTGTAAATGAAATAAAGCAGTTTAATTACCTTTCTACTCATATACACAACAGGGCTGCCAAGTGACTTAAAGGACCCTCCACATTTTTTCTAAGCTCTCTAAAAACAAACATTGACAACAAAAACTATACAAGACAAAAATAAAAAGAATAACAGAATACAACTACAAGCACTTTTCACATTTAAGCAGTTTATCTGGTAAGAGCTTAGATTGGTTATTCTTTTACTGAAAGAATTCCAGATACTATTGGAAATAAAGACAGCACACCTCATTTCTCTGAAATAATTTTGAATTAAAAATCATGAATTTTTAAAGTATACCTTGTGAATGAACAGCCAACAGTACATAAAGCAATGATTTTTTTCTATTAAAGAAGGTAGCATGAATATTCACAGTCTCTATAAAAGTGAGTTCAACATAAACTTCTTAAAAAATACTACAGAACTATAAGCTTTCCCATCAGTGCTCCCTTAAATCCAACCTAATTATAGTTTACCTTTATCTATATGCTAGCAAAAGTCTCCTTAAATAATAGACCACAATTTGGTTTCTTGAGATATCCATTAATTTTATCCATATAGTTGTTTTTGTTTCTGTTACTATTACTCCTACTCCTACAGCTACTGCTGCTGCTGTTGACTATAAGTCAATTATTTCATCAAAACTTTTGTTTCAAAACACTGTTTGAAGCTTTAGGGAAAGAGATTTCTAACCAAAAAGTTCCTCATCAAGCTTTAGTTTTGCATTATTCATAATGTATGCCTCAAAATTGTCTTTCTGTTGTCTAACTGTAAATGACAAAAGGCAAAAACAAGGGTTTTGCTCTGCTAATGAATTTCAGGAAAGCTTTAAGTAGTAAAAGTAAGAGTTTATCCTTTAAGCAATGAATCTTCTATACCCTACCTTATTTTCAAAGTCCTATTTAATGTCACATAAAGTGCATAATTTACACAAAGGAAGTTAAGCACTACAATACAAAAAATATAGTACTTCTGGAAATGTTTGCCATATCTAGGTGGGGGATAAAAGTCAAGGACATATAATAGAACTTAGATGGAGAAGCATTTGTTACACAGAACACAATAAAGAACGGATCTGTTTTGAAGCCAATCCATGAGGATTTATTTATTAAAGTATCAACAAGCCCTTGCTCTTAGGTTGGCCAATGTCAAGGATTTAATGTATAAATTTGTGATCTTAAACTTTTAGTGAAATTGACTTTTTTATTTCCCTAGATAGTAATTATATGTGTTATTAATAACGTTATAAATATATCAAATTTCAAAAAAAGAAATATTTACTGAGGCTATAAAATCTTTTGAAATGGGCTCAGAAGACTTTACACACCTACAATCCCCTCAAACAGTGTAAATACAAAAAAATTGTATATTGTGTGTGTGTGTGTGTGTGTGTGTGTGTGTGTGTGTGTGTGTGTGTGTGTAAATGATGAGGTGTGAGAATTGAGGGTAAGAGATCCCTTACAGCAATGGGATCCCCTTGGCCCATGGCAAGTTTTGCAAAAGAATTCACAAACCCCAATAAATACAGGCATGAGGTTTGTGGCAAAGAATGGGTTTATTTATGCTCAGAAGACAGCTTTCTTAGTGGGCAAACTCCTGATAGGAATTAGCAAAGATAGGTTTACACTGAGAAGAAAATATCTTCATTAGTAAGCTAAGTCCAGAAAGGCAAAATAGCTAAGATTTGGGGTTTGGAGTCATCTTTTATTAGCCTTTTGAGGTCTGGGGCTTCTTCCATCTTTGGCCCCCAATTGAGGCCAATCACCCTCGATGAATCTGATAGACTGATTTTCAATTCATTTCAATTCTATTGAATTCAATTCAAAATTAAATGAGATTACTTATCTTGGGAGTTGTCTGGGAAGAATGTGCTCCTCCCAGAGGCCAGAAAGGTTTGAGAGTCAGGAGTACCCTTCCCCCCAAAAGGGGACACAGTTTACATCAGCCTCCCCCCAAAGATTAAATTTTACATTTACATTTACCATTTACATCACAAAGATACATATATTTTATATATAATACATTTACATATGTCTGAGGCATAGAAAGTGGATAGAATACCGGCCTCCAAGTCAAAAAGAGATGTAGTAGAATCCCACCTCAGATATTTAGTAGTTTTATAACTATGAATAAGTCACTCAAAATCTTTCACCTCCAGTTTTCTTATCTGTAAAATAGAGATGACAATATTTACAGTACTTACACATCTGCCTTTTCTCCCTTTCCCTACATAGAATAACATTTCCCAAAACAGGGGTGGGGAACATCCCACAGGTATAAGGCCTTCGAAATCATTTCCAAAGGCAACCACAGGTGATGATGAGCTGAAAGCTAGGTATAACCATCTCCTACTACTTAAGTTCTATAACCTGATAGTTTTGCATGGTCCACGAATGACGTTTTTATTATCCAAATGGCACTTAGTAGAAAAAAGGTTCCCCATTCCTGTCCTACAGGAAGTTAATTTATTCAGCTTTAGCATTTTTTACTAGGAAATGAGTTGTCCTGATAGGTAAATGAGTACTAATTCACTTTACTAATACTATCTGGACATCTTGGACATCCTTCATATCTATCTACTTGGGACATTCTGCTGTTTGTTATTTTGCTGCCCTAATCTTTTAAATTCACATTTCCACAGGATAATTGCTATGATATAAAGTACTTGACAAAAATACTTGTCAACTATTATTACATATAATATACATGATATGTTATAGATCCTTATTTGTGGATTCTTCCCTATTCTATTCAAGTATGCCTTGACCCCACCTTAAAAATTAGAACCTAGTATTCCTTCAAACTATCACTTTTTCTCAACTAAATTCCTAGAAAAAGCTCTACATTCCTTATGTCTACACTTCTCTCATTAATTTCTTAACCCTTTGCAACAATGGTTTCTGACCTCATCACCCAAATGGAACTATGTTCTCTAAAGCTTCCAATGAGCCAAAAAGACAATACACCAAATTACCAAATCTGATGGTCATTTCTCAGTCTTCATCTTTCTCAACTTTTGCAACATTTGATATCACTGGCCACCATCTACTCCTTAAATGAAAACTATAATCTCTCTTCTTTGAATTTTGATGAAACATCTTTTTCTTGATTTTCCTTTTACTCTGATAAATCCTTCACAGTCCTATTTGTTGTTTCTGCCTCCACAATATCTCTTTCATCCAAACTTTTCTTTCTACTCATACTGCCACCATCTATGCTCATGCTGTCATTGTTCAACTTCTGAACTACAGGATTAATTTCTCTGCTTTGTTTTCTGCTTTGTTTCCAGCCCATCTCCACATAACTGCCAAAGAAATTTTAAGTGCAAAGCTATGTCATATTGAAAAATATATCAGCTATTTTTATTACTTCTATTTTAATTATAGAATTAAGTGATCCTCTTTAGGAAAAGCTAGCCCTAAATTAAACCAGACTAACATAGCCTCTTAAATCTAGGTTACCTACAGATTTAATGAATAGAATGAAAAGATTTTATCATTTAGTAGTAGATAATTTAGAAGAATAAAATAATCATAAGATTATAAGGTTTTTCAAAAGGCTAAATTTCCCCTTCTAGGAGAAAGTGGGGAGGAAGTTATCCCTTCTGGCTGTTGGAGAAAGGTTAGCCAAAGGTTATTTTTCCAACTTTAGTGAATAAGGCCCTCACCCCTTTTTTTCTTTAACTAGAGTCTAAGTTCAGTAATAGAATCTTGTAAGGAAGATGGGGGTGACTGCTGACCACTGACCTCAAGTTCCTCTTTCCCAATAACTTTCTGATTATAGAAAATACTACCAGCAGGAAAGAACTTCAAGCATAAGATTAAGAAAATCCAGGAGAAGCCACTGTCCAAAAACATTATGTTCAAAATTAGTCTCTGTAATTTTCCCATTTCTTCTCTTTTATTACAAAAATCCTTATCTGTAAGTAATTCCTGGTCTCTGACCTCTGAGGAGTCAAGTGATTTGATATGATAGGAAAATGGTGCTTTTGAAAATTAAATCATAGATGGCACAGTAGCTTTGTCCTCAGTTTCCTTTTTTATTTCAGATAATCAATTTTAAAAACAATAAACTCCAATGCTTCTCTATTGCTGGTAGGCTTAAACAAGTTTCTCTAGTACTTAAAATCCTTTACAAGCTGGCTCCTACCTATAGTCCCAGTTTCATTATACATCACTACTCTTCCTATATTCTATGGTTTCAACAAACTGGCCTTCTCTCAGTTCCTTGTATATTAAATCCTTTTTCCATTTACTAGCCTTTGTACTATCCAGCCTTCATTCCTTGTATGCAATCTGTTCTCTGCCTCATAGAATTTCTCAAGACAGTGAGAAAGCTAACTTCTCTATGAAGGCTTTAAAGATTTCTTTAAATTATCACATTCTCTATCCTTAATTATCTTGTTCCTGTTCTCTCTCTTTATCTACCTATATATGAATTTAGTTTTTCTACCAATTCAATGCTACTTGAGAGAAGAGATTGTTTTATTTCTTTGTTTATATACTTTCACTTCCTAGTATAGTCCTTATTATATGAGGTATTTTAAATGCTTATTTTTTCATAATTTATCTTTTTCAAACTGTATTATTTGCCTTCCAAAGGCAGGGAATTCCAATTTTTGAATGAATGGTCCACTATAGGGAAGAATTAAGATGTCACTTGTGTCTTTCCATATGAATTTGGATAAATTGTGTACCTATCTTTTATGTCTGTACATGAGCACTGTTCGGTGGAAGGGAAGAAAAGAGGGTCCTTTAGGCAATCTTAAAACTAAATTACACATCTTAAAAGTGCTCTTCTTTTTTTGCACCATGAACTTTACTTCAGCTGTAAAAATATGTAGTGTACTTGGGCATGCGTTGTTAGCATCAAAAGCTTCTGGAATATAAATCTAAATCTCTTGTAATAATGATCAGTAGCTCAAATTTCCTCAAAGACAATAAGAGGAAATAAACAGTTTAAAATATGGTCTGTGATAGATGAGCTGAGGGGAATGATTACATTTGTAAAAGATTCCACAACCTAAATCCATTCTTCACTTTCAATCGTTACTTGAGTGATGTTTTCCTTTAGGCAATTACATAACCATCACAGATTATGTTAAACATCATAGAGCTACTACTGAAAAAAGAATACATGTTTTACAAAGTATTTACAAATCAAATTTTTGAGTGGGATATATTCTGAAATGCTGAATACAGAAACAATCTGAGCAGCATGTTCAAAATAAATTATATCAGAAAAAAAAATCTTGTTTTAAAATTTATTTAATGAGTGCAAGAATCAATTCACTTATTTCCCAGGATTCTGCAACTTTTAACAATAGATAAGCAATTTTATATTTCTAGAGTATCTAAGAAAGCATGCAACACAAATGAACTCACTTTTATTTCATAAAGACTCCAATGATGAAATCTGTGCATTGGAATCTGTTAGAAAAAGAGTCAGAAAGATTTCATGCATGCACAATAAGACAAAACCATAAAGGAACAGGACACAGATAGAACAAGACTACAATTCCAAAAAAACAAACAAACAAAAAAAAAAACTTCATGCAGTGAGAAGAGAAAGAAGATACATGCCATGCAACTTTTTAGCATGCTCCAAACAAATTTTAACTAGTAGATACAGCAGTGAAAGTTGAGGGGGGAGATCAAGATAATATTATTTATTTACATTTTTTTTCTCTTTAAGATTCAACTGTGTTTTCACCTCAATCATATTTAACCCCAAAACCTATGTAACATTTTTGCCTTTTTAGGTATTATATGTCATGCTGTTTATTGACAACTGTGTTTCAAAGTCCTTTTAAAAATGTATTTAATAAGCTGTTAAGTTTTTTAAATCTTTTATTTTTACTGATTTCTCCAAGTGCCATTTCACAGAAGGATAAAATATTCAAATACTATTTCTAATAGGTATATACATCATTATAAATATATCATCAGTTCAACTGAAACCCATAAGATTTTTTAAAAGATATTTTAGTGCTTTCTTATGCTAACAATTTCCTTTTTCTAGTCTGTCTTCTTTCCTTTTTATTTACAATTTTCCTTAATTGAAGTATTGAATAGAATATTTAATTTCTAGTTAAAAATTCTTCATACTTATCCTTTATTTTTGCTGTTTTCATATCACATACATTAAATATGATATCTTTGTGCATAACATTACAATTCCTTTATTATTTAATGGAAAGAATTGCCTGAGGCTTATATAGGTAACATGATTTGTGTTAGATTCCAGGATTTGGGTTATATGATTTGTGTTAAATTTCAGGATTTCCCTCTGTTTTAATACACGTAAAATAAAAAAAATTTTAAATAGGTAGAAAAATACAGACACTTACATATGTGTATGTATGTATGTAAGTGTTCGTGATCAGTATTCATAGATGGCCATGAAAATAATTATAGCATGAATGTCAAAAGTTGAGAAGCTAAAGAAATACTATCAAGAACTTGATAAAAGCTTCTAAGTTAAATTTTGTGATTCCAGAGTTTTGTAACTTTAATAGTGAGCATGATATATGATGTATTAGACACTATAAAACATAACAAAAAAGAAAATTGTTTTTTTACGCAGAGAGAAAATAGCTGACCACTGATGTGGTAACTATTTCTAAATCAGACATCTGTTCAGTTGGACCACTAACATATTAGAGCAAAAAGCAAAATCAATACCAAACCAGAAAAAGAATTAAAGAGGAAGAAACTGCATCTTGTTGAGGCAATTTCCATCTAACTTATTTAAATTAGTGGTGAAGCTTGAAAATGAAATAGATAAAAAAAAAAAAAAAAACAGACTTACTTAACACAAACTATTGTCATTTATACAATGAAGAGTCTAGAATCTGCCTTAACCAAGAAAGTGGAGATATATGGCCACTGAAGCAATACCCATTTAGAATAGAAACATTTCTATAATTGAGAGACCATTAATAACCATTAATCTATATGCCTAAAATAATGAAGACTAATGGCAAATTTGCCATTTCCACACAATTTCATGAGAATGATCTATGTATCAAGAATATGAAAAGAAGATAGGCTTTTGAAAACTACACCATATAACAGACTATCTTGACAATCAAAAAAAAATTTGAACATTTTAAAGACAAGACCCTACTGTGCTTACTGTTTGCTGAATACATTAAACAACGTTATCCTAAAGACTCTTCCATCAAAGTCTCTCATTCATGTCAAAATCATAAAAGATTCTTTTAAAGATATAGTAGAGTTAACTTTGGTTAATAACCCTCTGATTATTAATAGCAGATTAGGCAAAAGACAGGAAATCATGGGTTTATAAAATGTTTCTACCATTTTCATGGAAGATGTATAGTCCAGAATTCTGATTTAGAGATAGATTCTTTATTATGAAGTCTTCCAGATGTTCCTGTTTGAAGATAACAATGTGATAAATTCATCAAGCCCCAGGATCTTGCAGAACCATGGGAAGATTCATAGTTGAAGAAATTTTACTTTCCAGATAATGATATATAGCTGAATGATCAACCTATAAAGTTTCCTGGGAGAAAATGGAAAGGTCCATGGTAGACATTAGGAAACTACAACAGATTACTCATAAAGAATTTCATATGAGAAGTTAACAAAGAATAATTCTGGGGAAGCTGTATGACCAGAAAAAAAATAGACCATGAGCATGAGTTAAGAACAATCTCTGCAGCATGTATGCTCAACTTGTATCCATGAAATGTGAGAAATGTAAAGGAAGTCTTCTAGCACTGCCCTATTAGGCCTTTATTATAGCTTCAAATGCTTTTCATCAGCCATAGTGCCTTCTTTAAGACAAAGATCAATAAGCATCTCCATCTTTTACTTCCACCTCCCATACCCCAACTTCACTAAAATTTCTGCTTTTGTTTATGGTCTTTACCTTATGAATTACCTCAGGTTGGAAGCCATAAGAAACGAAAAGAAAATGGTCAGGATGATCACCATCAAGAAGCAAAAGATGGAACCATCAGCAAACATTCTTTCTAGAGCACAGCACCTGCACTTTCCAACTCACTCCACTGTCCATTTGCAGCTCTGCTTGGTCCATACTGCAATGAATAAGATGGTCCCTGGTGTTTCCCTGTCCTCCAAGCTTTCCAGCATCCATTTATGTTTTATCTTCTCTCATTATATTGTATGCTTCTTCAGAATAGGCTGTCTTTCTTTTTCTTATTTATATGCTCCAGAATATAGCACAGTGCTCAGTATATAGTAAGTCCTTAATAAATATTCATTAAACTGAAAAAAAATTTCCATGCCTAGCCCTCAGACAAGCCTCTTCCTTTCCTTGTGATTATTATGATTCTCTCTGTCTCTTTCTCTCTCCCCTTGTCTCTTGGTCTCTGTTTCTCTTTCTCTGTTTCTCTCTCTTTCCGTTTATCTAGAGAAATAGGATGAGCACTAAAGTGAAATTTAAAGTAAGGAGGTATTTCAGCAAAGCTTATTAGTACTTGGCAATTCTACTCTCTCAGGGTCTTGGAGGAGTTAGTCAGGAAATAAGTAGGAAAAAAACCCAATCCTTTCAAGGAATTTTTTCTAAGCTCAAGCTGAGTATATTTAGGGCATAAGAGAATGACCACAGAAAATTCAAGAAAAGGGAAGATTAAAAAAATTCAAATGTATTTGGGGAATATGAAACTGACAAAGAAAATTCAAGGAAAAAGGAAGAGTAAAAGTTAAGTGTCAAAAGAGAATGGAGTTCCCAGTTCATAAATGTTGGGGCTGGAAAGAACCATTTTGTATATGAGGAAACTGTAACATAGAAATATTAAATAATTTGCCCAAGATCATAACGATATTGTGGCAAGCTGGAATTCAGAAGAGACAATCAATGAAAAGCAGCATATATCCTGAAAACTCAGTTTCTCTCCTCTAGTCAGTTTTACTCAGCAGCCTATTAAGTTAGTTCAGATGACCCATTCCTAGCCACTATGTTATTGTCATTTTTATCATTATATTATTTTTGTTGTTGATTTATTTTAAATTTGACAGATAATTAAAGTTTAGGGCTTGTAGAAAAATGCCCTGAGCAAAAATAATGTTGAGAATCACAGTCCCACTGCTTGATGCTTCTTTAATCTACAATTCCCACCTTTATCCAATTCAGAACAATTAATTATTTTCACCTTCAAGGCCAGGCTTGGAATCATTATAACAGTGACTGATTTTGTGACTAAGAATACAAGTCTTCCCTTTTTAAAACAGGTGATAGAAGTTTTCACACTGAATGTAATTATTAGACATCTTGAAAAATATCTATGGCTTATTCCAATATAAAAGTAGATGTGAAAGAGACCAGACAATATTCATAAGCAAAAGGTAATTTTAATTATAGATAGTAATGTTGAACATAAAGAAATTGATGCTTTTGATAATTCAAGGACAAGTTGAACAAATTGTAAAGCCTCTTGTTTTCAAGATCTCTAAAACCTATTTTCATTAATATAAAATAAAACTTGGTATCATTAACTCATATTTCCCAAATGCCCAAATGTTATCAAGGGAAGAAAAAAATTTACCAGTGTGAAATACTAAAAATGATGTATCCTGCTTTCTTTTAAAAGAAACTATTTTAAAACTTATACAGCATTATGAGGAGACTATTTTGACATAAATGAGCAGGGAAATATTCATCTTAATCATTAAATAAACAAAATTGTATTGGAAAGAGGTCTAGCTTCAATAACAACAGCATGAATAAAACTGAAATATTTTGGGGGTAACAAACATTTTGGGCTTATTAAAATCCCCATGTTATCTACTCAAACTGTGACTTAAATCATGTAAAAATAACATTACATGCATGTGAATCCAAACAGATCCAAGAATCTACTCATTCTTATATAGGGCATGATGATCATGATAATGGCTATAATGTTCTGGACCTGTTCCAAGGGAAATTATTTTTATGTGAAGGATTTATTCCAAAGACTCTTCCCCCTTACCTTTACTTCTTACCTTCCTACCTTCTTCCAAGCCTTAGCAAAATATTTAACATACCCTTTTGGTCTTCTTTCCTTCATCTCTTCCAGTGCTTTCCTTCTGAAATCATCCCCCATTTACACTGTATATATCTTTTATGATCATAGCTGTCTGCATATTGTCTCTTTCATTATAATGTGAGCTATTTGAGGCTGGCAGGGACTAATTTTTTGCTTTTCTTTGTATCCCTAGCACTTAGCACAATGCCTGGTATATGGTGAGAATTAATAAGTTCTTGTTAACTAATTGATTTTCTATTAAAATATGGTTTTTTATGAATGGTTTTCAGTCCTAATTATTCATAAATTATTCCCCTCCCATCTCTATACAATATAGAATCACACTTCCTTTAACTCTTACCAAACATCTTTTTTTTTTTTTTGATAGAATATGCTAAAAAAGGAGAAATCACTTGGCTAGAGAGTTAATTGTAGATATTAGGAATATATTTAGCAAATACAAAAGAATATATGCTTATGTGTATGTAGTTAATTATTAATTGTTTATTAAAGATAATTAAGAGAAAGATAAGCTGAAACTATAAATCTCACACACAAATTAATATCTTAATTGAATTATTTTACTTGCCTTCAAGAAAAAGATTTCCTAAATTAATTAGACTTCAATGACATGCTGAATGTACATTTTCAACAAGCATTTCTTTAAAACACACACACACACACACACACACACACACACAGAGGCAAACATACAAACACTACTCCTGAAGGATCCAAAACTAATACTACTTTAAAAATGAACTCTAGTTCTAAAACAAAGGACTGTAGCACAATTTCTTTATGTAGCTCCTATTAAATTATGCCAAAGTTTCTTCATTCTGGTGAATATTTGTTAAATCAGGTCAGAAAAAAAACCTGACAATATCTACTGATTTGGGTCAAAGATGATTTTTAGCACAACCTTGGCACACAGTAGGCATTTGATTAATATTAGCTGACTTTAATAATGAATATTTTACCCAATGCCCAACTACTCTCTATACCTTGTCAATTTCACACTGCAGCAAAATAAAGTCCAGATGGCAAGTGCTGAAAAATGGATAACATCCAGTGACTGAAACATACTTATTATTCAGCAAACAAAAACCAGAAAGCAGAAACTCTGTTATAAATCCATCTCTTTTTTATGTGCTGTGATACAATTGGTGAATAGTCCAATTCAAATTTTAGTGTTTGGACACTCCAGAGGGAAAAATCTAAAAATTTAATTGGTTAATGAATATACTCTTGAAACCATTATTCACTTGTTAGCTCACCTCGAATTTAGGTATAAAACAGAACTGAAATTAAAAGCATACAAATCCTTTACTTGTTTACAACAAGAGGTTCTGATTTGGTGGAATGAAATAGGGGTAAAAAAAAGTTCAAAGGGTACAATAAATACAACAATGCCCACGGCACTCACAGAAACAGTGAACAAAACTGAATTTTATATGGAGACTCTTAATTATCAACCCCTAGTGCAAAGAATGCACACAATGCACTTCAAACAAGAAAGATCAAGGAGTACCTACTGGCTAGACCTTGTATAAACTTACCACATCCCTCTGTTCTCCTTCTTTTGGAGTAAGAATTACAGACAGCAAAATGGTTCCCAGATCATGATCAGGATAATGTGGGTCTTTCAGAGTTAGAGTCACATCTGTTGGTCTAGGAGATAATAATAACAACTGATATTTACACAGTGCTTTAGAGTCTGTGAAGTGCTTTACATATATTATTTCATTGAGCCTCACAATAACTGTGGGAAGTAGGGATTATAAATCTAATTTTCTTTATTTTATAGATGAAGAAACTGAGGTTCAAAAGAGGCTATTTAACTTGCCCATGATCATAGAATTATTAAGTATCATTAGTTAGGATTTGATCGTGGATCTCCCGGATACCAAATTCAGCATTTTATTGCTTATACAATGTCTAAATCAAAACCATGCATATTATAAAACTCATTTGGATGGAGCAGGTTAAGCTTTAAGGAATATTTTCTATTCAACTTTAATAATTTAAATTTACGTAATGGGTGCTAAAATAGGAGGCACTTAACAAGTACATGTTGAATTGAATCCTTGATTTAGTCATTGTAATTATTCCCTCAATCTGTATAGACTGCAACTCTTCCATATCACAGTAGGCAGTCTTAGTTATTGTAAATAAAACAATTTGATGGCCTTGTAGCCCACTCTGCTAATGATTCTCTCGAAACTTAGCTTAGATTGATCTTCAAACAACAAGCATATTGTTCATCACTAGACCTATATTCAATGTCTTCCCAATATGATATGACCTAAAGAACATAGTTGGTCAGCTCTACACTACAAAACCCCTGCAACAGAGCAGGGGTCACCTGGATATTCTTTATGGGAATAAGACCATATCAAAAAAAGTTCTCTTATTTTGCCAGCAGCTAAATGAGGGTTTCAATGAATGCAGCCCGCCTCCTTTTTGTTTCAATAAAATAAAATACATTTACTTTATGGAGGAATTTTTTTGGTAAGGGAACATTTCAGTAAATGTGCTAGTAGCTGAATTGGCTGGCAGAGGTATTTTATTTTCTCTTTCTTTCTTATAATTCATATGCCTAGGAAGAAGAATAAATGAAATTAAAATCAGGCAGTCTGAAGTAGATGACCCTCTCATATTCTTTCTATTACCATGGTTTTCTTTTCCCTTCCCTCAAATTTACATTTGATTTCAGTCAACTAGCATTTTTAAGCACCAACTGTCTGCTGTGTACTGTGTTAAGCTCTGCAGATACAAAGGCAAAAAAAAATTAGTTCATCTCTCAAAGTGCTCAATATCTATTGAATAAAATCAAGCAGAAAAATAACACAAACCATACAGTGTTTTCTGCTTCTTCTTCATTTTTTTTCCAAATGAAATTGGGTCACTTTTTATATTAATTTTGAACATTAGTTTTAACTTTTGTGAGCTATGTCCCTCTTATAATTTTCAAGTTTTCTTATAACCATACCCTGTAAGCATAGGATACTCTCGTTGAAAGACCAGTGTACTAGGAATAAGAGGAATCAAATTCTGGTCCTAGTATCTCTGCCTATCAGCTGAAAGAACTTAACTAAGTCACTCAACCTGAGGTTCTTATAACTGAATAAAGAACTTCTCAGGAGGAAAAAACACTCCTTACGTTCTACAGAGATATAGTTGGAATTCACCTGTTCTATGAATTTGGCACTGATATCAGGAAGTGACATATGAGGGCAAGAGATGACTTCCTGTGGAAGGATGTAAAAAGGAAAAGAGGTTAGATTGACATATACCATCCACCATCAAGTGAAGGGGGTCTCTGGAACTTGGAAAGAGGTAAGGGAGGCACAGTAATATGGTGACTAAAATGCATTAGAGACCATTTGGCAAAGAGGAAAATAATGGTAAGTTCTTGACATAGTTCCTAAACTTGGCAAAGAGGGAAGACTTTAATTATATGAATACTTCTCTTAGAATTAAAGCTGTTGTTACACTCCTAATTTGCTTAGTCAATGATCAAATCTTTGAAAAGTGGAAGATATGGCAAGGATTATTAGTGTACTTGTATATTCCTATTAGCAGTTCACATATTTTGGATTTTAAATCTTTATATATGAGAAATCTGATAAAAAGATTTTTAGTTTTGCTATTTGTTTCTTACCCTAAAGGCATTAACTTGGTACAAAAGATCTTCAAATATATATATAATTCAAGCCATATAGCTTACTTTTTATAATTGCCTCTATCCCTGTTTGATTAACCTACCCATATAATTCTAATTCTTGAAATAATGTAATCTTTAATATTCAGGTTAGTTATTCATTTGGAATTTATTATAAAACATGATGTAAAATTTTGGTCTAAGCCTATCTGTCATGTTGACTTTCAGTTTTCTCACTAGCTCTTATGAAATAAAGACCTATTTAAAGAGAAAACACAAATTGATAATAATTACTTCAAAAATGCTCAGGCTTAATACAAATCAAAGAAATCACAAAATAATTTCAGATGGGAAGGTAATAACCTTAAAACTGCTTTAAAAAAGCCAAAAGAAAGAAAATGCTTGAATCTAGAAAGATTACAGAGAAACAAACTCACTGCTACATTGATAGTAGAACTACAAAATTAAAGAATATTTTTGTCGAGCAATCAGTTAGTATGTAGTAAAAATAATACAAAAAACATATTCCAGCATCCAAGAGTTGCACTGTCACAAAGTGTTATTAAAACCCAACAACAGCAAAAATACTTTCCATAAAACTGTCTGTAGCAGCACTATATATATACTTGCAAACAAAGGGTAAAAAATCTTGTTACAACTCTAGGGGAATAGTTAGCTATATATAATAGTACAAAGAGGTAATGTAATATTAAGTAAATAGATAGAAATACTAAGTAAAAGTAAACCCCTATCTATGTATCAATGAAGCTTAATGAAATAAAAATTTTAAATTAGAATATACTAATGGAGAAGTAAAATCTTATTAAAAGGAAGAGATTACATAGAAAAGGGCAGGATGGCATCACACATCATGCAATTAATGTAAGAAAGTATGAAGTATAAAAGGAAATTTGGAAAAAGAAACAGAATTCATTTTAACTATATAAGATTAAAGTGAGAAATTAATGAACAAATAATTTTGAGGAAGACAGAATGAATGATGGACAAAGGTTATAACACTAAAATTAATTTAATATAGTTGTCAAATTTAGCTGGTTGTATTGATGCTCAAGTTAAATATAACTAAATATTTTTAAAGCAATGAGTAATATTGGGAGGTAGTGATCACATATCAATTCACATTATATAGCAATCAAAGAAAAAAAGGGTAGGCATAGTCAGACGTGTTTCCTATACAAAAGAGAGAATATATTTTAAAGTTCAGAGGTAATATAAGCAGTATCCCACAGCTTAATATTGGAAAAAGGAATTTGAGTAAAGTGAGATAACAGACTTTCTAGAATGAAAGTTTGGTAACAGTAGTAATTTATATGTGTGAAAAAGGAAATGAAGGATATATGTTAAAAAAAAAGAACTAAAATGGCTACATGAAATGCTCATTAAAGAATACAGATTTTAAAGAGAAATTTATAAGAAGAGATAGAAGTGAATATTTGAATAAATGAATGTAAATTAATGAAATGAAATAAATGTAAAAAGCATTGATGGGCCAAGAACGGGATAAGCATTGCAGATGCAAAAATAAAAAGTGAAACTCACTGATCTCAAGGAGATCATGCTTTGATTGGAGGAAACAACAAACATTTAAATAAATAAATTTTAATTGTTAATAATGTATGGAAAGTGCTTTGTAGACCTTAAAGCACTATAGAACCATTAGTTATTCTTTTTAAAAAGAAAAGAAAATTTTAGCAAAATATAAATTTCCATCAGAAGAATATATTAGAAATAAAAAAGTTCAGATATAGAAAAGATGGAAAGGCAGGATGTTCTTAAAGATGTTGTGGAAGTGCTGATGGCAAAGCCCCTTAGAGTATCTCAGTATGTCTGATGACAGTGTCTGGGGGTTTGGAGAGAAGAAATAGGACAAATGGAAATACCTATTGGAAAGTGGGATGTAGTAACAGTGTAGACAATATCCTCTATCTGACTGTAAAGAATTTAATTGGTGATTCCCATTTCATCCAAGTAGTAAGAGCCACCCAGAACACTAGCAGAAGCATTAAATGTAAGGGAAGGCACCTGATCAGATCAGATGAAAGTATGGATGGGAACTCTACTGGGACAAGGCTGACCAAAGACCAAAGGAGGTGAAGGAGGAGTAAAGGAAGATAGTATCCTTGGTCATGGCAGATCTTTCTTCAATCTGGCTGACAGCTCAGATGGTTCAGATAAGGAGTAGCAGTAAAAGAAAAGGAGCTGGCTGATGAATCTGGATGTGTGGTGTGAAGGAAGGGAACAATGGACAAAGAGTGGTAGAATGGTGTTCAAGAGAATTGAATCCCAATACATTAAAATCTAATAAATGCTAATGGCAATGAAGGACTATTTAGAAGAGAAAAAGTAAGAAAATACCACTGCTTGAGTTGAATAGGAAGGCAGAGAGAGATGACAGAGAAAGAAGGAGTAGATTAATGAGCTTGGCTTCTATTCTGGTCAAAAAGAGAACTTTGTGAAGTTTTACAAAGTGAAAATGTGATTACTTTGAGTGAGAATGCATTTATCAAAGACAAATCAAATTTATTCACTCTTTTGAAAGGATTGTCAGTCTAACTGACTAGAGAAATTCCATGGATCTACAATATTTGATTTTCAAAAAAAATATCCGCTATGGAGAACTCTAGGCTCTATCTTTAGCTCTATTCTGATCAAAACATTTCCCACCTAGACAAGTTTATATTTGTGATATTAATTTTCTGAATCCAAATATAAGATTACATTTATCCATATTAGAAATTATCTAATTCAATTCATCTCTGTTTTAGCCAGGTAAAATATTTTTAGATAATCTGAACATCTGCTGAGAAAATATCTGAAAGGCACAAGATTACTTGTCTTTTTCTTCTTTTTGAAGAAGCATTCTCAGTGCTTAGCACAGTGCCTGGAACATGGTAGAAATGTAATATTTATCGATTTATTATTGGTTATAGTTGAAAAGAATAAGGATTATTGTTAGGTTAGAATTGTAGGCTAAAGTTACTAAATTAAATTTTAAAAATGCATGCAAGGTCATGTACTTGGATTCCAAAAATTAATTGAACAGAAATAGAGGGGAGAAACAACTACAAAGCAGGTAATGTGAAAAAGACCCAGGTGGAGGAAGGCGAAAATTATAGTCCAAGTAGGTGATTGGGTCAACTATGAATTAGTTCATGTGTATGATTCTAATTCAAGAAGTGTAAAAGGACTCAAGTAAAGTTAAATATTACCAAGGAGAACGTTCTATATTATGACATCTTTGCTTATTTGTTATATTTCTGAAATTTAAAAAAAATATTTAAACATACTAGGAAGCTATCTTGCAAAGTTATTTGTGTATGTAAGATAAGAAGCCCTAAAAAGTCAAATTGGTAGTAGCTACCATATCAAATATATTCTATAACACTACATATCAGCTGAGCCAATGCCCTTTTTTAGTCTCTCAACCAACTGGGGATGCCCAAAAGATCTAAAATCAGAGCTATCAAAAGCAAGATTCCCAAATCAGATTGAAATGTGTCTGGAAAATATTTAATGAAATAAATAAAAATACAATCCAACATAGGCATTAATTATAGGAGCTTCATTAGATTGCCCCACTCTATTTAAATTTCCAAAATTCTACTTTTACCCTGAGAAAATGTAGCTAAATCTTTTTGACACTTCTGAGGACTCTGATATACTCCTGGGTATTGATTTTCAACTCCAAATATCTGTGGTCTCAGTCGTGATCACTTTTAAGGATATAGATAGCTTGGTGACCCCTTCACCAGCCCAAAACGCTTGAAGATTCCATCGTCAGTGCTTAGGCTAGCTCTCTGATGACCTGAGACTACAGAAGCCTTAACAAATAAAAGGTGTCAGAAAAGTATTATGTGAGCAAAATTTTCCCAGATCTAGTTTACTCATATGTGAAATGGTGATCATAATACCATATTTGTACTATCTACCTGACAAAACTCTTATGAGATAATATATTTACAATGCTTTTAATTATGTGTGCTACAATACAAATCTAAGTTATGTGTTAATTATTATTAATTTCCTCAGTGGAACAACCATAGTGCTCTGTGTGGAGAGAGGATATTATTGGAATAACTTGTAACCACCTGCATGTTTCAACAGGGTTTTTTCCCAGGTTACTCAATTCTAGAACCCAGTTTGATCCACACTTGGGACAAGTTAGTGTAGGGGCAGATATTTAGCATACAATGAAGAGAACCTAAACACAAATTTTATTTTTGTAGCCAGTAATTTTTACTCTGAGGTAAAATAATAAGTCATTGTCTTTCATCAAAAATGTGTCATTCTATTGCCTGTTTATTGAGACAACACTGAACATATTTCATTCCTGACTCTTTACCTGACTTACTTCAAAGAACATTTAGGAAATACAAGTCAAATGCTATACTATGCTAAGTACTGAGAATACAAAAAACAAAAAGCAAAGAATGCTTGTTTATAGAAAGAACTCTTGCCTTCCCCCTCCCTACCAATAAAATGGGAATAATTCTTTGGGCACATTTTCCTACTTTATGGGGATGCTGGGAAGTATCAATAGGTTATATTTTTAAAGCATTACAATATAGATTGTGTTTTCCCCACATTATGACAAATAGGTAGGTAGAGCAAGTATCAACTATTATTTTAAAGATTAGCAAACTGAGGCTTGTAAAGATTAAGTGATAAACAAAATCACATGGATACAATTTAGGGATGAAATTTTGAAAATGGAATAGAATTTAAATGGAATTTTCAAAGAATGCCATCACTGAGTTCTGAAGGTTTCTTTTAAATAGTATAGTGGAAAGAAGGATACATTTGAAGTCAGAGGACACAGGCTCTGTTTTATACCATCTGCATGAGCTTGAGCAAGTCACTTATGTTTGTGCTTCAGTTTCCTCACTTGTAATAGGACTAGATAATCTCTGAGATCACTTCCAAGTCTTAATCTATGAGCCTTTATTATTGTCTCATTTGTCTTTAGCATCTGTGAAATATATGGGATATAAGTTCTTTCTTATGTGGAAACTGAGTTCTAGAGAACTAATATAAGATTATATATATGCTATATATAATATAATATATATATATAACTAATATAAGATTAAATTATGAATCAATTAAACTATGAATGAATTAAACATATGAATAAAATCTAGATACCAGATTTCCTAACATCTAGTCCTAGAAGGGTTTTTCTTTTGAAACTTTAGAAACATAAAGTGAGTCATTTAACAAACATTTATTAAGTACATACTATGTGTCTTGCACTCTGCTAAGTGCTGGAGAAGTACTGTGAAGAAAGGCAAAAAATAGCCCCTACCCTCAAGGAGATTACAATTTAATGGATTGGGGGGATAACATATTAAAGGAGCTCAAATGAAACTAGGGAGAGGGAAGGTAAGAAGATCAGAGTATAGCTGGGTGGGAAATTATAAGATGGCTACCCTGGGGGCCCTCTTTAAATGGACGATATAGGAAAGAACTCTCCATTGTGTACCTTCTACCTGTTTGAGAGTGAGGACCCCAGGAGCAAAGATTATTGAGGAGGTAAGAGTTTCAAAACTGATATGATCTATCATATGAGGAGGTTCTGGGGAGCAGAAGGATTTCTATGGTACTGAACAGGCAAAGATAGCTGGGAATCTGTACGTCTTTCCTGGGATTTTATTGCCACTTCTTCTCTCGTAGAACTCTGTATACCAGCAAAGGCCAATGGGAAGGCAAAGAGAAGCAGAGGGAACCAATTATCTGGCCTAGAGAAGAGGAGGGCAAAAAATGAAACCAAATTCTAGAGACTGGCTCTCTTCTTTATGAAGAGTTGGAAGTAAAAATCACCAGTAGCCTGAGAGAAAGATTTAGCTTGGAAATGATGGAAAATGCCAACTTCCTTCCAATAGATTTAAACAACACTTATTTTTTCACTGCAGCTCAGCAGTAGCCTGAGAGATTCTAGATACTGGGATTGCCTCGCAGCTTAATCCTGAGAGAAAATTATTCAGTTTATTTCAATACATAACTGCCTACTATGTGAAAGATATTGTGTGAGGCACTGACAATAGTTCAAAGAAGCTGATATTCTGAGGAAATGACTCTTAGTTGTATATAATCATTTGTCCAGTTCAATTGATTCTACCTCCATAATATTTTCACATTTGTCCCTGTCTCTCTACTCACATGTTTACCATCTTAGTCCATACCCTTAGCACCTCTATGAAAATAACCCACTGACTTCCAAGTCTCTTCCAAACTCTACAATCCATTTTACACACACTTAGTTGTCCAAATTGGTATTTCTAAAATCCAGATTTGACCATCCTACTTCTTGTTCAAAATACTCCAGTGATTTCTTATCGCCTCCAGGATAAATACAAAAATATTGCATTTGGCATTTAAAGCCACTTAAAATCTCACTACTACCTTCATTTCCAGGGAGATTACCCATTGCTTCCTTTCATACATCCTTTTTTTTTGGCCAAAGTAACTGCTATACTCTCTATATAGATGATGTCAAAGTCAAAAAGAAATACAGACTCCACATAACGCTCCCTGGGTATTTATATATTGACTTAGAAATTAATATTTTAATATTGTCTAGGTTTTGTTTTATTTTTATTTATTTCATTAAATTGTTAACAATTACATTTTAATCTGGTTTAGACTTGTGGTTCTTAAACTTTTGTTCTCGGTATCTACATACAATTAAAAATTATTGAGGATCTGTCCGAAGATTTATATGGATTATACTTATATTTACCATATTAGAAGTAAAAATTCATCTTGAATTTGTAGATTCTCTGAAAGGGTTTTAGAACCCCCCCCCCCCAACGTTCTCTGGACCACACTTTGAGAACTGCTGATTTTTACTACACTTGGAAACGTGGTGTAAATTTGACATTGTTGATGTGCATGATAGTTTATCTTCTCCTCAGAGTTTCTACACATATTACCCCACTTCCCTCTACCCCACCTCACACATACCTCTGAGATGCTCTCCATGTTCTCTTCTATTTCTTGGAATTCCTGCCTCTATCTAAGGCTCAACTAAAATGCCACCTTCTATATAGCAGGCCCAACCTGATTCACTCAAGTTATTAAAGGATTGGTTCCATCAAAATTATATTGTTTTATGTTCTCTATTTTTGTATTCACTTATATGTGTAGATGCTATTTCCTCAGCAATATGATATAAATCCCTAAAGAGGCTGTTAATGTTTCTTTTTTTGTCTTTGCATCTCTAATAATAAACATATTGATTGGAATACAGTAGAGGCTTAATAAATGAGTGAAAAAGAGAAGCAAAGTAAGAAAATCCAAACCAATGAACAACTAACAGGTTTTTTTCTTCTCCACTTACATTTTCTCTCTAGAGAATTTTTTCAATTGTTTAAATTTTAGGGAATAGAAAAGATATTTATGCTTTAGTATGAGATCAAATAGCTAAATATTCTATAGAGAAAAGAATGATTTGAACATGAGAAAATGCCTGAAATTCTAGCTCCTTTTGAATTCAATCATCATGATTATGTACTATATATATCTTAAACTACAACTTAAGGAAAATTAGTTATGAAGATGACTTTTATGGATGCAAATGGTTGAGTATATTTTGCTGCATTCTTTTGGCTTGTATTTGTATTTATTCATCATACATGTTAATTTCTAGTCTTGACTCACAGATGGGACACAGAAAACTACAGAGTAAAGTCTTGGGAAAGTAAAATCGTGTCATCTATCCCATATGTGAATATTTATATTTGTGTTTTTTCTGAACCTCATCTCTTTGCCTTGATCCTTATTAAATGCCATCTTGTTCAGTTCTGCTCAATGCTCTAGCCTTACAGATGTTATGATATCTTGATTCTGACATTCATTGTAAGAGCTATAACCTCCCTAACTTAATGTCATCTTTACATTTGAAAAACACATCATTTATACCTCTATATGTCACTGATAACAATGTTAAATGACAGAGGGCCCAAGTAAGACTACTGTACTCAAGATCTTGATCCATCAGACCATTGAGGCACTGGTAGGAAAAGCCCATTTGGACTTGGATCTGCTACTTAGCACTTATGTGACCCTGGACAAGTGGTTAGCTTCTCTGAGATATGATTTCCTCATCTCTGAAATGAAGGATTTGAATAACATGATCTCTGTGGTCTTTTTCAGGCTGATTCAGGGATCTTATGAAGAAGTGGACCTGGTGTGACAACAGGATTATAAATATAGATATAGCAGGGAGCTCAGGAGACTTGGAGACTAATATCTATCACTTTACAGATGAGGAGACTGAGGCCCAAGGAGTTAAGTGACTTGCATGAGGTGATATATGTTTCAAGTGGCAGGAAAGGAATTCAGTCAGCCAATAAGCATTTATTAAATATCTACTATGTGCCAGAAATTGTGCTAACATAACAAACATAACAAAATAAAAAAGGCACAATACAGGATAAATAGAATAATCAATAACTAAAATTAAGAGGGAATAGCAAAAGCTTCCTTTAGAAGAATGGATTTTAATTGGAACTTAGAGAAAGCTAGGGAAGCCAAGGCAGAGATGAGAAGAGAGAGTATTCTAACTATGGAGAAACAAGCAGAGAAATTACCTGGAGACTAGAGACGGAATGTCTTGTTTATGGAATAATAGAGAGATCAGTATCACTAAATACAGGGTATAGAAGGGAGTAATATATCAAAAGACTGGAGAGTAGGAAGGGAATAAATTACAAAGAATTTTGAACATTAAGCAGATGACTTTGCATTTGATTCTGGAGGTTAACAGGGAAAATTACTCAGGAGGGAGGATTGGACTTGAAGGAAAAGAACCTAGTGCTTCCAGGGACAAATAAAAACGCTCTGTTTGGTATTCAAAGTCTTTTATAACCTACTCTCATCCTACCTTTCTATTCTTTTTATACCATTTTTTTCCTGACACTAGCCTCCTAGCTATTCCAGGAAAAAGACACTTCATTTCTCAATTCTGGAAACTGAGAAATTTTCTCTAACTGTCCCCCATGTGTAGAATACTCTCCCTTCTGAAATATGGCTTTTGATTTCCCTGAGTTCTTTCAAGTCTCCTACCTCCTACAGGAAGCCTTCCTGAACCCTTATTAATTCCAGAATTTTCCTTTCTAAATATTTCCTTTTCATTTTATATATAGCTTGCTTTGTATACATTTGTTTGTATTTGTCTCCTCTATTACATTGGGATCCTTGAGGACAGGAACTGTCTTTTGCCTTTTTGTATCCTGAGCACTACTGTCTGTCTGGTGCATAGTAGGTACTTAATAAATATTTTCTGAATTGAGAGATTTGAGACAGACAGACTCACCAACAGATAATTGCAATAGTCTAGTGATGATAACTTCATGATGATAACTTTACTAGCCTGATGGCAGAATAACAGAATCACAGAAGGGGTCTTTGAGAAATGTTGAAAAATCAATAGATCTTGACAACAGATTAGATATGGGAAGATGAAAAATAGTGAGGAATTAAGGATAACACCTAATGTGAAGGATTGGGAGAATGGTGACATCCAAGTCAGTAATGAAATACTTGGAAGGAGAGGAGGGCATAAGGGGAAAGAAAATGAGTTTACTTTGGACATATTGAGTTTAAAATATCTACTAGACATCCAGTTTGGGATGCAAGATTAAAAGTCAACAGAGCAATTAGGCTGGATTGGTAGATTTGAGAATAGTCAGCATAGAGATGATAATTAAACCCATGGGAAAAAATAAGATCAGGTGAAGTAGAACAGAACAGAGAAGAGAAGAAGACCCAAGCAAAACCTTGAAGGGCAGCTATGGTTAGAGGCCATGAACTAGATGAGGATCCAGCAAAGGAGAAAGAGAAGGAACAGTCAGATAGGTAGAGAGGCCTGAAAAGCCAGAAAGAAGAAAGTGATCAACAGTGTCAAAGACAGCAGCAATCAAAGAGAATGAAGACTAAAAAAGGCCATTGGATTTGGCAAGGAGGGAACTTTGGAGAGAGAAATTTCAGTGGAAGCATAAGGTGGGAAGCTGGATTTTAAGGAGTTAAAATGAGAGTGTGTGAGGAAAGAAGGTGGAGGAACCTAATACTTCTCAAAGAATTTAGCTAGAAAGGGCAAAAGACATAGCATGACACAGGGAAGGAAAGAAGCATCAAGTTGAATATTCTGAGGCGAGGAGAGACTTGGGCAAATTTGTAGCTAAGGGAGGAGTCAGTAGAGAGAAAGAAGTTAAAATGAAATGGGATTGCATTGTAAATAGAAGGGATTTGCCTTGGCAAGGAAAAAGGTCACCTCTTTCTGTGAGGATTTGAAATGAAGTCTTCTGACTTCAGCAAGAGACAGTATTTAATCCTGTTTTTCTAGAAGTCCATGCATATTCCCAGGTATTGTCCCAGGAGCAGAGTGTATATATCAGTGTCTTCTATGACAATTCTTTATGCTGATTTAAGAATGATGTAAAGCTTGTTTTTCTTTTCTTTTTTTTACTTGTTTTTTCCTCTTTTGATCTGATGTTTTCTTGTTTAGTATGATGAATATGGAAATATGTTCAAAAGAATTGCACAAATTTTACCTATGTCAGATTGTTTGCTGTTTTGAGGAGGGGGAGGGAATGGGATTGGAGAGAGGAGAGGGAGAAACATTTGGAACCCAAAATTTTGGTCAGGTGTATGTTGAAACCTATCTTCGCATATATTTGAAAAAAAAAAAAAAGAATGATGCAAAGTACTGTATACCAAATTGTTCTCAATGAAGGGGGGGGGAAAGGAAAGATTTTGAAACTCAGAATTTTAAAAAAATTAATGTTAAAAATAATTTTACATGCAATGTAGGAAAATAAATGCTAATTTCAAAACAAAAAAAAAAAACAAATAAAAATAATGCAAGGAGGAAGTAGAAGTCAGCAATTAAACATGCTGCCCAATGCCACATGAAAATTCAGGTTTAAGGCTGTGCACATGTTTAATTTTAGAGGAGAAAAATAACAAAAGACATAAAAAAGACTGGATCAAAGATACATTTTTTTAATAGAGGGGAAAATTATCAATGTCCGACAATGATTTATTGAGTACTTATCTTAGACTTAGCATTGATTTAATGCAAAACATTCAACAAATAACTGAACACTATACCAGGGACTGTGTGGTAGGGATAATGTCATTTAACAAAGTTTTGTTAAATGACAGTTCTTTATTGAGTTAACTCTGTCAGAGAATTGTGTGAGAGTGACAGGGAAACTACATTACTTTGGTTGAGGGGAGGAGGATAGAATTAGCTAGTGATCTAGAATAGAATAGAATTAGCTATGTGACTAGTCTACACAGAATAAGGTTCTTATTTGTATAATGAATGAATATGGAAGCCTAGTTTCCCTATCTTTATCTTATCTTTCCTCCAGTTACATTCAAAACAATTATTTTACATTTGTTTTTTAAAATGTTTGAGTTCTAGGTGCTATTCTTTATCCCCATCCACAATTAAGAGACTACTTGTGAAATTATGTAAAACATTTCCACAAAAGCCAAGTTGTGGGGGGAAAAAACATAGATCTCCTATCCTAATGAAAATAAAAACTCTCAAGAAAAATTAAGGGGAGAGAGAGAAGGGGGGGAGGGAGAGAGGGATGGAAAGAATGCTTCAATCTATATTCAGCCACAATCAGTTCCTTTTCTGGGTATGGATAGGATTTTTCACAAGTCCTTCAGAATAATCATGGATGATTCTGCTATTGAGAATAGCAAAGTCATTCATAGCTGGTCATCCTAGAATATTGCTATTACTTTGTATACAATATATTTTACTTTGCTTGAGTTTACAGAAGACTTTCCAAGTTTGTTTGTTTTGTTTTTTGTTTGTTTGTTTTTCCTGAGAGCATCTTGTTAATTATTTTCCAAAGAACAATAGTAATGTTTTCAAATACATATGATTACAAAGAAAACCAATTATATTTTTTAAAAAGATTGTGGAATCTATATTAAGATTTAAATGATTTACAAATGTGGCATGGTGATTGATATCATAAGGACGGATGATGCTATTCTTTTAGATATCAGGAAGGAGGGAAAATCCAGGGAATAATGAGGTTAGTTGAATCAGTGACTCAAATCTTGTTTTTGAAATTAGAAAAATTGAGAAATTGGTAAAGGAGAAAACCCTGAGGCCAAAAATGAAGGGCCCTGAATCTAGTCTAAAAAGGAAATGATGCCTTAGAAAGTTGATGTAGTTCACCAAGATTTGAGGCCCAGAGTTTGATTAAATACCTCATCTACAAATCCTTGCGTTGAGCATCAAGGTTATGATTTTTTTAACTCTCCAGACTTCTTCACCTTGCCTCTGAGTGGGTATCTCTTAACTTTTTATGTGTTGTCCTTCCCTATTAGAATGTATGCTGCTTAAGGGAAATAACTTTCTTTTTGCTATTATATTCCCAGTGCTTAGCACAATGATGGCACATAGTAAATACTTAATAAATATTTGTTCTAGTTATCTAGTTATCTGTTTGTCCATTCATCTATCATCACCATCTCTTGAATAGATCTTATAAAGACTGAAAAATAGTTTCAAAGTTTCTTTAAAATAAAATAGAAATTATTGATTTGATATATTTGATTTCAATGACTTCCCAAACTGTTGGCCATAAGTAGAATTTTTAGCTATGATTTAATACAGATTTAATTTCTATAGACAGTCAGTTGACCTATCTAATCAAAATGCAATAAAAAGTTCTATGCCAATGAAATGGAACACTTGCTTTAAAAAAAAAAAAAAAAAGAAATGAGTTTCTTGTGCTTGTGGAACTGACAGTTTAGTGTGGGGATTGGTTGAATGGAAAATAATTGCAACACACAATAAACCTAGATATGTTAGAGCAGTGTGAAATGCCAATTGCAATATACGTTAGATCTGGTTATGAACCAAGATCATGAACTAAGTCTGTTCACTTTTTTGCAGATGAAAATTATGAACTGAGAACTAGAGTGGGTTTCACAAAATTATTCTGCTTTTATTGCCCACCAAGTTGAAATTATATCATTCCAAGTTGACACATTTGTGACAGGTCTCTGATTTTGGCCTTGGAGAATTTCATACATATATTTCCCTGCATTTATAAGACCTCCAGAAAGTTAGTGTTTAAGAAATATTTTTTGACTAATGAAAGAAAACTAGTCTATCACCCTGGGAGCATATTCAAATTTCTTGTACCTCACAATCAGGAATTTTATGTCTATCCAACCTAATTCTTTTCTTTTTAAAGAAAAAGGCAATTCTTCTGTCCATAAGACCCCAGAAGTTATTCAGTCTATTTCCTATATTACATAAATGAGAAAAATGAGATCCAGAGAAATTAAGTGAGTTGTACAAAGTCACACAGGCAAGTGACAGAGAATTTTAAGCTATACCTTCTGACTCCCGATCCATTAATTTTCTCCATTGTATCACATATACTTAGTGCCTGGCCTACCACTTGGCACATTCATTTCTCTTGTTGAGATCATATAACACATACATAAAGTCATACCCCATTCTCCATATAAGTCCTTGACTTGTTCTTAGATTTGGAATCCTTGACGTCATGATGTCTAGGTATCCTTCATAAGCCATTTCTTCTAGGACTTGCCTTTGCTCTTGCTAATACTCTTGGGGAATGACAGTCGTGTGGCTCATTTTCTATTGAGAAAACTCTCTCATTCTCATGTCTAATCTCTGGGTCCGTGATCTGGCATCACTGCCTGCTGATTCCAGTACTGTACTTAAATGTCAAAAGTACTTTGAAAGGTGCAACACATTTTACAGATGTAACTACCAATAAATCTCTGTGTAACATCTCTTTATAAAGAAGCTGGTGATAACTTCTATGTAAAACTTTTGTGAACTTTGTGTAAGTGGTAGAAAGATTTAGTTCAAGCAAAATTCACAAGTATTTCCTTTTTTTAAAAAATATTTTTATTTCGAACTTAAATGTCAATGGAACGGGTATTCGTATTTACATAACCAAAGAATTTTTTTAAAATGAGGCTTGTAACATGAAACTATAGATCTCTATAACATATGTGTTTATACATATATACGCATACATAGTTTTCTTTTTATGTGTATAATGAGATCAATTTATAACTTTTGATACTATCTTGCTTATCTAACCTTCTTTCCATTCTTTCTCTCCATTAAAAAAAGTTGTCTTGATGTCTATTGTTCTTTTTTTTTTTTTTTGTTACCCTATCAAAATCTCTCCTTGCCCTCTAATGGAAAAATGAAGGAAAAGAAAAACAAAGCCTAAAAAAATTAAACACAGTCAAACAAAAAGAATTTCATATAGAACTCACATTTGCTCGGTATGAAAATGTCTCGTTCTGTTTCTTGAATCCATCACTTCTCTGTCAAGAAGTTGGTAGCAAAAAGTTTCATTTTCTAAACCACAAGTGTAATGATGAAACACCATTGTGCTATTTAATGGTTGTTAGTGATAGAGATGACTATAACAGAACTGTACCTTTTTAACTCCAATAATGTGAGATCCAAAAAAGCTGAACCCATAAAATCATCCTGTAGTCCAAAGTCATAATCAAAGACCTGCAATAAAAAAGACATAATGCATGTTTTATTCTAGAAGCAAATGAGAATCTTTGGGTAAAAACTCCTTAATTAGGAAAAATGAGCGAGTAACCTATATCACTCACTACAAGTTTGGTATTCTGAATTCTGAAATAATCTGAGATATATTTAGTTATTTTGAGGGATGCCATATCCCTTCTTTATCACCATCTTTTAAGTTCTTTTCCTTTCATTTAAAAATACATACTATACAATGCTCTAATGAGTATAGTTTTCCCCAAATTGAACAATGATGATATATCATAAAAGCTGAGGAACATAAGTCTCTATTGGACAGTCCTATGAGATTTCCTTTCCTTTTCCCCAGTTAAGTAGAGATGTTGGGAATGGAAAAGTATAATTATATATAAATATGATAGTATGAAATTCAGCAAGGCTTTTCTCTACATAGGGCTCTTGTCAGGATAAAACGAGATAATGAGTTCAATTTTCCCATATTTTAAAGTACATTTGGGTTCCATGCTTTAGGATGGCAGGGGCAAAGGTGAGGTAAACACACACAAATATGAGAAAATTGAGCTATTATATGTGAAGGCACTTTGAAAAGTTTTTTTTTTTAAAGCAGAGTAAAAATGTGAGATTGTAGCAGTGTCATTAACAATAATAAAATGTAAACAAAAATAAAAGAGACTGTGGATTTGCTACATGGGCATATCTTTATCTTTCTCCTTGCTTAGAAAAAGATTGTTTTTTAAGATATTTGCTCAAAATATACTCACATATCACATCACAAATATCACTTTCTTAAGCCTACTATGTTACTCTAACATATATTTTAATCATTTAGTAAGTCCCAATATGTCAAAAATGAAATTAGAATTTAGTAGAATTTAGAAGTTTTTAAATCTATCATTTTGGCTCATTTTCCACAAAATGTTCCATCATGGCAAAAAAAGTGACTGGCAGAAGTTGTGAATTTATTTATGTGATGATTCTGTTATTTCAAAAAAAAAAAGTTGAAGTGTCAGGGAAAATTTTTTTAATTCCTCTCTGATATTATGTACCATTTCTATTAGTGACCATCATCACTAGTATCTGATTAGGGTAGCAAAAACTAGATTATGAGCATTAAAAACTGATTAAGGAAGTACTATTCAATATTCTACTAAAGCTTTCCTATATAAGGCAAATTTATTTATTAAGGAAACAAACATAGATGAGTAAAAGAATAAAACAATTATTAAGCATTTACTAAGTACAAAGCACTGTGGTAGACACTGGACAAATTAAAAAGAAAATCCCTGCTCTTAAAAAGTTAACATTCTAATGGGTGACTCAAAATACACTTAAGATTTTAGCTGCAAGTCAGATAGAAAGATTAAAGGTCACTAAGATGTTGAAGCAATGAAGATGTCACTTCTTTAATGTCATTTTTAATGAGGTTGAACTATTTCTGGTTCTCACACTGACCCATGAGCCAAGGACCTTGGTGACAACTTTCTTTTTTGTGGCCTTCAGTAGATGTAGCTATAGTAACTACAGAGACAATTGCAAGACTGCATCCTCATAAGGGGTTGCTTCTCAGGATGATTGCTATAGGTGACTGGCTGCAAATATTGCTATCACCTTTTGATTTGAGGATCTTGGGCTGTCACTATAAGGGTCTATAAGAAGATGGTAATAAAGATGGTGGTGATGGTTTGATTTGTTGGCAGAGTCTATTTCCTGTCTCTTCCTTAAGGAACTTTAAGGCAGTTGAGGCACAATGGAGAGAGGGCAGGGTTCTAGAATCAGAAAGATTTGAGTTTAAATTCAGTCTCAGATAATTGCTAGTTGTATGATCTATAACAAATCACTTATTCTCTTGTTTGGCTCAGTTTCCTCAATTGCAAACTGGGGATAACAGTCAATTACTTTTTGTAAGCACTTACTATGAACCAGGCACTGTGCAAAGTATTGGAGATATTCTTAAGAAAAAGAAAAAAAAAACAATTTTTTGCACTCAAGGAGCTTATAATATAATTGGGAAAGGCAAAACACAAAAGAAAACTGAAAGTGGGGGGCACCATGAGTTATCTTAAATGACATGATAGAATTAGAATCATGCAGAGTGGCTGAAAAAAAATGAAGACATTATAGGATAATAATAGTATCTATCTTGCATGGTATCAAATGAAATAACATTAGTAATAATATTAACATTTTGTTACTATATTAGCAAAACATTATCTTAGTACAGTGCAGGGCACATAGTAGACACTATATAAATACATATTCCCTCCCTTACCTCATCTATGAGCTTCTAATTGGAATGACATAAAACTTCTTAGATATGTATTTCCCTATTTCTAATTTAATCAAGTATGCCCTTACCTACAGGAAAAAAAAAATGAGCTTCTTTTATTTTATTGCTTAATTTCTTAGATGAATTAAATGCTTCTGAATATTTGGAACAACCCATAAATAAAAAGACATTCTAACAAAACTTTTTAAAAATCTCTTTTATAACCTTCAACTAAAAAAGCACTGAGAGAATGAGTTGGAATAAGGGAGGAAATAGCCCCTTTTTAATCACTGATTTTTATCAATGCATACTATTACCATAGATTGAGAGGGATATGAGGAGATCCATATATTCTTTAACATTACTGGGAAAACAACTCAATGATTATTATGGTTTTTAGGAAATTCCTATTTATTTTATGTTATAATGGAGTTTTTGTTTAGAAAACCTAATGTAATATGACAACATTGAAACAAAAAAATAAATAAATAAAAGGTGAACTCTGTGCAGAACATTGTACTAATCACTAGGAGAGAACCAATTATACAGCAGCCTAAGTACTCAATTTGTACTCTATTTCTACTAGTGGGGATGGACTGGAAGTGTGGTGATGTGTGGAGGAGAAAATAAAAACAGCCATTCAGTCAATAAACATTCAGAAAATGCCCACATATATCAGTGGGCAGCCAAGGGATACATGGAATAAGAGGCCTGGAGTCAGAAAACTTATCTTACTGAGTTCAAATGTGGCCTCAGACACCTACTAGCTGTGTGAACCTAGACAAATTACTTAACTCTGTTTGCCTCATTTTCTCATCTGCAAAATGAGCTGAAGAAGGAAATGTCAAACCACTTCAGTATTTTTGCCAAGAAAACCCATACGGGATTATGAATAGTGGAACATGACTAAAATGACTAAATAACAAATGAATCAGTGGGTAGCTAAATGGCTCAGTGGATATAAAGTATAGTATCAAGAATTGGGAAGATGAATTCAAATTCAGCCTCAGACAATTAATAGCAATGTGTGGGCAAGTCATTTACTCTCCATTTGCCTTAATGAACAGAAGAAGAAAATAGCACACCATTTCAGTATCTTTGCCAAGAAAATCCCATGGACAAAGATCCATAGGGTCATGAGAAGTTGGTTATGACTGAAAAACTGAATAATTCCTGCACTCAAGGAACTCAAATCTAATGTGGGAGATGGCACACAAACAACTAAGTTTGAACATACTACAAATTAAAAACAAGCAAGCATTAGAATTAAGAGGTAGAGGTCAGAAAAGGCTTCTTGTAGAATATAGAATTTTAGATGAAACTTGAATGAAAGCAGGAAAGGCAGGAGGCGCAGAAATAAGGAAGAAGAGCATATATATCTTTTTTTAAAATTAATAGTTTTTATTTATCAGATATATGCATGGGTAATTTTACAACACTGACAATTGCCAAACCTTTTGTTATAATTTTTCCCCTCCTTCCCCCCCAAGATGGTAGGTTGACCAATACATGTTAAATATGTTAAAGTATAAATTAAATACAATATATGTATACATGTCCAAACAGTTGTTTTGCTGTACAAAAAGAATCGGACTTTGAAATAGTGTACAATTAGCCTGTGAAGGAAATAAAAAAAAGCATATATATTTTAAACCTGACTATACACACACACACATATGTGCAAAAAATTAATTAACATATGGAATACATATGGAATATGTATCAGAACTAATAAACAATTATAATGAAAAATATATAAATAATTAAGTTAATAATATAAATAATTAAGTTAATAATAAGAAATTAGAAATAATAAAATATTACAATAAATCAAAACTATAAGAGGGAACCACATTACTAATATGGGAGATCAGAGGTAGCTTATTTGAGTTAAGCTCTAACATGTGGGTAAGAATCCAAAAGATGAAGTCAAGGGGGAGAGGGATATTCCTGGAATGGAGGTCAGTCTAAGCAAAATCATGAAGTCATCAAAGGATAAAGACCTAATCATTTTGTTATAACACAAAGTGAGGAGAGGAGAATGATTTGAAATAAATTAAGGAAGATTTAGTCAGTGGATTATAGTTTTAGAAATGGAAAGGACCTTGGAGATCAGTCACATATGTAGGCTAGAGCTACCTACCATCTCCCATATTTTGTATAGATAAGAAGAAAGCCATAATCTAGAGAGTCAAGTTATTTGTGTTAAGTGGTACAGGAGAAAAAAACAGCAGAAATAAGAATTCCAGGTTCTGTGACTCCAAATCCAGTACTCTTACCCTTATGTGATGGTAGATTGTTCTTGAATACCAAATATGAACTTGCCTCATCATGGACAACATGGGGTCAAGTGGCGCAGTGGATAGAGCACCAGCCCTGAAGTCAGAAGGACCTGGGTTCAAATTTGACCTCAGACACTTATCATTTCCTAGCTATGTGACCCTGGGCAAGTCACTTAACCCCAATTGCCAATGGGGGGGGGGAAAGATTTTATCTGTTCATCAAAAAAATTTATTACATTAGTAGTATGAAAGATTAACTGAAAATAATAAAACCTATTACAATACAATAGCAGTAATATATGCAGATAGTCCTGAGGGCCTGTATAAAAGTGGTAGTAGTAGGACTAGAAAGACATTATGATGATGCTATTCAGATTATGGTAATTAGGTAGTGCAGGAGATAGAGTGCTGGGCTTAAAGTCAGGAAACCCCAGCTTCCTGAATTCAAATCTGACCTCAGACACTGAGTGGCTGTATGATGATGGGTGAATCACTTAACTTGTTTGGTTCCGTTCCTCTTCTGTAAAATGACTTGGAGAAGAAATTGGCAAACCACTCCAGTATCTTTGTAAGAAAACCTCAAACTAACAAAGAGCTGAACATAACTAAAACAACTGAACAATGCCAATAATAATTGAGATTATAATGACAGAATATGGCAAATGGTTGTGTATTGTGCATGTAAAGAAAATAGTTATAGTTTCAAAATAATGTATTCTTGAAATATTAAAGAATAAAAGGTAAATAAAAGGAGTTTTAAAAATTTAAGGCTTAAAAATAATGAAGATGAAAATATGTGCAATGCATTAAATATTTGTGTCACTGATAAAGAGAGAAAACAGAAGGATAGAGAGGTTAGAGGGAAATATAATGGACTCAATTTTTTAGCATACTTAATTTAAATTGGTGGTGGAACACCTAAATGCAGATGTTCTGTAGAATATGTGAGCATATCGCTTCTTGGCCTTTTGGCTAAAATATGTGAGCCTACAGCTTGAAAATGAGAGGTCAAGGCCAGAAATATGGGTACAGAATTCATTTGCATAGAGAAGATAATTGAAACCATGAGAGTGGATAAGATTTCCAAGGAATCAACCATAAAGAGAAAAGAAAATGTCTTGGTCTTTGGAAAATAAGACCAACATTAAGAAAATGGAAAGATGACAAGCAAATAGTGAAGAAGAAAGAAGTAGAATTAATAAAAATGTAGGAGGATCATGTTTCACTAGTGCCTCTAAAATGGCTATTTTTAATTTAAAAAATCTTTAAAAGCATTTAATTTATCTTCACACATTTCTATATTGTGTAAAGTCAGGCAATAATAATATTAATAATGATAGCGGTTAGCATTTTTTGTGTTTTAAGGTTTGCAAAGCATTTAACAAATGTTATGTCATCTTACCCTCACAACTACCTTCGAAATTAGGCACAATTCTTATTCACATTTTACAGATAAGGAAACTCAGACAAATCAAGTGACTTGTCCAGAATCACACAATTAGCAAGTATCTATGGTCATATTTGAACTTGGGTCTTCCTGACTCTGGGTCCAGTGCTCTATCTATAGTGCCATCTAGCTTCCTTATATGTAATTAAAAAGAAAAAACAAAGCAAAACTTATTGATTACTTCCTCCTGGTCATTGATCATAAACATGCTTTTGATATGCATTGCAAATACCTATGACATCAGATAAAACAAATGCATATTTTAGTATATAAAATTTAGGACTGGATTTTACAAAACAAAAAATACACAGAAAAAACAATTTCTACCATCCAGTCTATACCAATCAATTTACCCCAAAACTTCTATGTCTTCTAGGATTATAAATTGAAACAAAATGAGATGTGTTCAGATGTACAAAATCTTTCCAGTACCACAGAAGGCTACTAAAACTAACACATGAAGTAATAGGGAATGAGGTGTAGAGGGAGTCTTCAGTGGGACAAGTCTAAATAACTCTAAACTCCAGACCATTTCCTTTCTTCATTCTCAAGGATTTTCCCTTTTCCTGAATTTTACATATTTACCTCAGTTCTCCACTTATATTAGGGATTCTTAACCTTTTTAGCATTATAGATGCATTTGGCAGCATGACAAAGCATCTGTGGACCTCTTTTCAGAATAACAATTTTAAATGCATAAAATAAGATGCTTAGAAATATACAACTGATTATATTGAAATATAGTTATCATTTTTTTAAAAAAAATCTACTATTTCCAGGTTAAGAACCCATGACATAAAGAGAAAAACATGGGAGGGAATAACATTGAAAGCTAACATTCCTTCATTAAGGTAGGTATTCACACATTTTAATACCTAGACATTATTCCTTAGCCAGAGGGGAGGCAGCTATAAGTGAAATCCCCAGGATAATATGTAGATCAAATGAGGAAGAAATGGGAAATCAAAGTCCCACTGTTTCCTAAATTCCTGTTTCAGAAATTTAGAAGACCCCTAAGGGCTCAGAAACTCCATATCTCACTCCAGAGAATATAGGAAAAAGAAAATACTCTGAAATGTATCATAAAGTGAAATAAAAATTTAAGCAGTTACTTCAATTTTCAAGGCAACAAGTATCAAACACTGAGAAATGTGAGCCTCATATAATTTTTATTGTATTTAATTAATAATACTAATACCTCATTTCCATATAGCCTTATGTGGTTGGCAGAAGGAACCCAGTCCCATGCATGCACATTTGCATTTGAATATGTTAACACCTTAAACTAGTAGAGTTTATGAGCCCCAGAATTACTGAACATCCTATAAAGAAGCCTGACAACAAAGGGACAAAACTCAGGATGTGTCTCCATAATAGGTACTGAGTTCAGTCAATAAAATTAAGGACCTCACTGGGAATCAAGACTAAAATCACTATGTGGAAGTCAGTGTAATGAGTTAAAAGCAATTTATTTGCATCATCTCAATTTCCAGTTCCTTTAGTTATCTTAGGGGCTGTATTGAATTTCAAAAAATGATAGCAAATTAGTTTTATATAAGTTTTCTAATGATTTTAAAATTAAATCAAGTACATTTTGTGGTGAACTCAGTCCATCAAATATGGAGAAATAAAAATTAAATTCATATAATATTACAGCATATGAAAAAAAAAAAAGAACAATGCTGACTCGTATCTCATATTCAGTTTAAGGCTTGAGGAATGGCATATACAAATTAAAAACATGAAAAAATTAGTTACTTTCATGGTCTAAGTAGACACTGATGGTCAATTCCCAACTGTTCCCAGAAAATCAGGCATAAATGAAAAACAAGTGGACAAATGGTGTTTTCACTCTTTAACAATACAGGGACAAATAGATGAGATGCCTGACTGCTTCAGAGTCATGTGTGATGGATGGTACAAGTAGAAAAATGCACAGTGAATGCAAAAATATCTGTGGTTTAAGAGAAATTTTGCTCAAAAAGTCAGAGACTTTGTTATTGTAATCATGTTTAAACTGGTTCTAGAGATCTGCCCCCCAGCTATTGATCTAAAACATTCTTTTGAGTAATATACAGTCTCCTTAGACTTAATCTTTGAGAAAAGAAATGATGCTGGACCATTTTTTAAAAATGAAAAATATAATAAATCAATCTTTTGCACATTTTATTATCATTTGACAGCTCCAAACTCAAGGTATTCTTAGCCAGTATCAAAGAATTTTCCAAGACAACAAACTTCTTAATAGTAGAATGATTCTAAGTAAAGATGCCTTCTGTCAGAACCCTCTATTTTAATTTAATACTTGTTGGATCCCTAATTCTTGACAAAAAATTGACCCCCCCTCCCAAAAGTAGTTTATATAAATACCCTCTTATAGCTTCTCTCTCTTCCACTGTGACCCTATGTGCTGATTCTAGGCCTTTGAATGATAGAGGCAGTGAAGGACCAATTTAAAATTTCAATTCATTTCAACAGCCTCTGAAATTGAGGTATTCCTTTATCAGAGCTGAACACATCATATTACTTAAGCAGTGGGCCACAGCAGCATTGTAGATTCAAAAAGGGTTCCAAGGCCCTTGTCTTATCTTAAGTGTTACATTTTAACCTGCTATGTCTATTGCTACCTTATTACAATTCTTTTTCCAGTTTGCTTCCTACTGGATCCTACCATGGGAGAAAGCAAACCACAGAAACAGGAACAATCCCCTTTTCAAATAATACATGCAAAATTAAAAGTTACATTTTTTTCAAATAAAATTGAACATAAATATTCATTATGTACACAGTACATAGAAAAGACAACTCCAGAATTTTTAAAAATGAATTATGGATTAAAAAAAACTGGAAGTAGTATAGCTTTATAGACTTTAATGTGATTTTATAACCTTGGTTCAAAACTGGATTTTGTTTTCCCTTGATGCTTTAGAGATTGGGGTATAAGTAGACATGGACCCCAATTTCCTTTAACTATGACTGTGAAGGACATTCTTTACAGTCACATATTTCCAGCTACTGGTACATTTTCATATCACCTGTCACTACAGATTTCAATACTTACTAAGATATTTTCCAGGCAAGATTAGTTTCCTATCATAGAAGACATGTGCAAGACATCAAAATCAAGAATTCCATTGAGAATAGGGAAAGAAAATGAAAATGTTGCAATTTTCAGGTAATTCTAGTATTTGAAAATGTCACAGACATCAATGGATCATATTTAGATTGTGCTTTTGCATTAGACACAGAAAAAGGAAGTTAGCATATTCACTTAGGTAACTTACCTCCCCCTCCCAATAAAGCTAGAGATTACATCCAAAACACACATCTTACAAAGCTCACAGAAATATCATGAAAATTGAATTAAATACTAGGAAGAATTTTGGAATGTATAGAATACAATAGAAAATGGTAATACACTTCAAAAAGTGTAAACATTTTCTTTACTGTTTTTTTTTTTAATGTAAGTAGCTTATTGGCTAAAATTTTATTTCATAATTCAAATTAAAAATAAGAAGTCATGGCATTATTCACCTCCTAGTCTTCTCCTATAAAATGGAAAATAAATTTTTCTTAACTCACAGATTTGCTATGAGAAAAGCCCTTTGAAAAACAGAATTATACTGTTATCATTACTATTGTTAATAATAATAATAATATGAAATAAAGGAAAATGCCTTATATCTTTTCTCCTATGTGAAGAAAGGATTCAAACATGAAAATAACATATGTATGTATTGGGGGCATGTAGGTAGCATACTGGATATAGAGCTGGGACTAGAATCAGGAAGTCAGGAAGACCTCAATTCAAATGCAAATTCAGACACTTACACAAGCTGTGACTCTGGGAAATTCTTATTCATTCTTATTCTCTCTATCTCTCTTTCAATTTTTCTTAAGGTACTTTTTTTTTTTTTTGGAGGGGAGACCTATAGTTTCTTTCACAACATAATTTATGGAAATGTATTGCATAGCTTCACAATGCTTTCTTAATGGGGGTTGAGGTGGGGATAAAGGAAAAGATCTGGAACTTAAAGTTTTTAAAACAAATGTAAAAAATTGTTTCAGATGCAAGTGGAGAAAAATAAAAACATTTTTTAAAACTCAGTGGTTAAACAACATTATATCTTGTCTGACAATAGGGACAGCCAGGTGAATAAATGATTCCAAGAAAGGTATTTTGGTTGCTTCTCCCACTCTCCATTCTGGGATTTATTCCATTAATGGATCTTAGAGTCAGGCTTTACTTATTCTATTAAGCTTTAGCTTTTAAAAGCAGAACTCCAGTTCCTTGCCCTCTGAGATACCGTCATCTTTTCTGCCACACTGGCCTGGCCTTGGGGCCATACACAGGAGCAGTTTGCCTTGCTGAAAGCACTCTTCTAGAAGTAAGCTGATTTTGTCATTTTCCTGTACTTCTAGATTTCCTCTGGATCTTCAATTGGTTATGCAAAATTTTCTCCTCCTTGAAGATCTGTTTTGTGGCTTTCTTCCTTCCCACAGAGAGAGCAGAGGAGAATGAGACTGCTATTATTGATGACATAGAATGCTATTCATGAGTACAATGCAGTTGTAGATTATATCAATAATATTGGATTTGGGGGCACAGTTCAGGGAGCCCCAGAAGATGCCTATGTCCAGTATCAGTTTCTGATACTACTTGTTACCAACTGAGACTGATATTATATGACTATGGTGAGGGCTGATCTTGACAGTAGCTGCTGGGCAGCCTCTTGGAATAGGGCCTCTGCCCATTCTTATTCTTTCAAGGCTTGTAAAAGTTATCTTCAAAATACTATTTAAAGTGATACTAAAATATTATTTTCTATCTGAATTATGCATTTTCATATAGGTAAGAAGCTTATATATTGCTACAAGACATTATACAATATAATATAATGTCAACAGAATAATCAATCAATCAAAAAAGAGTCTAAGAATTTGACATAATCTTTACAATTCCATTTCCTTACTTTTCTTCAGTCTGTCCTTGCTTAAAACACTCCAGAAATGGGCATTCATAGTCTATCTAAAGATCTCATAAGCTCTTACATTACAAGCAACATTCACATCTCAGATAGAAAATAGATGATTATGATATCCGAGGGCCCTTCCAATTCTGTGATTCTAGAAGCAAAAATTATAATACTCTGTGAACAGATAATTTAGCTCTCTCCTGCTATACTTTAAGACAATGAATTCATTTCTGATCTGTTTGGGAATGGAGAACTGCATTATTCTTTTTGACAGTTATGCTTGATATACATTAAAAAAGTTATTAATATATAATTTGACTTTCTCTTTGACTATATAATTAAATCTAGCTAGAAAATCAGTGCAAATTGCAAAAGTTAAATGCATGTAAATTTTGGAATATCAAAGGAAATAGGTTGCTTTTCAGGTCACAGTCTTGGCTGCACAAGGTCCAGAAATAGGGAAAGAGAGATGAAAAAAAAGAGGCTCCTTGGATTAAAGTGAAGAACATGAAAAAGTGAAGAAGAATGCTGGCAGGCAATAGACTTGGTCAAGAACTATTTTTTTGGACTGAGAATATTGAGAAATGGGGAAATGCTGCAAGGTCCTGAAGAGAGTAGAGGTAAGGTCAAAAGACAACTTAGAAAAATAAGAATGGTAGTAGAAAAAGGATCTAGAAAGGAAATATTGCCAAAGACAGAGAGAGGAGACTGGATTATTACATAAAATGAGTTCTTAAATCAGGCTGTGATGATGAGAGAAAAAAAGGGAGTGATGAGGTGTTTTGGTAGAAATACTAGCAGGACTTGGCAGTGAGTGAATATTTATGATAGAAGAAAAACAAAAAATAGTATCTGATAATATGAACTAAAAAGGATAGCAAAAGGGTAATGATGAAAGTAATTGAAATATGAAACTAAAATAAGCTTGAGGAATTGCTTCTACTTTTCCCCTCTATTGGGGAAGAGGGAAAAAAAAGCAGTTTCATGTATCTAACATTTATTTATTAATTGCCTATTATGTTTAGAGCACTATGTCTAAGAATTAGGAGAAATATGACTAAAAATAGGGCATGGTTCCTTGCTCTCATGAAATATACCAACTAATAAGGGCACAAGTCATTTGACAACCAAATAACTCTCTAATGGTTGGTTATTTGGTTGTTGTCCTTTGTGCTCAAAAAGTACCAAATGACACTGCCATATTGGGGTCAAGGTACAGTGTGTGTCCAACTGTGGCTAATCAGACCAATGTGAGCTGGTAAGATTTACCACTGATCAGGCACAGATAATCCATGTGAACATTTATAATGAAGATTTCTTTAAATGTGTACAATTTACATTTATATAAATAAGTAATACATTTGTAATGTAAGAGGAACACAAAGAACGAAAAAATAATGAAAGTTATAATTACATCAATTGGAGAAAAAACACTTTGTTATTTGGCTCAAATGGTATCTTGAGTTCTTCTGCAAATAATTGATCCATATATTTGCTGAGGTTTAGGTGTTGGATGAGGTCTAGATTTAGGAAACCAAAATGAGATTAGGGTTCCTGGTGGTCAGGGAGTTAAATGATGAGGTCTAGCGGCAGATTTGAGGTTCAGGATACTAAATGGAGAGGTTTGGTTACCCTATACCCCCTTGAGATTTGGCACATGGGTAGGGAGTTTTGGGGAACCCTCTTCTGGTGATGCAGAGGAATTTCTGCATGAAGGAATTTATAAACCCCAAAACCTAGATTGATAAAAAGAAGTTTATTATAGGCATTGGGGAGTCAGCCTTTGCTATGCGTGAATAGAAAGGCTGACTTTCTTAGTGGCAAGGTCTGTCAGAGACATAAAGTTTAGAGAAATCCTTTCAGAGAGGCATAAAATCTCATTAGGGAAATAGGTGAGGATAAAAAGAGAGTAGCACTGGAAGAAAATATTATTCTAGCGGGCAGAGGTTTCCTTGGCATAGCATGGCATGGCATGTTAGGACTTCTGCAAAGAGAGGGTTTTAGAGTCTTTTGTAAGCCTGTGGCTACAAGCTGGGGGTTGCTCTCAATGGGGCTGGGTACAGCTTGAGTTGAATTGAATAGAAAATCTTATTTAAATAGGGTTGGAATTCTTTAGCTCAGGATTCAACCAGCTCCATCTAGATAAACCACTTTTATCTGATTCCCTGGGGCAGTCTCTCTCAGAGACGGGGTTGAAGGAGATTTTCTCCTTCAAGGAGTCCTCATGGCTCATTCCCAAAGTCAGAGAGAGAGACAAAGAGAAAGAGTTTTGGGGCTCCCCTCAGCATATCCACATAATTATACAAAAGTAGAGAGGGTTTAGGATTGTTTATTCACTGGAAAGAGTTGGGAGCCTTCATAAAATAGATATGTCTTTTTCTTTAAGCAATGTATCTCAACTTTCTTCTAAATGTTAATTAGCTACTGTGACTTTAATTGGGTTATATTAGCTGCAATCTCATAGTCGGTATCTCACTTTTTCTCTTCCTCATCTTCTTGCTTTGACCTAGTATTTTTGATGGAAATATATAAAAGAATGGGACATCTGAAATATGTTCTTATTGTCAAAATCTACAATACTACTGATAGGCAAATGCCAAGTTAAAACACTGGATTTGATTTTTCACTAGCAATAATGGTCAACAAGTTTTTACTTATAAATCTTTAGGTGAATTCTAAAAGTATAGTCTATTTCTAATTAGAAATCTAGAACACGTAAGTGTATACCTCTGAGTATTCCTTACTTCCCCTTTATCTAATCACTAAGTGACTTGATGGCAACATCAAATTGTAGCCATTTTTACAAGTCTGCTGTCAGCATTGTTGCTCTGAACAAAAGCTTTAGCACATCTGTGAACTAGGAAAATCTTAACTTGGTTTTTGGCCTACAAGCATCAAAATTCTGTCACTCCATAAGCTTTTATTGAACACTTAGTATAATTTTCAAATTGTTAGGCAGGTCAAAGAGGATGGTGAAATCTGAGTCATTTGTTCCTATCTTCAAGAGGCATACGTATAATCATTTTCTCTCCCCTAAGAACTGAACAGGAATTTCCCCTTTCCTAGGTAAAAGGCTTCTGAACTTGGAGTTGCTAAACAAGCAACTCTCAAAGATGGTGCTATTGCTCGAAGGTTGAATCTCTGATCACACTATTGATGAAATTCTCTTTTCTATCCAGAAAGCTAGTGTTGCTGAATTTTTAACATTTGGTCAAGGGCAATCTTAAGCTGTTCTGACTTTTGTTTTGCCACAGGACTCAGTAGACTCTGGAGGAGAGAATGAGATAGATGACTTTGCACACAGCCCTGCCTCACTTAAATCCAATTCATTTGCAAGTTAAGACATTACCTTACTGATGTCTTTGGTCCTTTTGGAGAATAAAAGACAAACAACAACAAGCCTCTTTTCCATCTGATTCTCAGCTTCTATCAGCTAAAGAGTGTCTAGGCCTCCCCTTGTACCTCACCTCCTCCTCCTCTTTCTAGTCCCCCAAGAACTTGAGAACTGGAATTCTCTTCTTGGGACTAGAGGGCATGAAACTGCATAAACTTCCCACTGATCTTTGCACCAGCTGTTAATAAGTTTCTATTCTGGACAATTATTCTGACATGGGACTAAGATTCAAGACCCTGCTGTATTCTGACTCTTCCTCAACATAGATAGCTTCATTTTACTGATGAAAAAAAACTAAGGCTGAGAGGTTATCACTTATTTAGAGTCACACCATTATTAACTGTCTAAGGTAGAATTTAAATTCAAGTTTTCCTGAGCCTAGCACCCTATCCACTATGCCACTCAGTTGCCTCTATCTTTTAATTGAATACAATAGAGATAATAAAAAGCCCCCAAAGGGAAAAGGCTCCTTTCCTCTTCCTTCTGTTAATGTGGTTTAGGAGAGCAATTTAGGATGTGTTTGGGTTTAGCACTAAATGATGGGATTTGGTCATGTGAAAATTCACAATGGTCATTGTCTTTGGCAAAGGTAAATTTATTTAGGAGAAGAGATTATAGACAAAATGGAGAGATAAAAAAAGCACAGGAGTAATAAATATGAAATTGATTTGGGAGACCACATAACAATAAGAGAAAGTACAAGTTCTCTAGTGAAACACAATTAACCAGGAGAAAGGAAAAACCTCGTGAAGCTGGAGTATATCCATAGAAAAATACCATGAGGCAATGGTGGGGGGATGAGAGGAAAAATCATAAGGCAATAGTGGAGGGATGAAAGGAGAGACAGCATGTAGCATGGGGAAAGGAAGATGGAAAGACATCAAGAGGAGAATGTCCTATCAGGTTATATCCCCAAAAAGGATTCAGCAAAGATGGCATGGCATGGAAATTTAAACTCAGGGGTTTGACATAACTCAGATTTCTTAGGAAATAAACATGGCATGGTCCACAGAGGGTGGGATTATGAGGTTAAAACTGATCCCTATCAGTGCCCTTCCCTGACTGCCTCAAGGAGTAATCTTATCAGTACTTCATTCTTTCTCTGCCAACCTCCTATTTACTCAGGACTTCATTACCTGTTACTCTATGCTTTTATAATATTCTAAGTATATTATAGTTCCTTCTTTACCATTCTAAATCTTTCTCCACCCCATTAAGGTTATAAGCTTTTTGTTGACAAGGGATTATATTATGTTTCATTTTTGTATCTTCTGTCTTGTACATAGTAGGCACTTGTTAAACATTTGTTGAATTGATAGTGTACAGATTCTAGACCACAGAATAATTCAATTCAATCCAATCTTACTCTCTCTAATTCAGTTTAATTTTTGGATAAGAATGTAGCAATTTCCTTTTAATTTAATCTAATATTCTTTTACCAACTCATAAACAGTAGGCAAGTCAATAATAACACCAGTCCAAGCCTTAATGGCTCATTGTTTAAGTTTTGATGGCTTAGAATAAGTTTAAATAAAACTGTTTTCTGTTTTGGCCAGAAATTCTAAGGACTTCCAATCCCAGATTGATATTTTTTGTGATGTTAAACTGATCCATCTTTTGATTCAATTCTTACCTAACCCTTAATTACAAAAGGGCACAACTTCAGATAAACTGAAACATGATCAGACCTTAATTTAGAAAGGTCAAAGTCCCTCACTGAGTCCCAGATTATTACCAGTCATCTTGATTTTTTTCCCTTGCCATTGGACTACCATGAGTCTGGAGGAGAGACTTTTCACAGCCCTGCCTCATTTAAATCCAATTCATGGGCAAATCAAGATATCACCCTCATGATGTGATTGGTTCTCTTCAAAAATAAAGGACAAACGACAACAACAAAACAAAATACTAAATAAAAAAATGCACATGCTGCAGAGAACCTCCCCTAGTGAAAAATCTTTTTAGACAAAGAAGACAGCTTTATTGAACAAGCATTTCTATGTCAGTTTCCATTAGGGTGAAAGAAAAAAAAGTAGCTCACCTTTATATAGAGAGGTTCCCTAGGTTGATCAATAAGAATGCAAGCTTTTTCCTCCCACACAGGATTGAGATTCTTGTGTATTATTTTACTTCTAAAAACTTCTTTTCCTCCAATTTTAAACTTCACATATGGATCACTTGTCCCTGTTTAGAGAGAGGCATATTGATCTATGTTAATTATCACAAAAATAGGAATGGTGACTAATCACAAAATGTTTAATATAAGATCATGAAAAACATCACATGGGGAAAATAAAACTTTAAGCTGTTTTGTCTTATTTCCCTTATATAAGGAAAAGGCAGTCAATATATATTTTTATGTATGGAAAAGTTGTATCTTCTTTCTAGGGATAACTTGTTCCAGTTTGAATAATTATAATAGCAATAAGAACTAGGATTTCTACTGACAACTCAAGTACTAACAATAGTAATACAAGGTAACATTTATATAGTGCTTTGAGATTAAGGCTGAGAGATTTTCACTTGTCCAGACTTAACACTGTTAACTGTTTAAGATAAGATTTAAATTCAAGTTTTCCTGAGTCTAGCATGCAATCCACTATCCACTCAGTTGCCTCTATCTTCTAATTGAATACAATTCATTCATTGATTTTAGTAGTCACATTTGTGGCTAAAATTTTATGCTTTTTAAGTGCACTTAGGGAAAATTAATCCCAAATTGATTCTCAATTCCACTATCAGTAATGATATCTTCTCTCCTAAGATTTTTTTTTTAAATATTAGACTATTGGAAAAGGAATAGAGAAAATACAATTTTCAAAAATAAATATAAGCCTAAAAATCCTTTTTGATCAGGTCTATTTTACCTAATCTATTCCCTAACCCTTTCTGGTATAAACTAATCTATACCAAAAAAGCAAAGAATAGCTCACTCAAACACTTTACTCTCAGGCAATCAGGAGTTTAGTCTCTGCTTTACTTCTATACAACTGTGTAACTTTAGCATGTCATTTAATCTCTCTAGGTCTCAGTTTACTCATTTATAAAAATGAGGATGTTTGGCTACATAAATATTGAAAGTAGTATGATTCTTTGATTCTATGAGGTTATTCCTCTACACTCAGAATGTTTTTAAAGATGTCAAGAGGAAGATGTTCAATAATTTCCCTTAGTAAATCATTCCCATGAATACCAACCCACATCATCAGGAACTATTTTCTTCCCTAAACTCAAATCCCCTTATGAAGTTTAAGTTCATTTTAGTTCTGATCACAGCAAAGTGATGATCACTAGCCTCTGTATATTCAGGAGGCCTGAAAGTTTCCCATTAATCTTTTTCTCCCCAGGTTTCAAAATCAAATATCTATGACTTTTCAACAAAGAAATTAATGTCCAAATATTTTTTTATCACTATACCCTTCTCAAAGTTCTCTACTTTCCTCTTAAGATAGGCATCCATAAAATGAAGACAATAATTTAATCTGAAACTAGTGAAGAATGAAATAACGGGGGCAGTAGGGCATTCCATTATTTGCTATTCATCAAAACACCAAGTGGGTTCTAGGATATAAAAACAAAAGAGAAACAATGACTGTCATGCCTTTCTCTCACTTCTAGTGATCTCCGTCTTAAGGACCAAGCCTTACATCAAAATCAAGGTGATTTTAATTGGCCACCAATAGGTCATAAACTAAGCCGATAAGCCCTTTTGATCATTGTTTGGTCGGGACTGACTTAGATTGAATGTAAATAGCAATCATTTCTGCTTTGCCAGAAACCCTGAGTCTTCCCCTCCCAGATTCATTCGTTTATTTTTTAGATTTTTTTGGACAAGGTGAAAGAGGAGATTCTTTGCCTCAATTGCTACCTAGTCTTAATCACTGTGGTGTCAAACTGAAATCTGTAGAAGACCTGAGCCCAAAAAAGGTCAAGATCTCCCCCATCTCCAGTCGTCCTAATCTATGTCTTGCCCCTGGCCCCAGATGGCTCTGTAGGGGAGAGTGAGGCAGGTGGTTTTGCCCAGTCCTCCCTCACTTAAATTGAATTCGATTGCATGTCATAGGATCACTTCCCTGATATTATGGTCCTCTTTGAGAATGAAGAACAAACAACAATAAAAACAAGTAACATCAATAAAGATATTGATCTTTTTCATCTCTATATTCTTTCTCTCTTTCTCTGTCTCTATGTGTCTCTATGCCTTTGTCTGTCTAGCTCTATCTCTGTCTCTCTTCCCCTTTCCCTCTATTTTTGGTGAAAGCACCACCATAATCAATCACTTAATCACAACCTTGGAATAATTTTGGACCTTTCCTTCTTAACTACTGACATTAGCCAACAATTATATAGCACTTACTATGTGGCAAAGTGTTAAGTTCTTTACAATTATTATCTCATTTGATCTTTTTTTTTTTCCAATCCTGGGAGTTAGGTGCTATTTTTATCCCTATTTTACAGATAAGGAAACTGAGGCAAAAAGATGTTAAGTGACCTGTTCATTTTAACTTCACATTTCCTGCCTATTTGCCTTTCTCTCTATTAGGTTCTTTCAATTACCAACTAGAATATTCTAATAGTTTCTTACTTGGTCTCCTAGCCTCCAATGTATTTCTCCCCACCCCCTCACCCCAACTATCATTCACCAGTTAAGAATCATGCCTAAGTGAAGGGGCAGGTCAATTCTCCAAGAGCCTCCACAGCTGTGAATCATAACACTTGAAGGAGTAGCAAAGCAGCCTTTACTTAAGAAGGTATTCCTTGTGGATTGGGAATGAAATAAATTGGAGGCAAGAGGGAAGAGGAGAGAGGTCAGAGAACACGACTGCCTCTCAGACCTCTTGTATCATCATCCTTTCACATGAAGAGAACAATTCTACAGGTCCAAGTTAGATTTCCAGCAGCCATTGGTGGCTCCTGTATCACAACAAGTACCATTGACTGCCTCTCAGACCCCTTGTATCATCATCCTTTCACATGAAGAGAACAATTCTACAGGTCCAAGTTAGATTTCCAGCAGCCATTGGTGGCTCCTGTATCACAACAAGTACCACTGACCAGGAGATTTTCAGAATGTGATTGGTAAGGAAGGTTAAGATTCCACAAAAATAATTAAGTGATTAATAGAAGCTTTGAGTAAACAGTAATTGGGAAGCTAGGAACACAGATAGATTCAGCCAATTAGAAAGCATCTTGTGGTTTTGAAAAAAACACAAACTTAAGATAACAGCTGATCCAACCTAAATTAGTTGGGGTCAATGACCTGACTTGATCAAATCTCTACTGTGCTTGCTTAATAGGCTAATTGAATATTAAACAACACACCCCATAGGAGGAGTTTTCCACCATTTTTGAACATTCCATTTATGATGAGGGAAGAGGAACATGTTTATATCTATTTACTGGGAAACATGTAGTGGGTGCATCAGAAAGGTTATGACCTGGAAGATTTTTCTTTAATAAATTCTCTTTGATATCTGATCATCCGTGTCAAGACTATATTTAACAATGCTTTTTTTTTTTTTTTTAAACTCAATATATAAATGAAACTTCTTACTGCTTTACAATGCTGGTTGATTGAGCCATTATAACATAATAATTGCTTTTGTATACTCTTTGGTTAGACATTCATTAGCTTCCTGGACCTGACACACAAGAACTCAAGCCTTCAAAAGATACCTCCTGGTGGAGAGATGGGACAGTACATATGAAGAATGAGGCATGCTTTTTCACACAGGGCCAGTGTGTCAATTTCTTAACAATTTGTTTTTAAGAGAGAGTTTTTTGCAAAGAGGAAGAATTGCTGGGAAATGATAGCAATAATTTTTTTTTCAAAATAGATTTTTTTTTTAATTTAGAACATCAGAAAATTTTAGGAATGACCTTTTTTTTCCCTTCTGCTCCTATGCCCTTGATTTTACCATCTGTATTTCTTCCATGTAAAATCAACATCCTTGCCTGAATAGTAATCTGAAAATAATGCTGAATTTATAGTAAAACACCCTGGCTTAGAATCTAGCTATTTTGCTTATTACTTGTATGAACTTGGGCAACTTGACATCTCTGGGCCTCAGGGTTTTTTTTATCTGTAAAATGGAGGGGTTAGAATTAATTCCTTACAGTAATTCATAGATTACCTCTAAACTCATCCCCATTTCTAGCTCCATGAACCTATAATCCCTATAGTATGAGCTAAACAAGTATCATCTAAACATTTTTAGTTTTTGATTCAATGCATATTTTTATTTTTAAATGGCAAGTAATTATTTTAGAAAGGTAATTTATTTGAAAAAACTAATATGACTGAAAAAGCAATATTCAATTCAATTTGACAATGCTGGCATTAAAAACAAAAAAGCTTCATTTGACAAAGGGAAAAGTTGAGGTATTTTAATGGATGGAACTTTTGGTAATTCTACTTTTAATACAAAGGTAGTTATTATTCTGCTACATTAAAGAGTTTGCTATGAAAAATAATATATCATAATCTGCCTCTGAGAGGTCACTGCAATTTTCTGCCCACCTCTCAGTTACAAGCTCCTATTTATCTAGGATGAGATTGCTCCTACCTTTACTATGTGGGAGGTAGTATGAAAGACCATATAAAACAAATCATATAGTTCCAAAAGAACCATATACAGTTGCAAGGCTGAGGCAGAAGAGTAGGCTCAATATTAGGAGCCTAGTGCCTGCTAATCTCTCCCTGTCACAGACTCTCCTTAGCATCCTGTTTTCTTATGCTCCAACTATTCTTCCTGAATTCTGGAACCTTGCCCTGACAACTACTACATTTATAGTCCAGTGCTTTATCACAGTCCCTGCTGAACCACAGATTTTCAAAGACTACAGGAGCAGAATGTAAGTTCTGGAAGTGCCTACAAAGATCAAGAAGAATCAAACTTGGGCTTGTGACTGGCTGTATGTCTGCTGCTGAAGAGAAGCTTGTTTACCAGACAGCCTGCAAGATGATGAATTTGTAGGCTACTGCACATCTTGAAGACTATCTAATAGGTTAGTCTGAGTCTTCGAAAAGATTAAGTTGATGTGTGAAAGGCTCCAAATCTACTTTGTCAAACAAAACAGGACCATACTTCCAGGCTATAATCACTGACATCCAAATTATGAAAATTAGATAATATAATTAATATTCTCTGTTCAAATAGCAAATAATCTCTCTTCAAATAGCAAAGTAACCATAATATTAACTGGGTGAAATGCATTACTTTAGGTTTCAGGGAGATATGAAATAAATTGAAAGAGAAGGCCTTGCTCTAAGGAAATTATAATCCTTATTCCTTTTGTAGAAGGAGTTGACTACACTCTATACCTCTTACTAACATAATAATAGTCTCACTTACTCAACAGAAATCATTGTCTCCCAAGTTAACAATTATTACAACTGCTAAATCCATTGACTTTTCCTTAGTCTTCATTCTACTTAAAATTGTCTGAAGTTTTATATACAAGGAATGATTCCCTTCTGGATAATTTATTTTCCCTCAGTTGGCATTACATTGTTTTCTTTGCCAACATCCTCCTTTATCTCTGACCATCACATCTCTGTCTCCTTTACTAGATCATGGATTCCTGATCCTACCCCTTAAGTATGGGAATAGTGTCAAGGCATTGTGTTAGATTGGCTTCTATCTACATTTTCTCTTTTGGTAATCTCTCTAGCTCTCCTAGATTCAATTACCACCCTAATATATTTAATTCCCAATTCTACATATACAGTTATCATTTCTCTCCTCAACTCTACTCCTTCATTAACAAAGGACTACTGGACATCATGACTTGGAAGGCATAGGCAACACAAACTCAACATGTTCAAAATAAAACTCATTATATTTCACTCAAAATCCATCCCTTTCTCTAAACTTTCCTATTTCTAGCAAGGGCAACACCTTCATTCCAATCACCTAATTTTACATCCACCACTTCCATCAGTGACTCCACAGAAATGTCATTTCTTTATCACATCAATTATGAAGTCATCGATTTTATTTCTATTGAAAGTGTATGTATTTCCTCCTCTCTTCCATTATGTGACTACTAACTTAGTTCAAACCCTCATTACAGCTTGCCTAGACTATTACAAATGCATTCCATAACTGGCCTCTCTGTTTTTAAGTCTCTCCTTCCTCTAATCTATGTGTTGTACTATTACAAAACTGCTATATCTAAAATACATATCTATATACTATTCCTTTATTCTTCAATGGCTCCCTATTATCTCTAGAATAAAATACAAAATCTTTATCCTGTCATTTAAACTTTAAAATCTGATATGCATCATTTCATTTTTTACTTCTGTTCTTTCACTCAAGTTGTCTGTCTCCCATATTTAGCCTGTACTTGTTTCCTTCCTTCACATTTCAGAATCCATTATTTCCTTCAAAGTCTATATGAGATAGAAATTGCCTTACAAGAGCTTTTCTGATGCATTTCTCCCTCTTCACCCTCCATAAGTGTCTTCTACCTACTGAATTATTTTGTATCAGGTCCCATTTGCTTAATTGTGCCTATGTTTTATCCCTCTAGCAGAATATAATCTCCTTGAAGGCATGTGTTGATTTGTTTACTTGGGTGAGGGGAGTACCTTTATATTATCTGTGGCTAATCCAGTGCATTGTGCATATTGTTGTTCTTAGATTGTTTTTCAGTCATGTTCAATTTTCCCTGACCCTATTTCTTGGTAAAGATGCTAGATAGATGCACTATTTCCTTCCTCAACTCATTTTACATATGAGAAACTGAGGCAAACAAGATTAATTAATTTTCCCAGGGTTACAAAGCTAGGGAATGTCTGAGACCAAATTTGAACTCCGGAAGATAAGTTTTCTTATCTCTAGGTCCAGTACTTTATCCACTAAGCCACTAGCACAGAAGATTTTTAGTAACTGTTCATTGATGTTAGCACTACTGTCTATCTACCCAAGTTACTTATACCTTCGGAATCTAATACTTAATGTGCAGCAAGAAAATAGTATTTACACACATATATTGTATCTAGGTTATATTGTAACACATGTAAAATGTATGAGATTGCCTGTCATCTAGGGGAGGGAGTAGAGGGAGGGAGGGGATAATCTGGAAAAATGAATACAAGGAATAATGTTATTAAAAAAAAATTACTCATGCATATATATTGTCAAAAAAAATTGTAAATAAAATTTAAAAAAAGAGAGAAAAAAAAAGTAACTGTTCATTGAATTTGTTAATCTAGAGATGTAAACATGCACAGATGAAAGAAAAAAAAGCCTTGGGAACATTTACCAAAAAAAGCCACACAAGTGCAAATTGATATGTTTGTGGTTCAGTTGGTTAGAACTTAGTGCTAATGAGGCCAAATGACAGATTCAATTAAAAATTTAGCTAGCTGTCCCCCAGATGTATTTCACTGAACCACAAAATGAACTGGACTAGAGATTGTAACTGGCTCAGTACAATTCCATAACAACTGGTTGAAAAACACCTCAAAGTGCATTCTCTACTCCATATGGGTCATTCATGTCAATTTATCATTACCATTTCCTTATTTAATACTGTAGAATGGAATTTGGTAAATTCCTCTTAATGTGGGTTAAGATTCCTTTCTGATTCCCAACCCCCATGCATTCCAGTGGGAGATATCTGGACTCTCCCAGCCCCCATTGAATCTGAGCCAACTTGGGCTGTCCCAGCCCCCATTCTAATGATCTGCTGAGGTTTCCCAACCCTCACCCCAAGCACCTTATCTAAAACTCATTGAATTCTATTCAAATTCTAACCCTGGCTGAAACCCAGCCAGAGGCCAATCTGGGACTCCACCCATGAGTCCCTTCAAGATTACTAAAAGCCCCCCATTATAAAAGGGGGAAACTGGACTCCACTCTTTGCAGAAGTCCCAAACATGGCATCCTTGCGCCGGCCATATCAGGGGTTTCTGCCCACCAGTGCCAGCCCTGGCTCTGGTGTCTTTCTACCTTTCAACCTTACTTCCAAACCCCACAATAAACCTCTTTTATCAATCTAGGTTTTCGAGTAAATTCCTTTACAGAGGACTCTTGCACCAAATCCAAAGGGGTTGCAGAGGAGCTCTATTTCACTCCCTGTACCTCGAACCTGTCATTAGACCTCAATTAAACCTAATTTCATTTAGATACTCCTTATTTAATTCTCATCACTCTTTCTATAGCACACTCCATGACAGATCTTTATGTTCTATTTTAAATTTTAATTATTTACTTTAACAAATCCCACCTTATTTTAAATCCTCTTTCAAGCCCTCAACTTTATAACTTGGACTACTTTAGATCTTTTGTCATTTTAGGACTTTCCTTCTGAAATAGCTAGTCTCTTTGTTTTCTATGTAGAGAATTGGGACGGAGCTGAAAACAGGGTAAGACACCCAAGGATTTGTCTCAAAGTCCTCCCAAAATGCTTAATAAATGCTTAGTGACTCATCAAAAATGTTTTTCTGAGCATCTAGCTTTTTGAATTTTTTTTTTTTTGTTGTTGTTCTGAATCTGTGATGCATGGAACTCTCCAAATCCCTACCAATGCAGAGTAGCACTCTTTTGCAATGTATGGACTTAGATCAAAGTGATTTGCCCATGTTTATCCTGCTAGTAAGTATAAGAGGCAGGGCTGGAATCCAAGACATCCAGACTTTGAGATTGATTTTTTTTACAACACCTGTGAAGTCTGAGTTTGCTCCTTGGTGACTTCAGGATCAGCCGGAGTCAGAATCAGCAAAAGTACTTGGTCTTGGGGGAGAAGTAAAGGAGACAGACAAACCTTCATGAGACCACCAACCGACCTCCCTTCTCCTCATTCTCCTCCAAAGTGACTCTGGCTTGTCTTACTCCACCCCCTAATCCCTCCTACAATTATCTGTATACAACAAAAGATGGAGCCAGCACAGAATAGTGGGAAGGGCCATTTTTCCAAGTATATGCTAATAGAATATTGTCCATTAGGTAATTAGCCTTAAGTACTCTGTTGTCTGATTCCAGTGCACCTATTCAGAGTTTCAGCCCTTTACAAACACCAAAGTCTATCTCTACTCAGGTACCTAGAAAGATTTATTAATTAAAACAGGAAGCTATCAGGTCTCATGAATAAAACACAATTGCCATGGGAATAACCAACATCCCCAACCTTCATCCCAGTCAATCAGTCTACATGTCAACAAGAATTTATTAAGTACCTACCATATCAGACAAAAGATAGCCCTTGCTCTCAAAGAACTCAGCTGTTTGTATTACATTTTTTCACAATAAACTATATGCAAACAAGGTACATGCAGGATAAATTGGAGATAATCAACATAGGGAAGGCCCTAGAATTAAGGAAGATCAGAAAAGACTTCTTATAGAATGTGGGATTTTAGTTTCGATCTGAAGCCATCAGATAGAGGTGATGAAAGTGATTTCAAGGAATAAGGGATATCCAGTGGAAATACAGAATCAAGAGATGGAGCATTTTGTGAATATAACAGCAAGGAGGCCACTATTACTGGATTCCAGAAAATAAAGTGCAAGAAGACTGTAAGGGTAGAAGGGGGCCAGGTTATAACAGGCTTTGAATACTAACAGTAAGATATTTATATTTGATCCTGCTGGGAACATGGAATAACTGAAATTTGTTGAATAAAAGGGTGAAGGTAACATTTTAGGAAAAGCAATTTGACAGCTGAGTGTATTATAGACTGTACTAGACAGAAACTTGAGCCAGGAAGACCAACCAGAAAGCTAGTGCAACAATCCTGGCATGAGGCAATGAAAGCTTGTACCATTGTAGTGAGGATGGAAGAGGAGAGAACTTATTTTAATTATCTCATATTATTTTCCCATCATAAATCACACTTAATTTCAGGGTGGATTTTTGTGCTGCTGGCTCTAGGAACCCATTTTTCTAATAAAAATAGCTCTTTTATTTTAGCTGATTTAAGTTGATTAAAGAATGCAAGAACTAAGGATTTTTAAAAGGATTTAATATAGGAATAGCAATGACTTTGCAATAAGAAGATTTCACTTAAAATTCTAGCTGTCAATCACCTAATATCCGTGGGCCATGGTTTTCTCATTATCACCCTAGTCTTTCATTATTTTGAAGAAAAATGACTTAAATTTTTAAATTACTTTGTAGTTTCAAAAGCATTTCACACACTGGACATAGAGAAAGGAAGGACTAGGTTCAAATCCTAAACCTTTCTGTGTGACCCTGAAGTATGTTAATCAAAACCAAAAGTTAATGAAACTTCAGTTTCCTTCTTTGAAAAGTAAGGAAAATAATAGCACCATTCCAAAGAGTTATTGTCGGGATCAAATGAGATAACAGATATAAAGTTCTCTGCAAACTGTAAAGCATTATATTAAATCCCTGATTTATTATTATTAACATTATTATCAATGCAATTAAAGATAATGAGATTTAGAAGGAAACTCAAAGGATATATATATATATATATATATATATATATATATATAAAACCTCCACATTAAAAAAGATGTCAAACCTGAGACATGTGGAGATTAGATTACTGGGTTTAGAATAAAGGTACTGACTTTCAGTCTAATACTATATGATTAGATCTTAGATGCTTATTAGGAAGTATAGCTTAAACCAAGAGATAAAGCAGAGTGTAATAGGCATACTATTGAATTTAAAATGTTAAAAAACAAACCCCCTCCCAAAAAACCTAACTAAGAACAATTTATATTTTACAAAAAAACACACTCCTTTATTTTAACATTTCTCTATTAAAAGACATCAATAGCCCTGGCCATCACTACCTTCTCAAGTGCAATATTTTATTTCACCACAAGATGGAACTAACACTTATCAAATTATTTTAAGCCATACTTTGGTATCAAACCAGAATTTGGTTTGATCTCAGAATTTGAGATGACTACTTTCTCTATAAATCTTATTTTTTTTTATTGATGTGAATTTTAATTATCAGGGTTGGTTTTTGTGACCGTTATCTTCACAAAAGTAAAAAATTTTTCATTATCAGAACAGAAAATAGGAAAATAGCAGACAAAAATACACTGTTTTGAAATAGAAATATGAGCAAAAGAAATATTAATTGGCACAAACTTCCAATGCAACCTTTACTCTCATTTTCTCTCAATTTTTCCTCAGAATTTCCTTCCAAATGCTTTCAATTATGCCTTAATTTCACAATTAGGTACTCTTAAGTATCTACTCTGTACTAAGTGTTAGGGATTTAAAGACAAAAATTAAAACAAACATTCTCTCATTCTCTGAATTCTCTCAGGGAAGAAAACTTGTACATGTATAGGTACAAAACAGAAGATGATTTGGGAAGGAGAGCCCAAAAATATGGTGAAATCAGGAAAGGTTTCATGATGAAGATGAATTGATTCTCATAAGAAATTAACAACTGAAAGAAAGAGAAATGAGAAGGAAGTAAATTCTAGGCATGACAGACAGCATTAATACAAGAGTATTAGAGATAGGAAATGTAAAAGAGAACTGTCTTATTAATTCTGGAAAGGTGTGATAGAACTAAGCTTTGAAGAAGTTTAATAGAGAAGGGGAGTGACACGATCAGATTTGAGCTTCAGGAAAATCAGTTTTTGCAGCTATGTAGAGAATGGATTGGAGGGATGAGAAACTTGAAAAGGAGGTCATTGCAATAATCTAGGTAAGTAATTCTTAAGGATAATATAAATGGAAATTTGTTATAAAAAATAACAAATAAACAAATCCACTAGATATTTTAATGATTACAACATAAAGCACAATATGTAAACTTATCAGTTTTTTAGAGGCAAACTACTTGTAAACTTAGTTAAAACTTATACAATTCATTGGTTTTCATTTAATTTAATTTCAAATCTCAGAACTAAATTTTTCCTCAAGTCTGTTGATACTTTTGTAGGAGCAATAAACATTGTATACACAAGATGGCAGCCTCCCTTCTCATAGGAAGCAGCATATGACTCAAACAGAACATTGATTGGATTAAGGACAGAAGCAGCCATCTACTCCATTTGTAGATGTTGCTTCAAGTTAAATGAGTCAATTGTTGAATCATGTTCAATCAGAACATAATATGTTAAAACAAAGGAATGAATATTGAAAGCAGTGAGTGATACACTCCAGAAAAATATAAAGCTTACTATTCACATATATTTGTTGATCTCTGATCAAAATCAAAGCAAGAACAAATTGTAGACTGATGTTTTTAAGATTATGATGTCTAATAACATAATACATTTGGCCCAAGGAACATCATTATGATATTTTAATTTCTGTCAAGAGAAAAGGATCTCAACAATCAGACTGGCTTCTTGAATACTGTTATTCATTGAATTCTTCTGTAATTTTCCTAGTTGTTTATAAGAATATACATTCATTTGTACAAAATGTATACAAACACATATTTGTACAAAAATATAATTATGTTTTTACATACAGGGAGACATTCAAAAGAAGTCTGCTGAAACTGGGGAGATTTAATCTGGGTAAATTGGAATACTCAAATGGTTCTGTGGTCTCATTAATGTGGGAATTTCCTTCAATTATGTAGAATGCAGCCCATCCATGCCCACCTATTTTGTGAAACTCCTGTCTATGCCCAACATTAGATTCATTACAAGGGTATGCTCAATAAGCTGGGGGGGCCTTTTTTGAGAATTATTTTCTTTTTTTAAATAGTATTTTCTTTTTCCAAATATATGCAAAGATAGTTTTCAACATTCACCATTGTAAAACTTTGTGTTACAAATTTTTCTCCCTTTCCTCAGTCCTTCCCCTTCCCCAGCACAGCAAACAACCTGATATAGGTTAAAAATGTGTGATTCTTCTAAACATATTTCCATATTTGTCATGCTGCACACACACACACACAAATCAAATCAAAAGAAAACAAACAAGCAAACAACAACAACCACCACCACCAAAAGACGAAAATACTATGCTCTGTTTCACATCCATTATCCAAAGTTTTAGCTCTGGATATGAGTGGCACTTTCCATTGCACGTCTTTTGGAACTGCTTTGAATCATCTTATTGTTGAAAAGAGTCAAGTCCATCATAGTTGACCATCACATAATCTTGTTACTGCATTCAATGGGTTTTTTTGTTTGTTTGTATCTGTTCACTTCATTCGGCATCAGTTCATATAAATCTTTTCAGGTCTTTCTGAAATCAGTCTACTCATTATTTCTTATAGAATAATATGGAATAATAAATCTTATGGAATAATAATATAGAATAATAACTTCAACCATTTCCCAACTGAGGGTCATTTATTCAATTTTTAGTTTCTTGCCATTACAAAAAGGGCTGTTACAAACATTTCTGTATATGTGGTCTTTTTCCCTCTTCTATAATCTCTTTAGAATACAGACTCAATAGAGACACTGTTGGATAAAAGGATATGCACAATATTTCCAAATTGCTCTCCAGAATGGTTGGATCAGTTCACAACTCCACCAACAATGCATTAGTGTCCCAATTTTCCCACATTCCCTCCAACATTCATCATTATCTTTTTCTGTCATATTAACCAATCTGAAAGCTATAAAGTGGCACCTCAGAATTGTCTTTAATTTGCATTTCTCTAATCATTTTGAATTAGAGTATTTTTTCATAAAACTAGAAATGACTTTAATATCTTAATCTGAAAATTGTTCATACCCTTTGGCCATTTATCAATTGGGGAATGGCTTTCATTCTTATGAATCTGAGTCAGTTCTCTCTAGATTTTAGAAATGACACTTTTCTCAGAAACACTGGCTGTAAATTTTTTCCTCCGGCTTTCTGTTTTTTCCTTCTAATCTTGACTTCATTGGTTCTGTTCTTACAAAATCTTTTGAATTTAATGTAATCAAAATTATCCATTTTGTATTTCATAAGTGTTCTCTAGTTCTTTGGCCACAAATTCCTACCTCTTTCACATATCTGAGAGGTAGACTATCCCTTTTTCTCCTAATTTGCTTACAGTTTCACCCTTTATGTCTAAATCATGAATCCATTTCAATTTTATCTTGATATACGGAGTTACCTATTGGTCAATGCCTAGTTTCTATCATACTATTTTCTAGTTTCCCCAGCAATTTTTGTCAAATAGTGAGCTCTTATCTTAGAAGCTGGAGTCTTTGGGTTTATCAAACAGTAGATTACTATAGTCATTGACAATTGTATCTTGTGAACCTACCCTATTCCACTGATCTACTACTCTATTTCTTAGCTAGTAAAAAATGTTTTTGATGACCACTGCTTGATAATATAGTTTTGGGTCTAGGCTACCTTCCTTTACATTTTTTCCCCATTAATTTCCTTGAAATTCTTGACTTTTCCTTAATCTTTTTTTTTTTTTTTGACTTAATCTAAAATGATTAATTTTCTTATTATTTTTCTAGCTTTATAAGGTAATTTCTTGGGAGTTTGGTATGATACTGAATAAGAAGATTTATTTAGGCAGAATTGTCATTTTAATTATATTAGCTTGGCCTACCCAGGAGCACTTGATATTTTTCTAATTATTTAGATCTAACTTTTTTGTGTGTGAAAAGTATTTTATAACTGTGTTCATATAGTTCCTGGCTTTCTTTTGGCAGGCAGACTCCCAAATATTTTATATTATCTACAGTTACTTTAAATGGGATTTCTCTTTCTATTCTTACAGCTGGCTTATGTTGGTAACATATAGAAATACTGATGATTTATGTTAGTTTATTTTATATCCTGCAACTTTGCTAAAGTTGTTAATTGTTTCTAGTAGTTTTTTTCATTGATTCTCTAAATATACCATTACATCATCTACAAAGAGTGGTAGGTTTGTTTCTTCATTACTTACCCTAATTCCTTCAATTTATATTTCTTCTCTTATTGTTAAAGTTAACATTTCTAGTAGGTTGTTAAATAATAAGTGGTGATAATGGGCAACCTTGTTTCACCCTGATCTTATTGGGAATGCTTCTAGCTTATTTCCATTACATTTAATGCTTATTGATAGTTTTATATAAATAAAACTTAACATTTTAAGGAAAACTCCATTATTCCTATGTTTGCTAGTGGTTTTAATAGAAATGGGTATTGTATTTTTTTTCAAATGATTTTTCTGCAGTTAATGAGATTATCATATGATTTCCATTAGTTTGGTTATTGATATAGTCAATTATGCTGATAGTTTTCCAGATATCGAACCACCCTGGTGATGAGTTGCTATAATCAATTTGCTAATATTGTATTTAAAATTTTTGCATCAGATTTATTAAGGAAATGGGTCCATAATTTTCTTTCTCTGTTTTGGCCCTTCCTAATTTTGGTATCAGCACCATATCTATATCATAAAAGAAATTTGGTAGAACTCCTTCCCCTATTTTTCCAAATAGTTTATAGTATTATAATTAATTGTTTATTTAAATGTTTGGGAGAATTCACTTGTAAATCCATCTGTCCCTGGAGATTTTTTCTTAGGGACTTCATTAATAGGTTGTTCAATTTCTTTTTCTAAAATGGGATTATTTAAATATTTAATTTCCTCATCTGTTAATCTGGGCAACCTATATTTTTTATGTAATCATCCATTTCATTTAAACTATCAGATTTACTGGCATACAATTGGGCAAAATAGTTTCTAATATTGTTTTAATTTAGTGAATTATTTTCTTCAGTCACTTTTTTTAACCTCTTTTTGCACTTGCCAATTGTACTTTTAAAGGAGTTGTTTTGTTCAGTAGATTTTTTTTTCTAGTTCGCCAATTTTATTTTTTAAGGAGTTGTTTTGTTCAGCATATTTTCCCCATTCTGCCAAATTTATTTTTTATGTAGTTGTTTTCTTCAGTAACTTTCTGTGCTTTCTTTTCCAATTTGTTAGCTTTTTCCCCAAAATTTTCATAATTCTTCTGCATAGCTCTCATTTCTTTCCCCCATTTTTCTTCTGTCTCTTTTAAGATCCTTTTTGAACTATTCCAAGAGAGCCTTTTGAGCTGGAGACCAGTTTCATATACCCCTTTACCCAAAGGCATTTTGTTTTTTGCTGTACTCTCTTCTGGGCTGAGTCCTGATCTTCTCTTTCTCCATAGTAGCTTTCTCTAGTCAGAACTCATTTTGATCTTTCTGTTCATTTTTAAAAGTTGAGCTGTGTTCTCAGGGGACAGGGAAGATTGTCCTAAGCTTCTTTTGCAGCCTCTCCCTGACTGCACTGGGGCTGGTGATTCCACTCTCTTTCCCACCAAGTACTGGGTGGGCATGGCTAAGTCCTGCCTGTTATATTGGGGTTCGGGGGGGGTCTTCTATAGTTGAGTTGGAGGTTTCATAACTGGTCTACTGATCCATTGGCCTTCTGAACCAGAACAGATTAACCAACACTGCTGTATTGCTGGGCCTCCCCATGTTGCATTCCCCCTGCCCAATTGAGACAGACCTTTCCTGAAGTCCTTCCTAGATATCTTAAGCTGGAAAATGATTACACTCTGACTATTTGTGGGTTTTGTAACTCTAAAATCCATTCAGAGACTTGATCCAGGTGTTGATTCTGAGAGAAGCTGGGAAGACATTCGAGCAATGTCCTAGCTATTCTCTGACATCTTCCTTCTGATTGGGGGCTTTTCTTAATGTTTCCCTTTCAATACAAGAATATCAGAGGACAACTCAGTTTTATCACAGTTATCCCTTGTGTTTGCTGTGTGACCAGCCCATCTGTCCATGTGCACATATTCCTAACAATTAGTCAACAAATATTTAATCCAATTGACATTTCAATCATCATTTATTAAGCACCTACAATATTCCTGGAGCTTGAGGAGACAAAAAATGAAAAAAAAAAAAAAAAAAAAAAAAAAAGCAAGATAATTCTTGCCTCCAAGAGCTTACAATCTAGTTTTGAAGAAAAAACACCAAAGAAAGTTAAAAAACAAGAGCAGAGGAAGGGTGTCATGGTGGAGACCCCATGGCAGTACAGTCAGATGAGAAATGAGAAAATACCTGAGCTCGAGCCCCTCCTTAAAAAGAGTTTGGAGTTCATGGCCTTATTCTCCAGAGACAAAGAAAGTAGGAATACGGTAGAAAACTCAAGCTGAATGATGAAATCTTACAGAATGATGGGATTATCCCAAGAAGGAGCTTTCTAAAGCATTCTGGACTTATCAATCAGAGAAGTCCCAATAACTTGGGGCAGTACAGCCAATTGAGGAATGAGGGATTATGTATTATTATGTATTATTATTATTATTATTATATTTTAGTGCATGTTATATGCCAGGTCCTTGGCTAAGTGCTTAGAATACCAAAGAAGATAAAAAAAAAATTCTTTGCTTTGAAACCGCTTACATGGTAGTAGAGGAGGAAAAATATAAATAGTGAGGTACAAAAGATAAACATAGAACATTTGGAAATATTAATTAAATATAGAATACAGAATATTTTTAAGAGCAGTTTGCAGGGAAAGCCACTAGAATCAGGGGTAACAAGGGAAGACTTTTGACAAAACATGGCATTTGAAGGGATTCTAAAAGGGATTTGGACCTCACAACAAATAGTCTATCCCATAGCAAATCATTAGGTCCATAATAGAATCAATGCTTATCTGAGTTTTGAAACAATGAAAACACTAGAAAGATCTAAATAAATAAATTTATGTCTGTCTTAAGCTCTCCTATAAGCATTCTTTCTTCTTTCTCCCTCTTCTCCCTTCCCCTCTCTTTTTTCAATTTATATAACTCATTAAATACAAGCTGAAGGACATAATATTATGTAAAACCTCTAATGCAATGCTCTACTGCTGCATCAATCTTTATGTAGCTACAAATACCATGGCACAGAAGTGGCTGATTCCAACAGGTTCTATCAAGCTGGAAAGGCTGTGAGTATGGTTTTAGTGATGGACAATGCCTGTTTTCTGGGGACAAGCCTTGCTAAGTTTAGGCAGCATCATCAGTTTGGCCACATGGTAATGAATATTTTGAATATGAAACTTTGCAGACCATTGCCACAAGTGAAAATACATACCCATAAAAGAACACAATACATGTTTTGTCATTGTTTAGTCATGTCCAATTTTTTGAGACTACATTCAGAATTTTCTTGGCAAAAACACTGGAATGATTTGACATTTTCTTCTCTAATTCATTTGACAGATGAAGAAACCAAGGCAAACACTGTTAAATGACTAGTCTAGGGTCAAATAACTAACAAGTGTCAAAGGCCAGATTTGCAGTCAAGAAGATGAGTCTTTCTGACTCCATGTCTGGCACTCTATCCACTCAATAACTTTTAAAAAAATGGTCTTAGGATTTATATCAAACTTGCTTTTATACAGAATGGTAATGGAATGGGAGAATTAGATTTACTATTCATGTTAACTGAAAGTTAGCATATACAATATATTTTCAAAGAATGAAACTCTCAGAGGCCATCTGTTCATTGTGCATGTGCGTGTGCGTGTGTGTGTGCGTATGTGTGTGTATGTGTGCGTGTGGTAATTTTCTCACCACTTTCTGTTAGGAGGCACTTTAAACTCAAGCAATGCCTCAGAGTTACTTTCTAAACAACTTTCAATTATGTGGAAGTTTTGAGAGAATTCAAATCTATAACAAGCCTATAACAATATTCAAGGAATAATAGCTTAAAGAAAAAACTTCAATATCAACTTTGTTCAGTTGCCATTTTTATCCTTCTCATAAAATCTGAATACAGAATGTGTAAAGGATAAGAATTTCTGTTGAGTCTGGATAAATGTCATTTAACTCCACAATCTTGCACATATGGTATAACAATAGGTGTTATCTGAATATATTTTCCTTTTTTTTTTTTTTTGCTGTTATTCATTTTTTATTTTTTTAATTTTATAATTATAATTTTTTGACAGTATATATGCATGAGTAATTTTTTTTATAACATTATCCCTTGTATTCATTTTTCCAAATTTTACCCTCTGTCCCTCTACTCCCTCCCCTAGATGACAGGCAATCCCATACATATTAAATGTGTTACAGCTTAACCTAGATACAATATATGTGTGTGAATCCAATTTTCTTGTTGCACGGTAAGAATTGGATTCCGAAGGTATAAGTAACCTGGGTAGATAGACAGTAGTGCTAACAGTTTACATTCAATTCCCAGTGTTCCTTCTCTTGGTGTAGTTGTTTCTGTCCATCATTGATCAACTGGAAGTGAGTTGGTTCTTCTTTATGTTGAAGATATCCACTTCCATCAGAATACATCTTCATACAGCATTGTTGTTGAAGTGTACAGCGATCTTCTGGTTCTATTCATTTCACTCAGCATCAGTTCATATAAGTCTCTCCAAACCTTTCTGGTCATTTCTTACAGAGCAATAATTGAATATATTTTTCAATTAGCTACTGGAAGTTTATGTGAATTAAAATATGGAAGGAATAATGTTAGGTTCCTTATTTTCACCTTAATCAAAATTACCACCAATACCAAACAGGTTTTTTTTTTTAATATTAATTATTAAAAAAAGCTTTTTTCATTTTAGAATATAAAAGAATTTCTGCTTGGTACATATAGATATACAAATATAGATACACAATTACATGTTGTTTACATTTAGATTACATATGTCTTCAGTAGATCTTATAAGATAAATAGTAACTGATATTTGGTAAAGCAAAACCCACAACCACCAAAAAGTTGTATCTGTGTTTAGTAGAGTGATTAAAATTGTATAAATCTAGTATTTATTCTCAACCTATGTTCCTGCTAATTTCACTCAGCATCAGTTCATGTAAGTCTCTGTAGGCCTTTCTGAAATCATCCTGTTGAGACCTTAATTCTTTAAAGCTAAAGTCTCCAACAGGTCTCAGTTTGACTGAGGCAAAGTAACACAGCTTTGTGAATTAGAGTCAGAAAATCTGAATTCAAACACTTCTTCCCAACCATATTAGCTGTGTGACTTTGGCAAGTCACTTAGCTCTTTTACCTCAGTTTATTAACCTATAAAATAGGGACTATAAAAGTATTCACATAGTACTTATCTTATCCTTTACACATTCTGTACTCAGATTTTATGAGAAGGATAAAAATGGCAACTGAACAAAGTTTATATTGAGGTTTTTTTCTTTAAGCTATTATTCCCTGAGGTTGCTATAGTACCCATATAGTAATCACAAGGTTTTTATGAAGATCAAATGGGATAATATAAGCAAAGCACTTTGCAGATCCTTATAATACATTACAGTAATGTCACAAAAATCTATAAGCTTTAATAGCTAAGCTTTGAGACTAAGACTCTGGGAACTATCATAACATTATTATTAATTGCATTATGACTATTATATATTAAAAAGTTTTTGAAGTTTGCCTTAACAATCATATTTCAAGCAAAATAAAAAGATAAAGGAAAAGAATAAAAATGTGAAAATGTTCCAAAAAGCAAATGACAATTTAAATCCTTTAACAAACTGTGCTTGGGGAACATAATAATTACAGTGATTGAGTTGATACTTTAAGATTTACAAAGCATTTTATACCTATCATCCAACTAAATTTCTCAACAATCCTTAGGGAAAGGAGTTATGAGTGTTATTTTAGGGAGGGAATTGGAGGTATCATTTTACAGAAAAAGAAACTGAGGCTGAGTACTTACTTGTATTGCCCATGATCACATAGCTAGTAAATGCTAGAGATAAGATTACATCAGAGTCTCAGCAGACAGATCTAATGTTTACACTCTAGAAAACTATCTTGAATATAGTCAAATCACTCAAGATAGGTTGTTATCTTTTTTTTTTTCTTTTTTAATGCCATCCATGTTACCTCTTCAAAAGTTATGTGAATTTATGTAGTTAATAAAATCAATTCTAAAAATACAAAAATCTTCCTGAAAGTTATCTATTTCTCCAGGATTAGCTGGGGAAAAAAATGCCCACTATGCTACCCATATTGCCCAAGCATGAATTACTGACCACTGATTTTTACTTGTGCTTAGGAGTGTCTTTATGATTTAGCCACAGGGAGAAAAAGAACAGGATACCAGAAAAACTGACAAGCTTCTCCTCCACTGGTCCATCACAGCTATACCAATTTCAGAGCTCTGAACATTTTAAGTTGACTGAAGATGTTGATGTGGGTTAAGATTCCTTTTTGATTCCCAACCCCCACGAATTTCAATGGGAGATATCTGGGCTCTCCCAGCCCTTATCGGATCTGAGCCAATTTGGGTTGTCCCAGCCCCCATTCTAATGATCTGCTCAGGTTTCCCCAACCCCCCAACCCCAGCACAAACAGTTCCTTATCTAAAAACCCATTGAATTCTATTCAAATTCTAACCCTGGCTGAAGTCTAAGCCAGAGGTCAACCTGGGACTCCACTCACCAGCTCCTTCAGAATAAAAAGGGAAAACTGGAGTCCACTCTTTGCAGAAGTCATGTCAAGGGTTTCTGCCCACCGGTGTCAGCCCTACCCCTTTCTACCTTTCAACCTTACTTCCAAACCTCACAATAAACCTCTTTTATCAATCTAGGTTTTCAGGTCTGTAAATTCCTTTACAGAGGACTCTTGCGCCACTACTAGACCTCATTTAACTCTGTATCCTTGCGCCAAATCCAAAGGGGGTTGCAAGGGAGCTCTATTTGACTCCCTGTACCCTGAACCTGCCACTAGACCTCAATTAACCCTAATTTCATTTAAGTACTCCTTATCTAATTCTCATCAATGTGACTAATGCAAAATCTTATGGGGAGTTAGTACTTCAGCTTAGACTAGCATAGATCTTTTAATTCTTCTTCCAATCTTTACACTTCACTATGCTCCATCAATGAGTTAGCAATGAAATAAAATCATTCCTTCTAGAAGCCTTTTGAAGGTATTACTAAAAGGTCTCTGAATATTCTTTCATATTAATAGTTCTGTCTCCTTCTATTAGTTAACTTATTCTATGCCATTCCTTCAGTTGATAGTATATCCAGTTCCTAATTGTATTTTCAATTTTAGAATATATTTCTAATTCACACACATTTGTCTCATCTGAGGTCAAAGCCTATGAGCTTTCTGACATTATCTGGCATTTATAGCTCTTTTAACCTTACTTTTAAGTCTGTAGATGAATTCTGAAGGACTTGGATTTTCAGAAGCAACACTTTTAAATAAGAGCAAACATTAGCATTGAAGGAAACAAAACCACTCCCTGATATATAACTGAATTGGATTGGTGAATTTTACCCATAAGGGCATAGTTGGTGCAGTAGAAAAGAGTTCCAAGCAGGAGTAAGGAAGATTCATGTTTCTCACTTCAAATCAGGTCTTAGATCACGTTTCTCAGCTGCATAAACTTGGACAAGTCATTTAATTAGGTTTACCTAAATTTCATCATCAAATGAATTAGAGAAAGAAATGGGAAAGCATCAAAAAAATTCTAAACAGGGGTCAAGGACATGACCGAAACAAGTTAGTAGAAACAAGAAGGTAAACTGATAAGCAAAAAAGATTAAATAAGAAGGCAAATATCAATTTGTAGACTAGACTTCCATGTTGAATAGTTCTGTAATACACATACACACACACTCACACACACACACACATATGTATACATGTATAAAATCTGCTTACTTAAGCCAAAGAGACTTGAAGGTAAGAATACCCTAAGTGCAAAAAAAATTGAGGTAATCTAATTTTAGAATACCTTTAGGGCCATATGACTCAACATGGAATGGTTAAGACAAATGCAAAGTAAAACCTTAAGCTAAGACATAAAAATAAATATTTGACTTGAGTTAGTGTATGGGTTCTTAATTTGGAGTTGATCAACATTTAAAACAAAATATTTTGGGGGCAACTAGATGGTGCAGTGACTAGAGCATAGATCCTCAATTCAGAAGGATCTGAGTTCAGATTCAGACTCAGACACTTATTATTTACAACTTCTGTGACCCCACTCAAGTCACATAACACTAATTGCCTCACAGAAAAAAAGAAAAAAAAATTGATACCTATATGTCATTATAATTGGTTTCCTTTGTAATCTTATGTATTTTGTTTTCATAATTTAGAAACAGTATCCTGAGAAGTGATTTTTACATTATGAGTTACTTGAGAGCAGTGTTTTGTTTTGTTTTGTTTTACTTTTCTTCACATCCCCAGCACATAATAGGAGTTTAAAAAAACTGTTGATGGGCTCACTCCAAAGTGGTTAATCTTAAGATTTCTGACTCAGTATAAAACAGATATATTACCAGAAAATCAGTATTCTTGGGGCTTAATAAGACATAAATAAAATTTGTGGTCAAAACCTTAAAAGGAAAAAGCAACACTTTGGAGGATATAGCTCTGCAATTGTGAACTGAATTGTTGGCAAGGAGAGGAAGGAAAAAGACCAGTGGGAGGGCTGCCTTTCCACCTGGCATATATTTTCTCAACAGGTGTTCTCCAAGGCTGTTCATTCTTTATGTACACATATTTATATGTATATCTCTCTGTTTTAAAAAAAAATTACCTGTGAATTTTTATTCAGCATATGTTCACAATATTGCTGTCTATTCCAACTAACCAGCTATGACAACATAAAAGTTCTATTACATGCACTGACAAAATGAACAGCATTTGCTCAATTAAAAATCAGAGGAAGATTACAAAACAATTAAGCTCGATTTTTTCCAAGTTTTTTGTTTTTACTTATAACATAAAATGTTGCTTTTCCTGTATGTGGCAGTGCCAGATTTTTAGGAATAAAGTCCTAAATGCAGTTCATTATGGGTAGTGTACAGACCACCAAGTTTGTGTTTGCACACACACAGAAAGGATAGAAGGAGACATGTGCTAATTGGTTCCACCACCAGCTGGGTCTTAATGTTGGTTCTAGCACTGAAAAAGAAGCTGTTCCCATAACAGTTCTGAGAAGCTAACTTGTCTGAATGAAAGGCTCAAGAGAATTTGGACTCACCTTATTTTATACTCCAAGGTTATATAGAGCCCTTTAAAAATGCTTGAATCTGGGGCAGCTAGTTGGTGTAGTAGATAGAGCACCAGCCCTGAAAGTCACAAAGAACCTGAGTTCAAATCTGACCTCAGACACTTAACACTTCCTGGCTGTGTGACCCTAAGCAAGTCACTTAACCCCAATTGCCTCAGCAAAAATAAAATAAAATAAAATGGTCGAATCTAAGTTAAGCAAATCCCAAGCAGCTCTGACTACATGGATAATTTGGGTTCCCAGAGGTTTGTCAATTTCCTTGGGTATTTAGAGAATGTATTTATAGAATCATTAATTACTTTAATTTTATTTATGTGTACTCTCCCCTCCCTCTTGGGAAAGGACTTAATTTATCTACACTTTATCACTTATATAGAAATAGTATATAAAATACAAATAAACTAATTTTTTTTTAGGAATTCCCTTCCAGTTCCATATGGGGGTTCCATAAACAGAAGCTATAGGTTTAAGAAGGAATATATTTTTATCAATACATATGTGTACATATATATGTATATATATATATACATATACATATGTGTATATATACATATATATGTGTGTGTGCACATATATGCATATATATACACATATACTAAAAAGCTTTGTGAAAATGTAATAATTTCTTCATCCAATTACTGGTTTATTTTTTATTGTTATTATGGTATATATGGGTTGGAGGAATTCTTACCCCATGCAATAAATACTTAGTAATTTAATTTAAAAAGGAATTTCAAAGTAAATTAATTATTTTAAAAATTGATTAAACAGCAACCCCTCAAACATAGTAGCTATCTTAAGGCAAGCTTGGATTAGACATTAACTTCCTCTGGAGCAGAAGGGCAAAAGATCTCTTGATCCTGAAACTCAGTTCAAATACAAACTAACTCAAAGGTCAGGGTTGTTCCAAGATTTCTTATTTATTCTAAAATTCTCACACGTTTTCACCATGCTAGACTAAATTCCAGTTCTTATAAGTCTACTTTAATCAGTAATTCTGATATGATAGCCCAGTTACCTTAGATGGAGGTTTGACATATAGTTAGGTAAGGACAATGGGAATTTGTACATTTCTTTATGCTTAATGTTAATTAAGTGATAATTCTAAAATATTAGCCTGAGTGAGAAGTCCATGGATTAATTAAATTGTAAGGCACTTGGCTACCTTATAAGAGTTATGAACACTCCTAGTTTACCTCTGCTTGATAGTTTCTTCCTCTCGATACCAAATCTAGGGAACAAACATTTACTATGCACTTATTACGGATCAAGCACTTTTGTAAGCTTTGGGGATACAAACATAAGTAGAAAGCAATCTTGTCCCTACCCTCAAATTCTAATGACATAAGTCAACATATTAAAAAAAAAAAGTTGAAAAGAGATTCGGGTCAGAAGACAGAGTAGATAAAGCCTATAGTTTGAAATATAGCATTGTGAGGTATGAAGACACATTTAACTTGAACCTCATTCTTAACAAGGAGACTTTGGAAGAACTCAGCCAGAGAATGAAGCCAGGACTATGCTAAGCACTTTCAAATTATCATCTCATATGAGTCTCATAAAAAACAATAATAGGTGCTATTACTATACCCATTTTACAGATGGGAAAATTGAGGCATACAGCTTTATGTGTCTCCTAGGCCACACAGAGAGGAATTGTCTGAGGCCACATTTGAATTCAGGTCTTTCTAACTACAGACCCAGCACTCTGACTGCTGTAAGAACCAGTTGCCCCAAGATCAGTGAGAAGTTCAGCCTGGAGAGGAATTCAGAATAATGTGGAGAAATCAAAGGCAACTCTGATTGATGATTATCTGCACTTGAAGCTAAGACAATGTGGATTAATTTGGTTCAATTGATGCCCCTTTGACACTTTACTTCTGTGAAGCTGAAAAAAAGCCTTGGTCTCCCATTCCAATATCTGCTGCCATCTCTAGTTGTCCTGCTTTCTATCTGACCACTGGACCCAGATGGCTCTGGAGGGGAAAAGGAGGCAGGTGGACCTTGCACAGCCCTCTCTCCAATCAAATTCACTTGCATGTCATAGCATCTCCTCTCTGATGTCCTAGTCTTTGAAAAAGATGAACAAGAACTACAACCACTGAGAGTCTAAGTCAATGAACCCCTTTGAGATTTAAGCAATTTCTTAATCTCCAAAGTTTTTTTGTTTATGTAAACCTATTGGGCTAGTTCAGGTAGGTGATCCTATGACAGGAAAGTGCATTAGATTTAAGTGAAGAAGGACTAGGCAAGGTCACCTGTCTCACTTTCCCCTACAGAACCATCTGGGGTCAGGGGCAAGGGACTGGAGATGGCCCTGGATTCAGTGGGAGATCTTGACCTTTTTTGGGCTCAGGTCTTCCACAGATCTCATTTTGACAGAAGCCTCACCCATTTAATGATTAAGGCTAGGGAGCAATTGAGTCAAAGAATCTCCTCCTTCAACCTAGTCCAAAAAAATCTAAATAAATAAATGAATGAATCTGGGAGGGGAAGACTCTCAGGGTTTCTGACTAAAGCAGAAATGATTGCTATTTACATCAACTTAAGTCAGTCAGGACCAAACAATGACCAAATGGGCTTGGCTTAGGACCTATTGGTGGCCAGTTGAAATCACATGGGTTTTGATTTAAGGCTGGGTCCTTAAGAAAGAAATCCAGCTACAAGGAGAACAGGGCATGGCAGTCATTGTTTCTTTTTTGCTTTTGCATCCCAGAACTGACCTGGTGTCTTGATGAATGTCAAAAAAATGGAATTCTCTACTGCCCCCATTATTTCATTCTTCACTAGTTCCAGATTAAAGAATTGTCTTTATTTTTATGGAAGCTTATCTTAAGAGAAAAGTAGAGAACTTTGAGGAGGATATAGTGATAAAAAATATTTGGACATTGATTTCTTTATTGAAAAGTCATAGATATTTGGATTTGGAGTTTGGGATTGTTTTTGAAACTTGGGGAGAAAAAGATGGATGGGAAATTTCAGGCCTCCTGAATATACAGAGGCTAGTGATCATCACTTTGCTTGATCAGAACTAAAATGAACTTAAACTTCATAAGAGGATTTGAGTTTAGGGAGGGAAATAGTTCTTTTTTTTTTTTTTTTTAGAATTTTTTTCCCACAGTATATATGCATGAGTAATTTTTTTATTATATTATCCTTTGTATTCATTTTTCCAAATTATCCCCCCCTCCCTATACTCCCTCCCCTTGATGACAGGCAATCCCATACATTTTACATGTGTTATAATAAAACCTAGATACAATATATGTGTGTAAATCCCATTTTTTTGTTGCACATTAAATATTAGATTCCGAAGGTATAAGTAACCTGGGTAGATAGAAGTTAGTGCTAACAATTTACATTCACTTCCCAGTGTTCCTTCTCTAGGTGTAGTTATTTCTGTCCATCATTGATCAACTGGAAGTGAGTTGGATCTTCTTTATGTTGAAGATATCCACTTCCATCAGAATACATCCTCATACAACATTGAAGTGTACAGCTATCTTCTGGTTCTATTCATTTCACTCAGCATCAGTTGATGTAAGTCTCTCCAAGCCTCTCTGTATTCCTCCTGCTGGTCATTTCTTACAAAGCAATAATATTCCATAACCTTCATATACCATAATTTACCCAACCATTCTCCAATTGATGGACATCCATTCAACTTCCAGTTTCTAGCCACTACGAAAAGAGCTGCCACAAACATTTTGGCACATACAGGTCCCTTTCCCCTCCTCAGTATTTCTTTGGGATATAAGCCCAATAGCAGCACTTCTGGGTCAAAGGGTATGCACAGTTTGATAACTTTTTTGGGCATAGTTCCAAATTGCTCTCCAGAATGGCTGGATTCTTTCACAACTTCACCAACAATGTATCAGTGTCCCAGTTTTCCGACATCCCCTCCAACATTCATCATTATTTGTTCCTGTCATCTTAACCAATCTGACAGGTGTGTAGTGGTATCTCAGAGTTGTCTTAATTTGCATTTCTCTGATCAGTAGTGATTTAGAACACTCTTTCATATGAGTGGAAATAGTTTCAATTTCATCATCTGAGAATTGTCTGTTCATATCCTTTGACCATTTATCAAGTGGAGAATGGTTTGATTTCTTATAAATTAGGGTCAGTTCTCTATATATTTTGGAAATGAGGCCTTTATCAGAACCTTTGCTTTTAAAAATATTTTCCCAATTTGTTACTTCCCTTCTAATCTTGTTTGCATTAGTATTGTTTGTACAGAAACTTTTTAGTTTGATGTAATAAAAATCTTCTATTTTGTGATCAATAATGATCTCTAGTTCTCCTCTGGTCATAAATTCCTTCCTCCTCCACAAGTCTGAGAGGTAGACTATCCTCTGTTCCTCTAATCTATTTATTATCTCACTCTTTATGCCTAAATCATGTACCCATTTTTATCTTATCTTGGTATATGGTGTTAAGTGTGGATCCATATCTAATTTCTGCCATATTAATTTCCAGTTTTCCCAACAGTTTTTTCCAAATAATGAATTTTTATCCCTAATGTTGGTATCTTTGGGTTTGTCAAAGATTAGATTGCTATAGATGTACCCTTTTTTGTCCTTTGTATTTAATCTGTTCCACTGATCTACTGGTCTATTTCTTAGCCAATACCAAATGGTTTTGGTGACTGCTGCTATATAATATAGCTTTAGATCAGGTACACTTAGACCACCTTCCTCTGACTTTTTTTTCATTAGTTCCCTTGCAATTTTCGACCTTTTATTCTCCCATATGAATTTTGTTGTTATTTTTTTCTAGGTCATTGAAATAGTTTCTTGGGAGTCTGATTGGTATAGCACTAAATAAATAGATTAGTTTGGGGAGTATTGTCATCTTTATTATATTCACTCGTCCTATCCAAGAGCACTGAATGTCTTTCCAATTATTTAAATCTGACTTTATTTTTGTGGCAAGTGTTTTGTAATTTTGCTCATATAATTCCTGACTATTCTTTGGTAGATGGATTCCCAAATACTTTATACTCTCAACCTTTGTTTGGAATGGAATTTCTCTTTGTATCTCTTGCTGTTGCATTTTGTTGGTGATATATAAAAATGCTGAGGATTTATGTGGATTTATTTTGTATCCTGCCACTTTGCTGACATTTTGAATTATTTCTAATAGCTTTTTAGCAGAGTCTTTGGCGTTCTCTAAGTATACCATCATGTCATCTGCAAAGAGTGATAGTTTGATTTCCTCATTTCCTACTCTAATTCCTTGAATCTCTTTCTCGGTTCTTATTGCCGAGGCTAGCGTTTCTAGTACTATATTGAATAGTAATGGTGATAGTGAGCAACCTTGTTTCACTCCTGATCTTACTGGGAAAGGTTGCAGTTTATTTCTATTGCATATTATGCTTATTGACGGTCTTAAATATATGCTCCTGATTATTCTAAGGAATAGTCCATTTATTCCTATACTCTCAAGAGTTTTTAGTAGGAATGGATGTTGGATTTTGTCAAATGCTTTTTCTGCATCTATTGAGATGATCATATGGTTCTTATTAATTTGATTATTAATATGGTCAATTATATTAATAGTTTTCCTAATATTAAACCAGCCCTGCATTCCTGGAATAAATCCTACTTGATCATAGTGTATTATCCTGGAGATGATTTTCTGAAGTCTATTTGCTAATATCTTATTTTAGATTTTAGCATCAATATTCATTAAGGAGATTGGTCTATAATTTTCTTTCTCAGTTTTCTACCTACCTGGTTTAGGTATCAGTACCATGTCTGTGTCATAAAAGGAGTTTGGTAGGACTCCTTCATCCTCTATTTTTTCAAATAATTTATATAACATTGGGGCTAATTGTTCTTTAAATGTTTGGTAGAATTAACCTGAATCCATCTGGTCCTGGGGATTTTTTCCTGGGGAGTTGATTAATAGCTTGTTCTATTTCTTTTTCTGAAATGGGACTATTTAAGCAATTTATCTCCTCCTCTGTTAATCTAGGAAGCCTATATTTTTGGAGGAAGTCATCCATTTCACTTAAGTTATCAAATTTATTGGCATAAAGTTGGGCAAAGTAACTCCTTATTATTTCTCTAATTTCCTCTTCATTGGTGGAAAGATCCCCCTTTTCATTTGTAAGACTAACAATTTGATTTTCCTTTCTTTTTTCTGATCAGATTTACCAAAGGTTTATCTATTTTATTGGCTTTTTCATAAAACCAACTTTTGGTTTTATTTATTAATTCAATAGTTTTTTTTTTTACTTTCAATATTATTGATTTCTCCTTTTAATTTTTGTATTTCAAGTTTAATTTTTGGTTGGGGGGGTTTTAATTTGGTCTTTTTCTAGCTTTTTAAGTTACAGGCCCAATTCGTTAATCTTCTCTTTCTCTATTTTCTTCAAATAAGCCTCTAAAGATATAAAATTTCCCCTTATTACTGCTTTAGCTGCATCCCACAGATTTTGGTATGATGTCTCATCATTGTCATTATCTTGGGTGAAATTATTAATTGTTTCAATAATTTGCTGTTTCACCCAGTCATTCTTTAAGATGAGATTGTTCAGTTTCCAATTACTTTTTGGTCTATTTACCCCTAACTTTTTACTGAATGTAGCTTTTATTGCATTGTGATCTGAGAAGAAGGCATTTATTATTTCTGCCTTCCTACATTTAATTTTAAGATCTTTATGTCCTAATATATGGTCTATTTTGTATAGGATCCATGAACTGCTGAGAAGAAAGTATATTCCTTTCTATTGCCATTCATTTTTCTCCAAAGGTCTATCATACCTAGTTTTTCTAATGTTCTATTTACTTTTTTAATTTCTTTCTTATTTATTTTGTGATTTGATTTGTCTAAATCTGAGAGTGCAAGGTTGAGATCTCCCACTATTATAGTTTTACTGTCTATTTCTTCTTGCAATTCTCTTAACTTTTCCTTTAGAAAGTTAGATGCTATACCACTTGGTGCATATATGTTTAGTATTGATATGGCTTCATTATTTATGTTACCTTTCAGCAGGATATAGTTTCCTTCCTTATCTCTTTTAACTAGATCAACTTCTGCTTTTGCTTGATCTGAGATAAGGATAGCTACCCCTGCTTTTTTGGCTTTACCTGAAGCATAATAAATTCTGCTCCAACCTTTTACCTTTACTCTGTATGTATCTCCCTGCTTTAAGTGTGTTTCCTGTAAACAACATATTGTAGGGTTCTGATTTTTGATCCAATCTGCTATCCGTCTCCGTTTGATGGGAGCGTTCATCCCATTCACATTTACAGTTAAAATGACTAATTCTGTATTTCCTGCCATCATATTATGCCCAGATTATGCTTTTTCCCTTGACCCCCCTGAACCCCTTCCCCAATATTTAATTTATAGACCCCACTTGTGATGCGCAGCCCTCCCCCTTTTTTTTTTAGTATCCCTCCCCCCTCCCTTCAAGTCCCTTCCCTTATTCTCCTTTTCCTTTTCCCTTTTCCTCTCCCCCCTTTTAATGAGGTGAGAGAGAATTTTCTGAAAAACAAATATGTCAATTATTTACTCTTTGAGCCTCTTCTGATGAGAGTAAGATTCACACAATGTTTCTCCCCCTCTCTAAATTCGGGAGGGAAATAGTTCTTGATGATATGGGTTCCATTCATGGGAATGACTTATTAAGGCAAATTCTTGAACATCTTTCTCTTAACTTCCTTAAAAAAATTCTAAAAAAAACATAACCTCAAAGAATCAAAGAATCATACTTCCTTCAAGATTATGTAACCAAACATCCTCATTTTTATAAATGAGTAAACTGAGACCCAGAGACATAAAGTGACATACCTATACACAGATGTATAGAAGTAAAGTAGAGACTAAACTCCAGATTTCCTGTCAGTAAATAAAGTGAGCTGTTCTTTACTTTTTTGGTATTGATTAGTTTACACCAGAAAGGGTTAGGGAATATATTAGGTTAAAATAGACCTGGTGTAAAAGGATTTTTAGGCTTATCTTTATTTGTGAAAATGGTGTTATTTCTATTTCTTTCTCATGTCTAATCTTTAAAATTTGGGAGATATTTGCATAAACATAAGTGAACCCATGAGAACTGATGGGGGAGAAAGAGACAGAATAGAAATAAAAAGAGACAGACAGATATAGACTGAGTTTAGAAGAACTGAAAAGAACCAATACATAATTCAAATATAAGTTAACCTGAGAAGGAAAGGCACTAATGACTGGGATGGATATGATGCAAAGAGGCTTCCCACAGCAAGTAGCTATGTCTAAGTATTGAAAGAAACTACTATAAGAATAAAAAAAATGTAGGGTTCCCCATATTGTAGTTCAAAGGGAGGAAACAAAAACACAAAGCACTGTAAATAATGGGTCATCCCTGAGGTAAAATATGAAGATTAGATTTCATGTCCTAACTTTGACACTTGGGAACCTGTGAGACTTTAAGTGACAACCATTTAGGATCTCTAGGTAAGTCCCAAGAGTATATATTACAAGTACAGAGAGTTTTCTGTTCCATTAAAACTTGGGGTCTAAACCAAAAATTAAGAAATTGGACTAGATCATATTAATTGTCAAAGTAGGGCTATTGGAAGTAAGTAGCCTATTGATTATGCTATTGGCAGACTGTAGTTTGGTACAGACATTTTGGAGAAGAACCTGGCAGTATAGAATGCTAGTCACAAAACTGATCATACTCTTTAAGCTAACAATGTCATTGATGGAATTAAAATTAATGATGTTATTCAGTTATTGGAACCATATTCCAAAATGCTATTTAATAGAGTAAAGAACTAATCTTTCAAAAATATCCAGAGTACCTTCATTAAGTAAGAATAGTGAAAAACTGGAGCCAACCTCTATAATCCTGTAATTCTGATTCTCTTAATACTTGCATGACTATGGGCAACTCATTTAACTTCCCTTGGCCTCAAGTTTCTCATTTGTTTAAAAAAAAAAAAAAAAGGAGATTGTACTGGATGGTTTCTGAGCTCTTTTTTTAGCTCTAAAATTATGATCCTATTATTGAGATTGGCTGAATAAATTATGGTGTTCATGATGAACTTAATACTATTGAAACAAAAAATGACAGTTCTGAAGAATTCAAAGGAATATGGAAATAAGAATAAAAAATAGGAAAGGTAAGGCAGAAGAGCAACATTGACTATAACCATAACTATATTTTAAAATTAACAGAGGCAACAAATGTAAGATATTAATCTAAGAAAAATAAAACAAGATAAATCTGCTGTAAATCATTCTTGTTATTTGAATTCAGGAAGATAAACCTTCCTGCATTTTATTATTTATTCTGTAATACAAAATTATTTCATAATGAAATTTTTGGATTATATTGGCAAATTGTTCATTTTACTTCATTAGTTCAATTAAATTTAATGATTCAATTGGACAAAACAAATATTTACTGAATATCTAATATGCTTACTCCCATAAAGAACTTTAATAGCATGATTAACTGACTTTAATAGGGAAACTAGGATAAGGACTTAAATAAATATTAGAATATGATATGGCTGTAGGAGAATAACAGTGCCATGAAAGTTCTGAGGAAAAATCTGAATGGATAATCAGACACAATTGATGGTACTAGATTATATTTGTATATATATATATATATGATTCTCCAGGTACATGTCATCCTGGGTCAAAGAGACATCAACTTTAAGTATTAGGGATACTTAAGTAGTATTCTCTCTCTTATAGCAAACCCAGGTCAAATCGGTCCCCCACTTCACTGCAGTAACAATTGTTCATATTTCTATAGTGGTTCAAAATCTAGCAAATAATCAAGCACTTAGCAAGATAAACTAGTTTGGAATGAAAGTAGAAAGAAAACAGTATAAAGGAAGAATGCTAGACTAATTTACTAGGAAACCTGTACTCTCATCCTAATTTTGCCCCATCACTTGAGGACCTTTTGAATCATGATTTCTTCCTCTATAAAATAGAGTTGTCTATAATAACTCTCCAAATTTAGATCCATGCAAGCTCCTTGGAAAATGTATTAGATTCTCTATATGTAAGAAGTTTGATGTTTTTTTTCCCTTCAGAACATCAATGTCACTGAAAATATTTAAAATCTTAGATACAAAAGAAAAGATTATTAGGACTACTACTATTACATCACCATAACTGACATTTAAATAGTGCTTTGAGGCTTACAAAGCATGTTTTTATCACTACAATCTAAGAAATAGATAGGAGTAGGGCCATATATTTTTCATTTTCAGCAACAGAGGAAAAGTCCTAGATGATGAAATTCCCTTTCATTAAGTTAGTACCTTCTCTGAAATGTACGTAATCTTAGATAATTCCAACCTGAGAAGTGAAAAGTTAAGTGACCTTTTCAGGGACATAGAAAAAAAAATCTAAATCAGGGGTGGGAGTTGAAACCAGGGATTCCTGACTCTGAGACCAATTCTCTCTCTCTATACCACATAACCTCTCAAGAGGCAGAGAACATAAGTATTAATTCCATTTAATTAAGACTTCTGTAGCAATTAATATATGATGAAGCCAGGATCTTAAGGATAACAGGTCTCTTGACTTCAAATTCAGTATCCTTTGCATTATGCCACATTTTCTTTCAACAAATGATATATTATATCTGAATATTAAAATTTAAATTTTGCCATATGAAACAAAGAAAATAATACATAGTATAATCATTATCAACATGGGTAACATCATTTAGCACTTACTATGTACCAGGCATTATGCTAAGTGCTTTACAATTATTATTTCATTTGATCCTCATAATAACCATAGAAGGTAAATGTTAATATTATCTCCATTTTCGGATTGGGAAAACTGAGGCAAACAGACCTCTGTTTGCCTTAATACTCTGGAGAAGGAAATGACAAATCAGTCCAGTATCTTTGCCAAGAAAGTCCCATGGAGAGTATTGGCATTCTGTGGTCATGAAGTCATGAAGAATTGGACACAAGGATCTGCTTCATCATACATGCTAGGAAAGTGTCTTCCTCAGAACCTGGAAACATAATTGAATCAGGTAGAAGAAAATATTCTCATAAGAACACACCAGTATGAATCACTTCTACCCAGTGATTTCCTGTCCTTCATGATATAGATCAGGAAAGAAAGCCTACAAATGTACCTCTAGATGGCAGGGTAGTACCACAGGGAAAAAAATATACTTCGAATAAAACCAAACTAAATTTCAATCTGAACTCTGACCTTGAACAAATTACCGGACATCTCTTGAGACTCCATTTATCTGTAAAAAAGGAATCATAACACTTGTATTGCCTAGATCACAAGATTTTGTGAGGAGCTTTATAAATCTTACAGTGCCTTAGGAATGTGAGTAATTAGCATCCCTCATTAATCAATTTCATAGAGTGTTTTTATTGATTCATCGCCAGTTCTTATCCTTGACAGACTTCCTCAATATCTTTTCAAAGACAATTAAGATTTTTCAGAGGCAAAATGCCATGGAGAAGTTTTAGGATCTTAGAAGCCCTTCTCCACTGAGTCCTTTCCACTTTATTCTAATCTTTTTACATCTGTTTTTGTGGATAGAGGTATCTACTTCTAACTTGGGTTTTGGGGTTATCTCCTCTCTGACACATGTATGATTTGGTGGTTTTTGTTTTTGTTTTGTTTTGTTTTTTTGCATAGCACAGTACAAAGGGCCTAATGATAAAAGTAACTTTCCAGACATTGTGATGACAATCCTAGGGTCTTCCTGGGTTATTATGTCATTTTAGCAGTTAAAATGGAGCCCAAAGTATCAAAGCCTCTTAGGAAACTAGATCAGGGTTAGGTCTCCAGCACTTCATTTTCTTTCTTTCTACTTAAATTTTCATTTTAATTCAGTTTTAGTGCACCTTTATGCAAAGGCAGTGACCACTGGGGGCAGTTTAATTGCTTAAAATCATTACTCCCTGTGATTACAGGTTTTGCCCCAGGAGGATATTGCTATGTTCTCAATCTGGGGGGGGGGGAGGAAAAGGGGATATTAAGAAGGCAGCTCAATATTCAGCATCTGAAATCAGGAGGGCCTCCCAGAGCAGGGCAGACCCCAGTCATCACCTGAGGTTATGGAGGGAGAGAGACCAGGGTATGTTGGTGTACAAAGAACCAGTCTACAACTTAGCAGGAGAGTTAAGAGTGCTTTACTTTCTTCAATCAGTTGTGCTAAGCATAATTGTAGTGAGTATTAGAAACTATTTGAAATATTTAACTTTTAAAAATATTTTGTTCACATATACTTTTATATCCTAAGCATTTTTTATTGTTGTTGTAGAAGAAATAATTAACAGTCCTATATCTGATACTCATATTGACTGAGTATTTTTTCTAGAAGGCTCCTTGTAACCATATTTTAAGGAAACCTTAGGCATGAATAATATTTCAGTTTTGTTTTTGAAATGTCTTGAGAGTTTAGGGCCAAAGGTAGAGAGCCAAAGCAATAGAGAAAAGACTAATTTCCATCTCTGAGATCAGTCTCCCCCTCCCTCCATCAAGTTTCTTTGTCAAAAGGGGCCCTATAGGTTGAAGGGCACAAAATCATAAAATAAGGGATTGGCAAGGATTCTGTTGCATAAGATTTCATTTTAACTGGCATGGCAAGTGCACTACTATTATGCTTTCTTGCCTTCCTCTACCTTGAATCTTTGAGAGTTCTTCCTCCATCACTTAGAGTCAGTGGCCTGACAGGATAAGCAGATCCTCATTTTGCAGATGAGGAAACTGAAAGAGAGGTTAAGTGACTTGTCTTGGCTCCCACAGCTGTTAATAGCATGGCCTATAATCCACATTCTTTTGAACTGCCTTTACTAGATTACTAATTACTAATCTAATTCTATTTGCAATTTGCTTGGATAGATGAATTTACTTGCTGTTTATTATTTGTGATGACATTTTGTGTAACCAACATTTGAAGGGAGGGATAATAATCTGGGAAAATTCTTTCATCTAAAAACAACATCCAAAGATCAGTAATGTTCATAGAGGTAGATTGATGTAATGCTTCTGTATTTTAAAGGAGAACACAGTGATTAGCCGCGTGGTACCTTCTCTTCTTTTCATGTAGAATCATACCCTTTGGAGAAAGGTGGGCAAGATACAAAAATAATGCACAATATCTACCCATCAACTATATTTAGATAACTTATCTAACATATAAGCTTCAGCAGCAGCATACACTCTAAATGTGTGAGTTCACCTGCAGGAATATGGTATTTAGGGACACTGATTTTTGCAAAAAGTTGTTTATAATTTTAAAAACAAAAGTTACTATTTAATCTTGCTTCTGAGGTCATATGATATTTTACCTTTGGGGTAGCCCTTTGTTTCATGAATAGCCATGTTTAAGTGTTACTTTCAACTTGAAAACTCCTGGGCAAAGCAGACAATTTGCACTGAAAAGCACCCCCTTCACTGCCCAAAGCTCCAGTTCCATTCTAAGAGACCCATTTTTAAATATTTGTTTAGGTTTTTGATGGTCTTGAATAAGTTTAAATTGAAATAAATTCTCTAATCATTTGATTTGGCTCAAATAAAAGTTGAAAAAAAAAGTTTTCCCTAAAATAAAAATGCTGCATGGACAAACATAAATAAACAGGTATCTTAATATGCTGGGCATATAAGAGATGAAGAAAGCTAATCTGATGTAAACAATCCTCTTTATCAACTAAAATTGTTAGTAATAATGCAAATGATTCTATAGGATTTGATGAGTTTCTTTGTAATTTGGAACAAAGACCAAATGTTATAATTATTAAATGTGGCTAGAACTTAGAGCTAAATCAAAATAGATTTTGAATAATGAAAGGGTCCTTCAGCATTTTGAGAATGAGAAGAAAATAATTTCATTTTAATCTGTTAATCAAAGAAGTGATCATTTCTTTATTGCTTACTTGTGCATAACTCTATGACTCCATTTATGGTTTCTCTAGCAGAGATACTGGTTTGACATTTCCTTCTCCAGCTCATTTGACAGATAAGGAAACTAAGTCAAACAGGGCTGAGTAATTTGCTTAGATTTAAACAGCTAATATGTGTCTAAGACCAGATTTGAATCCAGGAAAATGAGTGTAACTCCAAGTCAGGTGCTCTGTCACTGAGCCACTGTCAAGCTATCTGTACTCCCCTCCCCATTCCTAAATCATAATAAAAAATAATAAAGTAATGTGTACTGAAGCAGCACAGACTTTAGTTGTTGAAATCTTAACACTTTTCATCATTATTTAAAAAAGACAAAACAAAACTGCAAGATTAATTCCGTCTGGGCTTGTGCATTTCAAGCCAACAACAGAAAAGCACCATTCTATCAATTTCACAACAGGGAAAAAAAATCAATGGAGTTTAAGGGAAAAAATCAAGATCACTGAGTTTCAGAATTATTTTTCATTCTTACTGCAATTTCCAGCCACTCTGGCCCTCCTTATTTTTCTAGCCTATTTGACCTACTTTACTTCCTATGACATTATAGTCAACCAGCTTTTCTCTTTATCCTTGAGATCCTTTTACTTTTGCCTCATCACCTCAGATCCTCAACTCTTCATATTCACCACTCCACTTTCCTTCTTTATCTAATCACTCACCAAGTCTTTTAGGTGATATCCCTCTAGAACATCTTTTGATTCCATAATTTATGCTATTCTTCTTGACTATCTTTTAGAAATCCATCCTTTCCACTTACCTAGCCTTGACTTTAGTTCAGGCCCTTATCTTTTCCTGTTTGGATTATTGATTTTGCTGTTAGGTATTTGGGGTTTTCTTTGCAAAGATATTGGAATGATTTTTTTTACAGATGATGAAACTGAGAAAAAACAGTTCAGGGACTTGCCCAGGGTCACACAACTTGTAAACATCTGAGGTCAGATTTAAACTCAGGAAGATGATTCTTCCTGACTCCTGGGCTGGCACACTATCTATTGCACCACTCAGCTGCTCATATAAGTAGAATTTACTAATTCATTTGAGTCATGAAGTGTTGGGCTTTTTTTTCCTATAGTAATATTTCCTTCTTATTTAAAGATGATGCTTCTGAAAATAAAAATCCTTCAGAATCCACCTAGCTGTCCTTATTGGACTATCAATGATGACATCCTAATTGGAAGCATATGATGTTTGTTTTGATTCTCTTCTAAAATCCAGCTGTGAAATAGATGTTTCTGACTTACAGCTACTACCATATCACCTGCTTTTTCCCAGATACTCCAGTGCTTTGCTATTTAAATTAAAACAAAAACTTCTCTCTTATGTAGTTTATCACAACCTATCTTTCCATACTGATTCTACATTATTCTCCTTCATAAAATCTATATTTCAGATATTCTAGTCTATTTGGCCGTACTTATCTAGTGCTTTCAGGTTTGCAAAGTACATTGTGTATGTTAACTTAATTGATTCTTAAAACAACTCTATGAGGTATGTACTATTATTGTGAGGAATCTAAGATTGAGAGAAATTAAATAATTTGAAAAGGGTTACTTAGTAGGTATCTAAGATAGGATTTGAACTTAGGTATTTCTTAAACTTAATACTCTGCTCATTGAGTCACCTAGAGCCTCTGTTTTAAATATTTATATCTATCTTATAAGTACTTATATGTGCACATCCTAATAGTAGAATGTAAGTTTCTGGAAATCCAAGATTACTTTCATGTCACATAGGAAAGGAGGTGTCTGACAGTAGGGGTTACTTTAAATAAAAGGGCAAAGCTCAGGCCAGAATTGAGGGTTTTAGACCAAATTGTAGGATATGAGCAAAATTTGGAGTTTGCATCAGCAGATGACATTTGGCATTAAAAGATCTAGACAATCAGGAATATACAAATAGTAGATAATAATGGAGTTAAGGTATATTGGCACAAATTGAATTCAGTATCCATGCTGAGAATGAAAAAATAATCAAGGAATTGGGGTTAGAATAGGGGACTGGGAAGAGTGCCTCTTAATCTTGAACCAAGGTAGATCCAGGCAATAGCAAAAAAAACATAATTGCTGATTTCAGGACTTCCTAATGCAAAGTGGAAAAAGCTAGAGGATACATGCTGCTGTCAAGAATAAGAGGCTTCTGTGGATCATGATTTTTGTAGCAGAACATGAAAAATCCTCCTACGTCCAACAAGTAATGATACAAAAATCCTCAAAAATAGTATTTGCAAAGAACCTCTGTATTTAGTAAATTAATTTTGTTTCATTTTAACTAATACCTTCTGTTTCAAAAGACCCCTGAAACATAGTAAATGAGAATATTATGAATAACTCTGGATTTATATATTTTCTTCCATATTAAATTCTAAAGTGTTCAAATGTAAATCTCCAAATAAATATTCTTGCCATATTGCACACAGTTTTTTTTTTTTTTTTTTTTTTTTTTAAATTAGGCTTCATATGAAACTAACAGGCAAAAAAGATACTGGGCTACATCAATCAATAGTTTTTCTAAGTAATTATTATTGATTACATTTTCTTTGAAAGGCCAAGAAGCTGATTCCCATCTCTATGCCCAACCCCACGCAATTCCCTCTCCTATTTCCTTATCCAAATTATTCAACTCTACGTTCTGCTGATCAGAGAATCAAGCTGAAGCCTTTTCCATCCAAATCTTTCTTGAAGTGATCAATGATATGCTCAAATATTTTCACTGTTTTAAAAAAGTCATTCCAAAAAGTGATCCTAAAAATTCATTTCTTACAATTGTAGCATTGTTATGGTTTAATTAGTTGTGAACGACTTTGATATTCTCATTAATACAGTGATCCAAGATTACTCTGCAGGACTTATGATAAAAAATTCTATCTATACCCAGAGAACAATTCAAACTGAATACAGATTGAAAAAAGTATACTTTTTAAAACTTTATTTTTCTTGAGGATTTTTTTGGGGTAACAGATTTTGCAATTGACTTATAGAAATGTTTTGCATAAATTTACATGAGCCTTCCCAGTGGTGGGGAGGGGAAGGAAAGGAGAGAATCTAGGATTCAAAGCTTTAAAAACAAATGTTAAAAATTGTTATACATGACATATATTATATTTAATTTATACTTTAACATATTTAACATGTATTGGTCAACCTGCCATGGGGGGAGGGGAAAATTAGAACAAAAGGTTTGGCAATTGTCAATGTTGTAAAATTACTCATGCATATATCTGGTAAATAAAAACTATTTAAAAATTTGTTATACATGTAACTGGAAAAAATAAAATATTAACTAAATAGAAAAAAAACTCATTCCTAGCATTTATTCTACTTTGTGATAAACAATATTTACATAGCTCTAATGTTGGACATTATGCTAAATGCTTTACAATAATTATTTGATCCTTATAACAACCCTAAGAGATAGGTCTTATTATTAGGCCCATTTTACAGATGAGGAAACTGAAGCAAACATAGGTTAAAATGACTTGCCCTAAGACACACCACTAATTAGTATCTGAAGGCACATTTGAACTTAAATCTTCTGGATTCCCTTCAGCCCTCTATACATTCTGTCACCAAAGCTTCCAGAATAACTACAAATAATGATAAATAAAAAAGCTATTGATAGTGAATTATGTTCTTATTAATTACTAACATAAGTATCTGTACAAGAGAAATTATATATATATTTAATAAGCAAAAATCTATTTTATTGATCATTTACTTTCTCAATTGTTCTATTGATATAATTTTATCAGTGAACTTTCTATCGGTCTATAATGAATTAAATGGATTTGCAATGAAGATGTCTCAGAGAAAGGCACTTGGAAATACTATAAAAACTGAGGAAGTATAAAACTTTCTCAAATCATCTAATTAGGCAGGTCGATGGAGAATGGATGAGAAGAGTAGTTCTTGAAGTCCAAGACCCAGATCAAACCTGTTTTTATAATAACACTAACATGAAAATAGTTAGCGAACATTTATTAAGTTCCTACTACTTGCCAGGAGCTGTGGTAAACACTGGTTTAAATTCTAATTATAATACAATATAAATTCTAATTCTAAATAAAATATAAATTCTACTTAATCCTAAATATAATATAAGTTTTAATAAAATATAAACAAAACAAAACACATAAAAAACTTTTGGGGAGGATTTCCCTCAATCATTTTTAGGAATGTAAACAGGAACAGTTTGAGAACTATTGAATTAGAAGGTACAAAGCAAAAGAACATTTTTATTTCCATCCATTCAACACTTAACAGCATTGAGGAATTCATGTAAATCAGAAAAGACATACTCAATTCAATATAATGCAATCAAGAGAAGATTAAGAAGTAGAAGAATCTGTGGTCCCTCTGTATTCAAAGAAAAGAATTTCCTTTGTGGTCACTGGACAAAATCATGGACAGTCTGGAGTGGCACATATTCTAAAGACACTTTAATTATGTAAAGAGGCACTGGACATAAGATTAACAGAGAACAAATGGATCACCTAATTTAGTCTAGATTCCCCAGGATCACAGTCATGAACAGTCACTGTAGCCGGAAACCAGAAATTCAGTGTAATAAGCCAGTAGTTACTTAGAGAAAAGTGGAAACAGTGAGTACAAATTATTGTCAATTTTACTATTCTATGGCTTTGTGATAATGAATGGTGTTGGAACTAAATGTAACTAAAACTAATCATACATTCCATTTCTGTCAACGTGGGTCATTATTGGATATTGTTCCTATGTTAGCTTGTAGATACTTTGTATAAATATACACATCTATCTGTTATCTCTTGTGATAGAATGTAAACTTCTTGAGAAGAGGGACTATTTAATTTCTTTCTTGTATCTCTGGTGCCTATTAAAGTCCCTGCCACCTAGTAGATACTTAATAAAAGATACTGGATTGATTGAATTAAAAAACACAGGAAAGAGTAGTGTATGAGAGTCTTTAGATGAACTAAAGTACATTTTAAAGTACATCTAAAGTACTGCCTATTAGGCTGCCCATATCACAGTCTAGTGACCATTTAAGAGGCAAAATCTCACTCTTTGTTACATACCTCAGCTTTCCAATAAAGTGGTAAGGAGAATGGAACAATAAAATACATTTCAGAGGCTTCTAACTGCAACACTCTCTTCAAAATTTGTTAAGTCATGTTTTGATGTAATTTTCTTGGCTGAAATACTAGATCCTCATGATAGGAACATATCTGAAAGGAATTTATTTATCCTAACTTAAATACCTGATGTGGCACTCTGAGTGTTTTGGGAAGGTCAGAAGTTTATCAGTGAAATGGAGGGAGAAGTAGTCAGATAAATTTATCTGAGGGACTTACTTAAAAGAAGAAAACTGCTGAAAACTATAAAAACAAAGGATCATTCAAAAGAATTTACAAATTGCCACCAAGAATAAAAGAAACCTTTTTGCTTAGGTAATTAAATGTTAATGCAATTACTATATTAAGGAACTATGTGGGTAGTAATATGGCTTCCTCAAAGTAGGAACCCTTCCTTAAATATGCTTGCTGGTAAACATATAAACTTTGCTTAAATACGTGTAAGGTCAGAGTGCTCACTATCCCTCTGCTGGATTCAACAGGCATTTATTACTTTGTGCAAGGTGGTAGTGTTCAGTTATTTCAGTCATGTCCAATTCTTCACACTCCCATTTGGAGTTTTCTTGGCAGAAATACTGGAGTAGTTTGCCATTCCTTTTTTCAACTCATTTGTCAGGTGAGGAAATTGAGGTAAACAGGGTTAAGTGATTTACCCAGGGTCACATGGCTAGTAAGTATCTGAGGCTACATTTGAATTTAATAATATGAGTCTTTGAATTTAATAATATGAGTCTTCCTAACTGTAGGTGTGATACTAAGTCCACTGTGCCACCTAGTTGCTCTGTTCAAGACAAGTTCATACATTTTATGTCTGTTTTCATTGGTAGAGTGTTCTTCCTTACACTGAATCCATACATTTGTTATCTATATCTTCTATACATGAACTCTATATTTGTGGACTATCCAAAAATGATGTATTTAAACTCCTATATTATAGCCCCTGAAATATATAAAAGTCATTAAATATTTATTGATTAACACCACTGTCCACTATCCCAGTTCATTTTAAAACAAATAGGCCAAATAAACAGTCAAATTCTAAGAAAACATGTAAATTACACGAAGAGAGGACAGCTATTTTTAAAAAATCAGGCATTTAACAGAAGAAAGCAATTATAGTTATCTTTGTATTATAAAAATATTACTATAATTAATTGAATACTATATTATATTTATTAGATTATTTGATATATTAAACTGCTATGGTTATGTAAGATTTATAAGCAAGTAAAAAGATACATGTGAAGTCAAATGTTAACACCTACAATGTAACTAAAATACTTGAGAAACAATGAAAAAGCCTTCTCTTCCTATGCTAAAAACAGTTAATAAGTGTTTAATGTGACAAGTGACTTCAAAACTTGCAATTATCCTACTTAAACATGTCGTCACTGATAGAAGCATAGGCAGAAGATATAATGTGGTAGTAGGTGTTTTTATCTTCCTTGCCCCAATGTTCAACTCACTGTCTCCTTTATTCTTTGGAAGTGATTGGCCTGTACTGGTAAATGAAGAATAAAATTAAAGTTTTCTTCACTACTTAATTAGCAATCTTGACTTTTAATTCTCTTGTTTCTTTCAAACTGTATTTTTCATCTTAAAATTCCTGTTTTAAAAATTGACAGAGATCTATGCATTTTACATACTCTTTACTTGGTTCTTCATTAATATCATAAATATCTTCTATATCCAAAAAGAATCATTTCTAAATTAAAGCCTATATGGGTTGAACAATTGATATGAAGTGAACATAAAATGAAAACATGAAAATGAAAATTAATTTTAAGTTATATTGCCTTTGGTTTTAATTCCAATATTCTCTATTGGTATTATATAGCTATGAGCCATAAAACACCTTAGAATCACAGGATTTCAGAGCCAAGAGCCGCAGTAGCCCTTAAACATAGCCTATACAGTATTAAAATGGTTTGGTTCAGTATTCTAGTTTGTCAAGATGTCTTTGAATCTAGACTCTTATCATCCAGCTTGCAAGTTATCCCTCTTAGCTTTGTTATCTATATATTTTAACACAATCTCAGAAGATTCATAAGAAAATTACAGGTAAATCAAACAGCAATTGAAAGAGAAGCAGATAGTTTGAGCTTTAGTGTAAGGGAGATATGCTATGTTACTAACACTGACATGAAAGACACCATCAATGTCATGAATGTCCCCAAAATACATTATATTCATCATATAGAATGAGTATATAAGATATGGATATCTTGAGTGTTAGTCTGATAGCCACAACTTTTTTAAAATGAGAAAGGCCTCTAAAGCATTTTATAGAATTATAATATAAAGACAAGGATGATAATCATAAATGCTGAAAAAATTATAACATTCAACAGAGCATCACTCCATTGAGAGCACTGATTAATTGCAATATGAAGATAGCCAAAGCTCTAAATTCTATACATTACAAAATTATCTGGTTTGATTTAATTAGTCATGATACACTTATAATTAAGTAAATAGACATGAAGTCAAAACTATTTCCACTCATATGAAAGTGTTCCAAATCACTATTGATCAGAGAAATGCAAATTAAGACAACTCTGAGATACCACTACACACCTGTCAGATTGGCTAAGATGACAGGAACAAATAATGATGAATGTTGGAGGGGATGTGGGAAAACTGGGACATTGATGCATTGTTGATGGAGTTGTGATAGAATCCAGCCATTCTGGAGAGCAATTTGTTTCTTTTTTTTTTTTTTTTTTTTTAATTTTTTATTTTATTTGATAATTATAAAATTTTTTGACAGTACATATGCATGGGTAATTTTTTACAACATTGTCCCTTGCACTTACTTCTATTCAGATTTTTTCCCTTCCTCCCCCAACCCCCTCCCCCAGATGGCAAGCAGTCTTATATATGTTAAATATATTACAGTATAATTTAGATACAATATATGTGTGTAGAACCGAATTTTTTGTTGCACAGGAAGAATTGGATTCAGAAGGTAAAAATAACAGTTTACATTCATTTCCCAGTGTTCCTTTTCTGGATGTAGCTGGTTCTGTCCATCATTAATCAATTGAAATTGGATTAGTTCTTCTCTATGTTGAAGAAATCCACTTCCATCAGCATACATCCTCGTACAGTATCATTGTTGAAGTGTATAATGATCTTCTGGTTCTGCTCGTTTCACTCAGCATCAGTTGATGTAAGTCTCTCCAAGCCTCTCTGTATTTCTCCTGTTGGTCATTTCTTATAGAACAATAATATTCCATAACATTCATATACTATAGTTTACCCAACCATTCTCCAATTGATGGACATCCATTCATCTTCCAGCTTCTAGCCACTATGAAAAGGGCTGCCACAAACATTTTGGCACATACAGGACCCTTTCCCTTCTCTAGTAGTTCCTTGGGGTATAAGCCCAGTAGTAGTATGGTTGGTTCAAAGGGTATGCACATTTTGATAACTTTTTGGGCATAATTCCAGATTGCTCTCCAGAATGGTTGGATTTTTTCACAACTCCACCAACAATGCATCAGTGTCCCAGTTTTCCCACAGCCCCTCCAACATTCATCGTTATTTGTTCCTGTCATCTTAGCCAATCTGACAGGTGTGTAATGATACCTCAGAGTTGTCTTAATTTGCATTTCTCTGATCAATAGTGATTTGGAACACTCTTTCATATGAGTGGAAATAGTTTTAATTTCATCATCTGAAAATTGTCTGTTCATATCCTTTGACCATTTATCAATTGGAGAATGGCTTGATTTCTTATAAATTAAAGTCAATTCTCTGTATATTTTGGAGATGAGGCCTTTATCAGAACCTTTAACTGTAAAAATTTTTTCCCAATTTGTTACTTCCCTTCTAATCTTGTTTGCATTAGTTTTGTTTGTGCAGAAACTTTTTAATTTGGTGTAATCAAAATGTTCTATTTTGTGATCAATAATGGTCTCTAGTTCTCCCTTGGACACAAACTCCTTCCTCCTCCACAAGTCTGAGAGGTAAACCATCCCATGTTCCTCCAATTTATTTATGATTTCGTTCTTTATGCCTAAATCTTGGACCCATTTTGATCTAATCTTAGTATGTGGTGTTAAATGTGGGTCCATGCCTAGTTTCTGCCATACTAATTTCCAGTTTTCCCAGCAGTTTTTGTCAAATAATGAATTCTTATCCCAAAATTTGGGATCTTTGGGTTTGTCAAAGATTAGATTGCTATTTTTATTCACTATCTTGTCCTGTGAACCTAACCTATGCCACTGATCAACTAGTCTATTTCTTAGCCAATACCAAATGGTTTTGGTGACTGTTGCTTTATAATATAGCTTTAAATCAGGTACACTTAGACCACCTTCCTCTGACTTTTTTTTCATTAGTTCCCTTGCAATTCTCGACCTTTTATTCTTCCATATGAATTTTGTTGTTATTTTTTCTAGGTCATTAAAATAGTTTCTTGGGAGTTTGATTGGTATAGCACTAAATAAATAGATTAGTTTGGGGAGTATTGTCATCTTTATTATATTCGCTCGGCCTATCCAAGAACATTGAATGTCTTTCCAATTATTTAAATCTGACTTTATTTTTGTGGCAAGTGTTTTGTAATTTTGCTCATATAATTCCTGACTCTCCTTTGGTAGATATATTCCCAAATATTTGATACTATCGACTGTTATTTTGAATGGAATTTCTCTTTGTATCTCTTGCTGTTGGATTGTGTTGGTAATGTATAAAAATCCTGAGGATTTATGTGGATTTATTTTGTATCCTGCGACTTTGCTAAAATTCTGAATTATTTCTAATAGCTTTTTAGCAGAGTCTTTGGGGTTCTCTAAGTATACCATCATGTCATCTGCGAAAAGTGACAATTTGATTTCTTCATTTCCTACTCTAATTCCTTGGATCTCTTTCTCGGCTCTTATTGCCAAGGCTAGAGTTTCTAGTACTATATTGAATAGTAATGGTGATAGTGGGCAACCTTGTTTCACTCCTGATCTTACAGGGAAAGGTTCTAGTTTATCACCATTACATATCATGTTTACTGAAGGTTTTAAATATATGCTCCTTATTATTTTAAGGAATAGTCCATTTATTCCTATACTCTCAAGCATTTTTAGTAGGAATGGAAGTTGGATTTTATCAAATGCCTTTTCTGCATCTATTGAGATGATCATATGGTTTTTATTAATTTGATTATTAATATGGTCAATTATACTAATAGTTTTCCTAATATTAAACCAGCCCTGCATTCCTGGTATAAATCCCACTTGGTCATAGTGTATTATCCTGGGGATGATTTTCTGAAGTCTATTTGCTAATATCTTATTTAAGATTTTAGCATCAATATTCATTAAGGAAATTGGTCTATAGTTTTCTTTCTCAGTTTTCGATCTACCTGGTTTAGGTATCAGTACCATGTCTGTGTCATAGAAGGAATTTGGTAGGACTCCTTCAATCCCTATTTTTTCAAATAGTTTACATAGCATTGGAGTTAGTTGTTCTTTAAATGTTTGGTAGAATTCACCTGTAAATCCATCTGGTCCTGGGGACTTTTTCTTAGGAAGTTGGTTAATAGCTTGGTCTATTTCTTTTTCTGAGATGGGACTATTTAGACTACTTACTTCTTCCTCTGTTAATCTGGGCAAGCTATATTTTTGAAGGTATTCTTCCATTTCATTTAAGTTATCGAATTTATCGGCATAAAGTTGAGCAAAGTAGCTCCTAACTATTGTTCTAATTTCCTCTTCATTAGTGGTGAGTTCACCCTTTTCATTTTCAAGACTATCAATTTGCTTTTTCTCTTTCCTTTTTTTAATCAGGTTTACTAAGGGTTTGTCTATTTTGTTGGTTTTTTCATAAAACCAACTCTTAGTTTTATTAATTAATTCAATAGTTTTTTTACTTTCAATTTTATTAATCTCCCCTTTTATTTTTTGAATTTCAAGTTTTGTGTTTGTCTGGGGGTTTTTAATTTGTTCCTTTTCTAGCAATTTTAGTTGTAAACCCAATTCGTTGGCCCTCTCTTTCTCTATTTTATGCAAGTAGGCCTGTAGAGATATAAAACTTCCCCTAATTACTGCTTTGGCTGTATCCCACACATTTTGGTATGATGTCTCATTATTGTCATTTTCTTGGGTGAAGTTATTAATTATGTCTATGATTTGCTGTTTTACCCAATCATTCTTTAGTATAAGATTATTTAGTTTCCAATTATTTTTTGGTCTATTTTCCCCTGGCTTTTTATTAAATGTTATTTTGATTGCATTATGGTCTGAAAAGGATGCATTTACTATTTCTGCCTTACTGCATTTGATTTTGAGGTTTTTATGCCCTAGTATATGATCAATTTTTGTATAGGTTCCATGAACTGCTGAGAAGAAAGTATATTCCTTTCTGTCTCCATTTAGCTTTCGCCAAAGATCTATCATATCAAACTTTTCTAGTATTCTATTTACCTCTTTGACTTCTTTCTTATTTATTTTGTGGTTTGATTTATCTAATTCTGAGATCTCCCGCTATTATAGTTTTGCTATCTATTTCCTCTTGCAGCTCTCTTAATTTCTCTTTTAAGAATTTAGATGCTGCACCACTTGGTGCATACATGTTTAATATTGATACTGCTTCACTATTGATGGTTCCCTTTAGCAGGATATAATGCCCTTCCTTATCTCTTTTAATTAGATCAATTTTTGTTTTTGCTTGATCTGAGATGAGGATGGCTACTCCTGCTTTTTTGGTTTTGCCTGAAGCATAATAGATTCTGCTCCACCCTTTTACTTTTAGTTTGAATGTCTCATCCTGTTTCAGGTGTGTTTCCTGTAAACAACATATAGTAGGATTCTGACTTTTAATCCAGTCTGCTAACTGCTTCCTCTTTATGAGGCAGTTTGCCCCATTCACATTTATGGTTAGAAGGACTAATTCTATATTGCTTGCCATCCTATTAACCCCTGCTTATGCTTTTCCCCTTTCCTTCCCTTTTACCCTCCTATCCAGTATTAAACTGGTAAACACCACTTGCTTTTCACAGCCCTCCCTTTTTAGGATCCCTCCCCCACCTTAAAGATCCTCCCCTTATTTTACCCCTTTTCCTCGAAATTACTGTATTCCCTTCCCCTTAGCTTACTCCTTCCCTTTCACTTTTCAATGAAGTGGAAGAAGTTTCACCATAAATCGAATATGTCTATTGATACACGCTATGTTCCTCTCCCTCCTTTCTTTCTCTCAGATATAATAGGTTATCTTTGCCTCTTCATGAGATGTAGTACCACCACTTTATACTTTTTTATGATATAATCTCCTTTCCACCTCTAGTTTCTAAGACAAATTGTACATATGTTCTTTACATATTTTTTTGACAGAAGTATAGTTCTCAAGATTTCTTTTTACCTTTTTTAGAAGTCTCTTGAGTTCTGTATTTGAAGATCAAACCTTTTATGTAGGTCTGGTTTTTTCATCAAAAATAGATGGAATTCATTTATTTCGTTAAATGTCCATCTTCTTCCCTGGAAAACGATGCTCATTCTTGCTGGGTAAGTTATTCTTGACTGCATACCAAGTTCCTTAGCCTTTCGGAATATCATGTTCCAGGCCCTGCGTTCTTTTAATGTGGATGCTGCTAGATCCTGTGTTATCCTTATTGTGGATCCTCCATATCTGAATTGTTTTTTTCTAGCAGCTTCCAATATCTTTTCCTTTGTCTGATGGTTCTTGAACTTGGCCACTATATTTCTTGGCGTTTTGATTTTAGGGTCCCTTTCAGTAGGTGATCGATGAATTTTCTCAATGTCTATTTTACCCTCTGTTTCCAAAACGTCTGGGCAGTTCTCTTTGATAATTTCCTCGAAAATGGTGTCCAAGCTCTTTTTTTCCTCCCATTTTTCAGGGAGTCCGATTATTCTCAAATTGTCTCTCCTGGATCTGTTTTCCAGGTCTGTTGTCTTTCTGGTAAGGTACTTGACAGTCTTTTCAATTGTTTCATTTCTCTGGTTTTGCTTGACTCCCTCTTGGTTTCTCCTTGAGTCATTCATTTCTACTTGTTCCAGTCTAATTTTCAATGATATATTTTCTTCACTCATTTTTTTTATATCTCTTTGTAATTTTCCAATTGAGTTTTTATCTTCTATGGAATTTTTTTCCATTTTATCCATTTTATTTTTTAGAGAGCTGATTTCTTTTTCCAGCTCTCTAATCCTGTTTTCCTTGGAGTTGTTTACCTTTTCCAGCTCACTAATCCTGTTTTCTTTGGAGTTGTTTACCTTTTCCAGCTCACTAATCTTGTTTCTCAATGATTTGATTTCTTTATCCATTCTGTCTTTGAATGCATGGGATGACTTCTCCAGGCTCTCTTGCCAAGCTTCCCTTTCCTTTTCCCATTTCTCTTCCAGCTCTCTTGTGAGAGCCTTTTTGATTTCCTCCATGAGGTTCTTTTGTATTGAAGAGCAGCTTATATCCCTCCCAGGGGATACATCTGGGGACAGTCTGTTCCTAGTCTCCTCAGCATTTGAAGTCTGCTCCCTCTCCACACAGAAGCTGTCAATGGTTAGAGCCCTTTTGAATTTTTTGTTCATTTTGTCAGAGTAGGAATCAAAGAAAACAAACTGACAAGAGAAACAATTGGTCTGTTTTGCGGGGGATAGGGCTGGATGTTATTAATGGGCTTCCTCTACAGACTGGGGGTAGGGCAGCAGAGAGCCACTAACAGAACAGCAATGACTGTACTGAGTCTGCGTTCTGAGACTCCGAGAACGCACCGAGTCAGTCCAGGTGGGGGTTGGGGGTGGCAGGGCTCTGAGAGACGCTGGCTTTCTGGGGTTTTAATCTTCACCTCCGGGTTTACACCCTCTCCACCGCTCCTGGCTTGCTGCCAAGACGGAGCATCCACACTGGGGCAAAAGCCCTTTCACAGAAACGGCAGAGATCACACCCCTCCCCCTCCGGTCTGAGCTGTGTGAGCTGCCTGTCTTGCTCTGGCTGTCTGCCCTCAGTCTGCGCCCAGTCTGATTGACCCTTCCCCCGAACAAACACAGACCTTTTCTGGCGACTTTCAAGGATGTCTTCTCTTGGTGATAATTTGTGGATTTCTTTCTGGGTCAAGCATTAAGTCAGAGGCTTGTCATGAAGTAAGTTCTGAGAGAAAACGAGGAGCTCAAGCAGCTGTCTGCCTCCACGCCGCCATCTTGGCCGGAAGTCAGATTATCTGGAGAGCAATTTGTTATCAAACTGCATACCCTTTGATTCAGCAGTGCTACTACTGGGCTTATATCCCAAAGAAATACTTAAGATGGGAAAGAGACCTGTATGTGCCAAAATGTTTTTGGCAGCTCTTTTTGTAGTGGCTAGAAATCGGAATGGATGTCCATCAATTGGAGAGTGGTTAGGTAAATGATGGTATATAAATGTTATGGAATATTATTGCTCCGTAAGAAATGACCAGCAGGCTGAATACAAGGAGGTTTGGAGAGACTTGCATGAACTGATGCTGTGTGAAATGAGCAGAACCAGGAGATCACTAAACACTTCAACAACAATACTGTATGAAGATATATTCTGATGGAAGTGGTTATCTTCAACATGAAGAAGATCCAACTCACTTCCAGTTGATCAATGATGGACAGAAACAGCTACACCCTGAGAGGGAACACTGGGAATTGAATGTAAACTAGTAGCACTACTGTCTATCTACCCCGGTTACTTATACCTTCTGAATCCAATTCTTACCGTGCAACAAGAAAATTGGATTCACACACATATATTGTATCTAGGTTAAGCTGTAACACATTTAATATGTATGGGATTGCCTGTCATCTAGGGGAGGGAGTAGAAGGACAGAGGGTAAAATTTGGAAAATGAATACAAGGGATAATGTTGTAAAAAAAATTACTCATGCATATGTATTGTCAAAAAATTATAATTATAAAATTAAATAAAAAAAGATATGAACTGGTAAAAACTATTCTGGGAAGCAATTTAGAATTAATCCTAAGTGCTATTAAATTGTAAATACTCTTTTGTCCCAAATAAAAGTATGAAATTTAAACTGCAAAGAAATCAAATAAAGAAACAAGTCATATGTACAAAAAAAATTGAAATGAAGTCTAAATCAACAAATCAAAACAAACAACATTTATTCCAAAGTCCTTAATCTGTGTATTTGTGATTTATCTATCTATGCATATATGTAAAACTACATCAACTTATGTTTTAAACACACATTTATAAATATAAATGTCAATATTTGAATATATAATATATATATAATATAATTTTGAATATATAAAATAAATAACTATGTAATGGTTACAAAATGAATATATATAAACAACTATATTTCAATATGATTAGTTTATTTTGCAATCCTATGTGGATTTTTTTCTTCATTCAAAACTGTTATTCTGAAAAGAGGTTCACTGGCTTTACCAGAGTGTCAAAGGAGTCTGTGACTTACAAAAAGATTAGGAGCCCCTTATTTATTTTGTATCTGCAAAATTTTCCTCACAATGCTAAGTATTCTGAAAGCTGTACAAGGGAGAGAAAATAAATACACAGTAATTTCTAGGGTGAGAGGGGGGCAGGTATCAGCTACTGAAAGGATCTTGATATTCTCATGTAGAAGGTAATAAATGAGCAGAGCCTTAAAAGAAGTTAAAAATTCACAGAAAAGGGGCAAAAAGAGATTGAATTCCAGACATAGAATTGGGGAGAATGGAGAGGAGAGTCTGGGAAAATAGTCTAAAGAGTCTAGAGACATATTATGAAGGGCTTTTAATGCCAGACAAGTTTTTATGTTATTTTAAAAGCACCAGAGCACAATTAGGACTCTGTGAGTGGAGGAATGGTAATAATATCAATGTTTTAGTTACATGTATATTGGACTGAAGAAGAGAGATTAGTTGAAGATAAATTAAAGATAAATTAAAAAGTTATTACAATAGTCCATAGGACATATCATGTGGATCGAAGAGAAGGGAATAGAAAGAAGAAATGTTGTGAAGATAGACATGTTCATATTAGTTATATATTGGTTGCAGGATTAGATGCCTGAGAATTGGGGAAAATCCAAAGTTGGAAACTGGATGAGTGGAAGAATGGTGAGGTCCTAAGAGGAAATAAGTATATTAAGAAGGGGAAAAGGTTTGGGGGGAAAGAATTCTATTGAATTTTATTTGGGATATACTGAGTTGAAAATTCCTATGGATCACCAAGCTGGAAATGTTGAATAAACAGTTGTTTTTATAGTACTGAAGCTCAGGAGAGAGATGAAAGTTCTATTCAGATTTGGGAGTTTTCCTATCTTATGTCACAATGCCTAGTTTAAAATGCAAAAAAATATAAACTATTTAAATTAACTAAACAAAACAAAGACAGAGCCTAGACAACCATTCAATAGAAAGAGAACTCCTTAATGGAATACTATTGATCTATAAGAAAGAATGAGCAAGTGGATTTCAGAAAAACCTGTAAAGATTTACATGAAGAGATGCTGAGTAAAGTGAGCAGAAACAGAACATTGTACATACTCATAGCAACATTGTATGGATGAGCAACTTAGGTTTTACTTTTCTCAGCAATACAATGATCTAAGATGAGAGATAGTGCTATCCATATTCAGAGAAAGAACTATGGTGTTAGGTTCTTACTAAGTGCTAATGAGATAATGAGATAATGAGATATTAGGTTCTTACTAAGTGCTAAGTCAGTACTTGACAATTCTCTAGTTCTGGCCTTTACTGGGAGTTTTTACTTGTGAATTCCTGGGAAGAGCTTGCATGCTTAGGAGGAGCAAGTTCATTGGTTGAAATAATTTTGCATTATCCCACGCCCATTCTCTGGGAGGATAAAAGAGGGAAGTCACTACACTGGACCAGAGTTAAAGGCAACTGTCTGGAGACAACGTTCTCTACAGGAAGAAGAATTTGTCCGGGAGATTTGAGTTGACACAGCAGATCTCCTCCCAGAGAGCGATCGGCAGCTTCTGCAGACAACAGCACATTACACTATGGAATCTACAGATTGAAGCATACTATTATCACTTTTGTTATTTCTTTTTTCTCATGGTTTTTCCCTTTTGTTTTGATTGTTCTTTCACAACATGACTAATGTGTAAATATGTTTAATATGACTCTACATGTCTAACCTATATCAATGTTTGCCTCATAATGGAGGAATCAGGGAGATCAGCAGAAAAAATTGTATTCAAAATCTTATAAATGTCAAAAACCAATTTTTTTTAAGTAAGAGAATTCCAAAGAGATATAAATAAAGAATTGCACAGCAATTCCATACCATGGTAAAGAAAGAGATCCCAATTTGAAAATGTTGGGAGAAAATGGATTTTTAATTTTAGCCAGCTACAGTAGCATATGGGTATCAATAGAATTAAGGATATTTATGTAACACTTCATGATGTTTTCAATTCCAGAATTTTACCCTTGTTGTGATTTTCCTTCACATCTTCTAAACTGAAGAACTTCTTTCTTCCTTATTTCAAAGTTTCCTTGGATTCAGTGTTTTTGCTGTTGTTCAGTTGTTTTTCAGTCATTTTTGATTCTTCATGACTCCATTTGGTGTTTTCTTGGCCAAGATACGGGATGCTTTGCCATTTCCTTCTCCAGGTCATTTTACAGATAAGAAAATTGAAGCAAACAGGGTCAGATGACTTGTCCAGGGTCACACAGAAAGTTTCTGAGAATAGATTTGAACTCAGGAAGAGAATCCTCCTGACCTGAAACTCTATCCACTATGCTACCTAGCTTACCTAAACTATTTCTCATAGAAGAAGTTGGAATAATGCTAGAGAAACAGCTTAATATTTAGGAACATAGGAACATAAAGTTAAAATTTAAAGACATCTTAGAGACTATCTAATTCAACCTTTCCTTTCTCAGATAAAGAGAGTGATCATGATTACACAATTCTGATTCTGAAAAAATTACCACTCTAGTTTATCAATTGTTCAAATTCAAAAATCTTTACCAAATGTATAGACTTTGATTAAACATTGCAATCAGGTTGGATGAATATCAATATAATATTTTTGAGGCAATCAGAGTTAAGGGTTTGTCCAGGGTCACTTAGCTAGTAAGTGTTTGATGCTGGATTTGAACTCAGGTCCTCCTGATGCCAGAGCTGGTACTATATTCACTGATCCACTTACCTGTTCCTACTAATAATGTAATCCTGAGAAACTAATTTGAACATTAATTTATTCTGTAAAATGGACATATATTTTTTAGCTTTATATGGATGACACTATGCAAAGTCTTTCAAAAATCTTTTCAAATTGATATATTCAATTTTTATATCCTCCTGATTTTTAATATATTTCTCCCCAGAAAAGTATCACAAACAATTTTTGTTTGTAATAGAAATAGAAAAAAAAAACCAATTCAGCAAAAACAACCATATATCATCCAAGTCCTTTAGAATTACAGTACTACAGAACCAAAAGACCTTCACTGCTACAATGAAAGAATGGAGATGCATTTTTTCAACGTCTTTTCTGGGTCCAAACTTGGTCATTACACATATTCAATATTCAGTTTCAAGTTTTAAAATTACATTGTTGTAGTTACATGTATTATTTTTCTGCCACTTCATCAATTCATACAAGTCTTTCCATTGTTTTCTGTATTCTTCACATATTCTTCACAGTCATTATTTCTTATGCAGCACCTGTGCTCAAGAGTATTGTTAGTGAAACAGAACACCCACATAGATGCTTTCCCAGAATTCACCAGTTGTGTGACATTTTTGAATTTGCCTTTTGAGACCGATGGGAGAAAATGAGAGAAAATCTAGAAGTGAAAATTTTACCATTTGTCTTGAGAGCCCTGTAGAAGCTTCACAGGGTTGAGCTGGGATATTTGAGGAGCAGATGGTGCCATAAGGTGGATTATCCCTTGTCCTAGAGCTCTTTGTGCACAGGGATTAGTTGGACTTTTGTGAAGTTGCAGACAATTGAAAGTGATGATTAGCCAGAAAATATAGACACCAATTCTGGACACCTCCTTTCCCCAGGAAGCAGCTCCCGATTAACTACTAAATATACTAAACTTCTATTTTTCCTCCTTCCTGGCAAGGGTGAAGAATTAGCCAAGAACATAAGCTGCTGCCTTTATCCTAACTAAATGAACAATCCCTCTCCCAACCTTGCTCATTCTACTTTAATTACTATCACTTTCTTCCTCTTGATAATGTAAGAAATTTGGCAGCTGCTAAGTCTTGTTTGTGCTATCAGTGCTGACTTAGAAACTCTGGAAGAGGTTTTGATCCTTTTAAAGAGATGAAATACACATCTCAGATTCAACATGGCTAATGAAAGAGGAGAGAGTAAAAAAGAGACACTTAATTCCTCTAAAAAAGGGAAGCATAAGGGTATTATAGGCCTAGACAAAGTTTCCATAAATAGTAGATCTGATAAACAAAGAGCATAATACAGACACACATAACACATTCATTCTGTCTTTCTCTCTATCTCTCTCAGTTACACACACACACACACACACACACACACACACACACACAAGATAAACTCTTGAAGCAAAATCAGCAAACCTTTCCTTAGAACCAGTTCCCAAAGGAGAAATTGTCCTACAACTGGGATGCATCCCTTGAATATGCTTGAAGTAAACTAAAATGCTACAAGTGATCACCAGAAAAATTCTTACAACCCTTGTTCATAGGCCTGATTTGTTATATGTGGGGACTTTGTCTTTGGAAAATAATCATCTTTGAAAACTTTTTTTACCTATAGATTTCTTATTTGTTACAGGGATTTGTATTTCATTTTTTTTTTTTTTTAAGACTATTTCAATCCTGTTTGTGATTGAGATGTTAGTAATGGCTTTAATATGAACTCATCCCTTATCTGATTTTATTCATACTAGTCAGGAGGAATTGAATCTCATTAACCTTTCCAGTGCTTTTATATCTCATTTGTTTAATTTTAAATATTGATATGTGTATTTGTTGATTTTTTTTTCCAGTGTGGCATTTTAAATATTGTTTTATTTGATTTTGTCTTGATTAGTGTTTATATTGTTTTGCCTCCCCTGGAATTTTCATTTCTCCACTCTGGAAATTTTGGATTACTTTGTTTTTGTCTCTATTATGAGCAGGCTTATAAAAAGATCCTTTTGCATTCATTGTCCAGTTTTTATTTTTAATTTTCCATTTTGTTGAGTGTTCTTACCATCCTCATAGAGCCAATCTCTCTCTCTTTTTTTTCTTCTGTAATCTATCTGTTGTTAGCATGAAATGCAAATCATTTTATGATCTCAATTGATGAATTGTATTGATAGATTTTAGGGTTATATAGCTATAAGCACATTTTGATTCTTACCTACAATTTTCAATATTATTTTCTAAGTGTCATTACATGAAAAAAAAACTGATTCTGGTTTGCATGATCTTGAATTTATTTTGGCTGAGTCAGGGATTCTAAAATTACTTAATCTCAGAATTTAAAAATATTCTTTAAAAAAACCCCTAAAGAACTTTTGTTCATATGGATTACATCTATTGTTATTTTTGAAATAGAAACAAAAGCTGGTGTATTTAAAATATGTATTAATTTATCAGAAATAACAATAATAAACATTAAAATGACATTGTTTATGAAAATGAAAACTTTTAAAACAAAAAAATAGTGCAAATAGTACTGTTTTGCTTATTTTTCAGATCACTTTAATATCTTATTTAACAGAATACATCTGGATTTTCATATCTGCTTTTCTTTGCAATATGCAATATGTTGTTTTGATTGACGTACAAAAAAACAATATGGCCTCAAACAGTTCTGCAGTTGGGAAAAGAAGTTTTTTTTTTTTTTTTTTTTTTTTTTTTTTAATAGATGAATGATATTATGAAAACAGTTTTGAATTCCCCCTGTAAGGGGACCCCTAAGGAATCTGTGGATCATACTTTGAGAACTGCTATGTTGCACTGCTATCAAACAGCTTATTGTTTATGTAAATGACATGCATTGATTACATATGGTCTTACTTATTTTGGTACTATTACAACTTCTCATAATAATCTTCTATTACATTCATCTACAACAATTTGTTTAGCCATTCCTTAAGTGACAAACAGCTACTTGGTTTCTAGTTCATATATGTGTGTGTATATATATATATGTATATATATGTGTGTATATATATATTATATATGTATGTGTGTGTATATATATTATATGTATGTGTGTATATATACATATATAAAAATTATACATAAAGAATTTTTAAACATATAAAACATTTGAAAATTTAGTGAAGCATTTATATAGAGAACTATGAGTTCCATCAATGAAAATAACTTAAAATGTAAAGTTTCTATTATTTGAATAGCTATGGCATATATATACTTGGGTTGAATGCACAGGCCATTATCTTAATTTTTAGAAAAAAAATGTTCATTTTCTGTTTGTAGCAACCCTTTTTGAGGCGGCAAGAACTGGAAACTGAGTGGATGCCCATCAGTTGGGGAATGGCTGAATAAATTATGATATATGAATATAATCTATTGACTATTGTCAAAATGCTTTAAAGCTAGGCCCTAATGATCCAGTTGGGTAGTTGGAGTCTGAAGCTTACATACTTAATTTTGCTTTAAACACATACATTCACTGAATGAATGGATAAATATTGGATATTAATACACAGATAACATTCTAATTAAGATTTTATCAAGATTATTCAAGAAACAGAGTACACAGTGCAAAGTGAAGAATTGAATAGATCTCTGGCCTAGAGGTCAGGAGACTTGAATTCTAGGTATCCCATCAAAAATAATGCATGACCTTGACCAAGTCACCCCAATTTTTTTCAACCTTACTTTCCCACTTAATAAATTTAAGAGAGTTTGGTTAAAATTCTTTTTAGGTATAGTTCATTACAGATATGATTAATGTTAATGTCAGAAAGAAATAATTAAAATTTCTAGGTGACAACATTAATCACTACTTATAACCAGTTTTCATTTCTCCTATCACTTCACATAGGGCTTTTTATAGAACAGGTATCCTTTCAATAAATGCTTTTAATGATAGTTATCTTACCAAATAACTTTGGTTTGCTTTTAATGATAGTTATCTTACCAAAATCATAATTTTCCATCAATTAGTAAGAACAAAAATATCTTGTGTGCAATGAAGGCATGTACATAGTCCCCACTCATATTTATAAATACAGAATAATATTCTTCAGCCTATTTATATTCATGGCAGTACTCAACAATATCTCAACTTTCCTTAAAAACAAAGACCAGTAAAGTGGATAATTAAATGATCAATAAATGACATTAATGTATTTAAAGGCTGTTGATAATTGAGTTAAAATATGATCTTAACTATGACAATCATTTAAAGCTCCCACTCTTAATAGATCAGCTTTTCTTCTGCTTGAAAAAACACACCAATTAAAACTGAAACTTTCATTCTCTTTCCATTTAATTGTCCCATCAGTCACATTTTTTAGGAAGGGAAGGGAAATAAAGATTAATTGAATGTATCTTTGTTTTTTTCTCTTCTGGAATAGTAGGTTTATCCAAAGAGAGTAAGTCCTGTTCAAGTTTTTGGTCCTGCTTCTGTCACTAACGATAAGAACTTGATCAAGTCATGTAACACTTACTATTTAAGCTCCCTGAGGGCAAAACTATTAATTTTCCCCCTATTATCTTTTCCTTCTACAATACTGTAGACATAGTAAACATTTAATAAATACTTTTTGACTCAGCAGATAGAGCAGTGGCACTAGAGTCAGGAGTACCTTTCTGACCTCAGGCACCTAACACCGGCTATGTGACCCTGGGTAAATCACTTAACCTTAGTTGCCTAGCAAATAAATGAAAACTTGTTGTATTTGGTACTCTGGCACTATAAGCCCATTTTTGATGAGTTAAGGTGATGACTCAACCAAAAAATAAAGGAATGTAGATATACAAAACAAAAACTACTCCAGAAGAAGTCGTTAGCTATTGCTATACAGAGACAGAATAGAGAAATTTCACTTAAAGCTCTCTGCCAACCTGAAGTTACCTAATTGCCCACCTATCTTTTTGAAAGGGGGACTATTACTTTCTTGATTCTCTGGTGAGGTCAAAAAAACTCTGCCTTAGGAATTGAAAGATCCCATTTTGAGTCTTGGTTCAGCCACTTAACAACTATGTAACCTTAGTCATTTGGTCTTCCTTGGCTTCAGTTCCCTTATCTATAAAATGAGGAGCTTGCACCAAATCCTGGGTATTAATAATTTTTTTGTATCATGGATCCCTTTAGCAGCTTGGTGAAACCTATGGACTGTTTTCAGAATAAAGTTTCTAAATGGATAAAATAAAATAGGATTATAAAGAAAACCAATTATATTAAAACACAGTTACCAAAATGTTAAAAAATTGTTCATAGGGGGCGGAGCCAAGATGGCAGAGAAGAAACACACGACTCTGTGAACGTCCTTACTCCCTCACAACCAATTAGATAAATCAGCCTCAGGAATAGCGTTGGACTGATAGATACCACAAGGACTGGAAGCACGACTTACCAGCTGAAGAGAATCTGGAGTTTCAACAGAAAAGGTCAGTTCCCAGGGGAGGAAGAAGAGAGGCCAGCACAGACGGCTGGGTGCTAGCATACTGTGCTGATTGCGCTGGGAAGGGCTCTGGGATCAGAGAAGCCACTGAGATAAAGGAATCTGGCACAAGCTGTTAGCTCTTCTCTGCTTATAATACAGCAGTTCAGAAGAGAAATCTAAACTACTTTAAAAATTCAAAGATAGATTAGATCTTCCCGGATCCTGTGGGTGACTCAGCAGATCTCAGCACTGGGGGGTGTGGCCCCTAGCTCCCACCTGAGACTAGTTAAGAGATTGAGAAGTGGGCAGATACGGCCCAAGGCAACACACACTGCCTAGCTCAGCTGGAAGGTGTGGAACTCAGCTCCTGAAGTCCCAGAAAAGCGGAACCTTTGAACTAGGGACAGTGGTTTCTGGCAGACACTTCCAGTTTGAGCACAGGGGCTTTTCACGTCACCTGCTGCAGACATCCACGCCCCACCGAGACGCATAGGCTGGGCTTTGTGTCGCCTTTGCTGTAAAGTCTCAACCTCCGGGAAGCCGCTAGAACACAGCACCCTCAAGGCACAGCAGTGCTAGTCACCTCTGAGGCACTTCCAGGGAGGGGGTGGGGAACTCTCTCCCAGAGCTCTCTCTTAGCTCAGGCACAGGAGCCGCTGCATCCATCAGGTCTGGGAGGAAGCTGGTAAAGAAATAAATAAATAATTTCCTACCCCAGGGACAGACCCCAAAAGATTTTTCAAGTATGAGCAAGAAGCCAAAAAGAACCATTGACTCATTCTACACAGAGAAAGAGTGGGTATCCAACCCCGAGGAAGTTAACAGCAGAGAGTCAGCAGATAACAACCTAAAGGGGAATGATTCCTGCCCCACATCACATAACTCTCTCCTTGAAGAGACTATTAAAAAGCTAAGAGAGTTTGAAGAAAAATGGGGAAAGGAAAGGGAAGCTATGATAGAGAATAACAATGTCCTGAAATTGGAGTTGGAAAAAAATAAAGAATTCACAGGAGATGCAGGGAAACAAAATTTGTGAATTAGAAAAGGTTTAAAAATCACAGGAAAGTAGGATTTCTGAATTGGAAAAGATAAAAAAGTCTCAAGAAAATAGAATTTCTGAATTGGAAAAAGAAAATAATTCTCAAAAAAAATAGGGAAATGGAAAAAAATTCAATAGAGCAAAATAATTCATTTAAAAACGAAATTGGGCATTTACAAAAAGAACTAAAAACTGTGAAAGAAGAAAATAACTCCTTAAAAGTCAGGATGGAACAAATAGAAATGAATGATTCACAGAGAACCCAAGAATCAGTCAAACAAAACAAAAAAAAATGAGAAGCTGGAGAACAACGTCAAATACTTACTGGGAAAATCTATAGACCTGGAAAATAGATCTAGGAGAGATAATCTGCAGATCATTGGACTTCCCGAAAACTATGACCAAAAAAAGAGCCTAGATTCTATTTTACAGGAAATTATCAAAGAGAACTGTCCAGAAATAATAGAAACAGAAGGGAAAGTAGATGTGGAAAGAATTCATCGAACTTCTTCTGAAATAGACTCTAAAAAAAAGAACACCACGGAATATTGTGGCTAAGCTGCAGAATTACCACACAAAGGAGAAAATCTTGCAAGCAGCTAGAAAAAAACAATTTAAATACCAAGGTGCCACAATAAGGGTCACTCAAGATCTGGCTGCCTCCACATTAAAAGATAGAAGGGCATGGAACCTGATATTCTGTAAGGCAAAAGATCAAGGACTGCAACCAAGAATGAACTACCGAGCTAAGTTTAGCATCTTTTTCAATGGAAGAAGATGAGGTCATTCAATGAAATAGAGAAATTCTATATGTTTCTAAGAAAAAAACCAGACTTAAACAAAAAATTTGATCTACACCCACAAGACTGAAGAGAAACAGAAAAAGGTACACACAACCCTTGAGAACTGTAACTCTGTTGTGGGTATATAAAAAGTACTCATGGATAATTTGATTTTACTGATATAAAAGAAAAAAAGGGGGGTGTAGTAAAGGGAAGGAAGTCGTTTCAGAAAAAGGGGAAGGAATGATAAAAAGAGGGAAACTACATCCCAGGAAGAGGCATAGAAAATACACCATATCTGAGGGAATTTAGTGAGGGGGAGAATCATTGTGTGAATCTTACTCTCATCAGAAGAGGCTCAAAGAGTAAATAATTGACATATGTGTTTTTCAGAGAATTTTCTCTCACCTCATTAAAAGGGGGGAGAGGAAAAGGGAAAAGGAAAAGGAGAATAAGTGAAGGAACTTGGAGGGAGGGGGGAGGGATACTAAAAAAAGGGAGGGCTGCGCATCACAAGGGGGGTCTGTAAATTAAATATGGGGAGGGGGATCAGGGGGGTCAAGGGAAAAAGCATAATCTGGGCATAATATGATGGCAGGAAAAACAGAATTAGTAATTTTAACTGTAAATGTGAATGGGATGAACGCTCCCATCAAATGGAGACGGATAGCAGATTGGATCAAAAATCAGAATCCTACAATATGTTGTCTGCAGGAAACACACTTAAAGCAGGGAGATACATATAGAGTAAAGGTAAAAGGTTGAACAGAGCCTATTATGCTTCAGGTAAAGCCAAAAAAGCAGGGGTAGCTATCCTTATCTCAGATCAAGCAAAAGCAGAAGTTGATCTAGTTAAAAGAGATAAGGAAGGAAACTATATCCTGCTGAAAGGTAACATAAATAATGAAGCCATATCAATACTAAACATATATGCACCAAGTGGTATAGCATCTAACTTTCTAAAGGAAAAGTTAAGAGAATTGCAAGAAGAAATAGACAGTAAAACTATAATAGTGGGAGATCTCAACCTTGCACTCTCAGATTTAGACAAATCAAACCACAAAACAAATAAGAAAGAAATTAAAAAAGTAAATAGAACATTAGAAAAACTAGGTATGATAGACCTTTGGAGAAAAATGAATGGCAATAGAAAGGAATATACTTTCTTCTCAGCAGTTCATGGATCCTATACAAAAATTGACCATATTTTAGGACATAAAGATCTCAAAATTAAATGTAGGAAGGCAGAAATAATAAATGCCTGCTTCTCAGATCACAATGCAATAAAAGCTACATTCAGTAAAAAGTTAGGGGTAAATAGACCAAAAAGTAATTGGAAACTGAACAATCTCATCTTAAAGAATGACTGGGTGAAACAGCAAATTATTGAAACAATTAATAATTTCACCCAAGATAATGACAATGATGAGACATCATACCAAAATCTGTGGGATGCAGCTAAAGCAGTAATAAGGGGAAATTTTATATCTTTAGAGGCTTATTTGAAGAAAATAGAGAAAGAGAAAGTTAACGAGTTGGGCCTGCAACTTAAAAAGCTAGAAAAAGACCAAATTAAAACTCCCCAACCAAAAATTAAACTTGAAATACAAAAATTAAAAGGAGAAATCAATAATATTGAAAGTAAAAAAAAAAAACTATTGAATTAAATAGATAAACCTTTGGTAAATCTGATCAGAAAAAAGAAAGGAAAATCAAATTGTTAGTCTTACAAATGAAAAGGGGGATCTTTCCACCAATGAAGAGGAAATTAGAGAAATAATAAGGAGTTACTTTGCCCAACTTTATGCCAATAAATTTGATAACTTAAGTGAAATGGATGACTTCCTCCAAAAATATAGGCTTCCTAGATTAACAGAGGAGGAGATAAATTGCTTAAATAGTCCCATTTCAGAAAAAGAAATAGAACAAGCTATTAATCAACTCCCCAGGAAAAAATCCCCAGGACCAGATGGATTCACAGGTGAATTCTACCAAACATTTAAAGAACAATTAGCCCCAATGTCATATAAATTATTTGAAAAAAATAGGGGATGAAGGATTCCTACCAAACTCCTTTTATGACACAGACATGGTACTGATACCTAAACCAGGTCGATCGAAAACTGAGAAAGAAAATTATAGACCAATTTCCTTAATGAATATTGATGCTAAAATCTTAAATAAGATATTAGCAAAAAGACTTCAGAAAATCATCTCCAGGATAATACACTATGATCAAGTAGGATTTATTCCAGGAATGCAGGGCTGGTTTAATATTAGGAAAACTATTAATATAATTGACCATATTAATAATCAAATTAATAAGAACCATATGATCATCTCAATAGATGCAGAAAAAGCATTTGACAAAATCCAACATCCATTCCTACTAAAAACTCTTGAGAGTATAGGAATAAATGGACTATTCCTTAGAATAATCAGGAGCATATATTTAAGACCGTCAATAAGCATAATATGCAATAGAAATAAACTGCAACCTTTCCCAGTAAGATCAGGAGTGAAACAGCGTTGCTCACTATCACCATTACTATTCAATATAGTACTAGAAACGCTAGCCTCGGCAATAAGAGCCGAGAAAGAGATTCAAGGAATTAGAGTAGGAAATGAGGAAATCAAACTATCACTCTTTGCAGATGACATGATGGTATACTTAGAGAACGCCAAAGACTCTGCTAAAAAGCTATTAGAAATAATTCAATAAATGTAAATGGGATGAACGATCCCATCAAACGGAGACGGATAGCAGATTGGATCAAAAAGCAGAACCCTACAATATGTTGCCTACAGGAAACACACTTAATGCAGGGAGATACATACAGAGTAAAGGTAAAAGGTTGGAACAGAGCCTATTATGCTTCAGGTAAAGCCAAAAAAGCAGGGGTAGCTATCCTTATCTCAGATCAAGCAAAAGCAGAAGTAGATCTTGTTAAAAAAGATAAGGAAGGAAACTATATCCTGCTGAAAGGTAGCATAAATAATGAAGCCATATCAATACTAAACATATATGCACCAAGTGGTATAGCATCTAACTTTCTAAAGGAAAAGTTAAGAGAACTGCAAGAAGAAATAGACAGTAAAACTATAATAGTGGGAGATCTCAACCTTGCACTCTCAGATTTAGACAAATCAAACCACAAAACAAACAAGAAAGAAATTAAAAAAGTAAATAGAACATTAGAAAAACTAGGTATGATAGACCTTTGGAGAAAACTGAATGGCAATAGGAAGGAATATACTTTCTTCTCAGCAGTTCATGGATCCTATACAAAAATTGACCATATATTAGGACATAAAGATCTCAAAATTAAATGTAGGAAGGCAGAAATAATAAATGCCTTCTTCTCAGATCACAATGCAATAAAAGCTACATTCAGTAAAAAGTTAGGGGTAAATAGACCAAAAAGTAATTGGAAACTGAATAATCTCATCTTAAAGAATGACTGGGTGAAAGAGCAAATTATAGAAACAATTAACAATTTCACCCAAGATAATGATAATGATGAGACATCATATCAAAATCTTTGGGATGCAGCTAAAGCAGTAATAAGGGGAAACTTTATATCTTTAGAGGCTTATTTGAAGAAAATTGAGAAAGAGAAGATTAACGAATTGGGCTTACAACTTAAAAGGCTAGAAAAAGACCAAATTATAAACCCCCAACCAAAAATTAAACTCGAAATACAAAAATTAAAAGGAGAAATCAATAAAATTGAAAGTAAAAAAACTATTGAATTAATAAATAAAACCAAGAGTTGGTTTTATGAAAAAGCCAATAAAATAGATAAACCTTTGGTAAATTTGATCAAAAAAAAGAAAGAGGAAAATCAAATTGATAGTCTTACAAATGAAAAGGGGGATCTTTCCACCAATGAAGAGGAAATTAGAGAAATAATAAGGAGTTACTTTGCCCAACTTTATGCCAATAAATTTGATAACTTAAGTGAAATGGATGACTTTCTCCAAAAATATAGGCTCCCTAGATTAACAGAGGAGGAGATAAATTGCTTAAATAGTCCCATTTCAGAAAAAGAAATAGAACAAGCTATTAATCAACTCCCCAGGAAAAAATCCCCAGGGCCAGATGGATTCACATGTGAATTCTACCAAACATTTAAAGAACAATTAGCCCCAATGTTATATAAATTATTTGAAAAAATAGGGGATGAAGGAGTCCTACCAAACTCCTTTTATGACACAGACATGGTACTGATACCTAAATCAGGTAGGTAGAAAACTGAGAAAGAAAATTATGGACCAATCTCCTTAATGAATATTGATGCTAAAATCTTAAATAAGCTATTAGCAAAAAGACTTCAGAAAATCATCTCCAGGATAATACACTATGATCAAGTAGGATTTATTCCAGGAATGCAGGGCTGGTTTAATATTAGGAAAACTATTAATATAATTGACCATATTAATAATCAAATTAATAAGAACCATATGATCATCTCAATAGATGCAGAAAAAGCATTTGACAAAATCCAACATCCATTCCTACTAAAAACTCTTGAGAGTATAAGAATAAATGGATTATTCCTTAGAATAATCAGGAGTATATATTTAAGACCGTCAGTAAGCATAATATGCAATAGAAATAAACTGCAACCTTTCCCAGTAAGATCAGGAGTGAAACAAGGTTGCCCACTATCACCATTATTATTCAATATAGTATTAGAAACGCTAGCCTCGGCAATAAGAGCCGAGAAAGAGATTCAAGGAATTAGAGTAGGAAATGAGGAAATTAAACTATCACTTTTTGCAGATGACATGATGGTATACTTAGAGAACCCCAAAGACTCTGCTAAAAAGCTACTAGAAATAATTCAAAATTTCAGCAAAGTGGCAGGATACAAAATAAATCCACATAAATCCTCGGCATTTTTATATATCACTAACAAAATGCAACAGCAAGAGATACAAAGAGAAATTCCATTCCAAACAAATGTTGAGAGTATAAAATATTTGGGAATCCATCTACCAAAGAAAAGTCAGGAATTATATGAGAAAAATTACAAAACACTTGCCACAAAAATAAAATCAGATTTAAATAATTGGAAAGACATTCAGTGCTCTTGGATAGGCCGAGCGAATATAATAAAGATGACAATACTCCCCAAACTAATCTATTTATTTAGTGCTATACCAATCAGACTCCCAAGAAACTATTTTAATGACCTAGAAAAAATAACAACAAAATTCATATGGAAGAATAAAAGGTCGAAAATTGCAAGGGAACTAATGAAAAAAAAGTCAGAGGAAGGTGGTCTAAGTGTACCTGATCTAAAGCTATATTATATAGCAGCAGTCACCAAAATCATTTGGTATTGGCTACGAAATAGACCGGTAGATCAGTGGAACAGATTAGATACAAAGGACAAAAAAGGGTACATCTATAGCAATCTAATCTTTGACAAACCCAAAGATTCCAACATTAGGGATAAAAATTCATTATTCGGAAAAAAACTGTTGGGAAAACTGGAAATTAGTATGGCAGAAATTAGATATGGATCCACACTTAACACCATATACCAAGATAAGATCAAAATGGGTCCATGATTTAGGCATAAAGAGGGAGATAATAAATAGATTAGAGGAACAGAGGATAATCTACCTCTCAGACTTGTGGAGGAGGAAGGAATTTATGACCAGAGGAGAACTAGAGATCATTATTGATCACAAAATAGAAGATTTTGATTACATCAAACTAAAAAGTTTCTGTACAAATAATACTAATGCAAACAAGATTAGAAGGGAAGTAACAAATTGGGAAAATATTTTTAAAAACAAAGGTTCTGACAAAGGTCTCATTTCCAAAATATATAGAGAACTGACCATAATTTATAAGAAACCGAACCATTCTCCAATTGATAAATGGTCAAGGGATATGAACAGACAATTCTCAGAGGAAGAAATTGAAACTATATCCACTCACATGAAAGAGTGTTCCAAATCACTACTGATCAGAGAAATGCAAATTAAGACCACTCTGAGATACCACTACACACCTGTCAGATTGGCTAAGATGACAGGAACAAATAATGACAAATGTTGGAGGGGATGTGGGGAAATTGGGACACTAATACATTGCTGGTGGAGTTGTGAAAGAATCCAGCCATTCTGGAGAGCAATCTGGAATTATGCCCAAAAAGTTATCAAACTGTGCATACCCTTTGACCCAGCAGCGCTATTACTGGGATTATATCCCAAAGAAATACTAAAGAGCGGAAAGAGACATATATGTGCCAAAATGTTTGTGGCAGCTCTTTTTGTTGTAGCTAGAAACTGGAAGATGAATGGATGTCCATCAGTTGGAGAATGGTTGGGTAAATTGTGGTATATGAAGGTTATGGAATATTATTGCTCGGTAAGAAATGACCAGCAGGAGGAATATAGAGAGGCCTGGAGAGACTTAAATCAACTGATGCTGAGTGAAATGAGCAGAACCAGAAGATCACTGTACACTTCAACAACAATACTGTATGAGGATGTATTCTGATGGAAGTGGAAATCTTCAACATAAAGAAGATCCAACTCACTTCCAGTTGATCAATGATGGACAGAGGTAGCTACACCCAGAGAAGAAACACTGGAAGGGGAATGAAAATTGTTAGCACTAATATCTGTCTGCCCAGGTTGCATGTACCTTCGGATTCTAATGTTTATTGTGCAACAAGAAAATGATATTCGCACACATGTATTGTACCTAGACTATATTGTAACACATGTAAAATGTATGGTATTGCCTGTCGTCGGGGGGAGGGAATAGAGGGAGGGGGGGTAATTTGGAAAAATGAATACAAGGGATAATATTATAAAATATATATATATATGTATATATATATATATATAATTAAAAAAAAAAAGAAATAATTCAAAATGTCAGCAAAGTGGCAGGATACAAAATAAATCCACATAAATCCTCAGCATTTTTATATATCACCAACAAAATGCAACAGCAAGAGATACAAAGAGAAATTCCATTCCAAACAAATGTTGAGAGTATAAAGTATTTGGGAATCCATCTACCAAAGAATAGTCAGGAATTATATGAGCAAAATTACAAAACACTTGCCACAAAAATAAAGTCAGATTTAAATAATTGGAAAGACATTCAGTGCTCTTGGATAGGCTGAGTGAATATAATAAAGATGACAATACTCCCCAAACTAATCTATTTATTTAGTGCTATACCAATCAGACTCCCAAGAAACTATTTCAATGACCTAGAAAAAAATAACAACAAAATTCTCCCATACTTGGGGTTTCCCCAATTTGGGCTTCTCTCGTTTTCTCACATATGACATTTCATCTTGTCATATACATTTATGTGCATTGACTGTTCCTCATGTCTAGAATATACTTTTCCTTTTCCTCTCCCTCATAGAGAGCTTATGTTCTCTTAAGATGCAGCTCAAGGACTACCTTCTCTTTACCTGATCTTTCTGATTTCTATTGTTTCTCCTATACTACTTTGTATTTAATTACATACGTATGTATGTGTGTGTATCCAAGTATATATGAATATAAGTGCTTATGTGGATGTGTGGGCATCTCTGCAGACAAGTGAAAAATAGTGCCATCACATTTCAAAAAACCAGGTGGATCACAGGATCTGAAATCAAGGATTTGTAGAATGACCAGTCATTATACAAATATTTATGTAATGGCTTGTCATTCTACAAATGGATAATTTATCATATCCTTAAATTTATTTCCTTATTTTTTTTAGTTTATGGTAATTTAATCTGCATGGTATAAAATAATTCTCATAAGGAATGGAATGTTAGTGCTTCATGCTTATAAAAGTGGCAGAAATTAATATATATCTGTTAGATAGTTCATCTAGAATTATGTAAAGAAGTTTGATATGAGAATTTAAGCTTCAAATCATCCTTTCTATAGTATCCTCATAGTAACTTGTTTGAAGCAAATCATTGAGATCATTACAATTTTTTACTATTGGATTTATAAAAGTCAAGTTTTCATGTAAAAAAACCATCCACACATATACATACATGTATATACATACTACTCATGTATACATATACATCTACATAGACACAGCTATACACATGTATGCACATATATCCCCTCTGGCATTCAAAACCCTTTATAATCTACCCCTAAACCCCTATCTTTCACATCTTAAACCTTTAATTACACCTTATTCTTTAATCCAATAACACTAGGCTTTTTGCTATTCATTGAACAAGACTCTCTTAGCTATGGGCACCTTCATAGGCTGTCCCCATCCCTAGAATGGTATATGCTCTCTCACCTTATCTCTGACTCCTGATTCCCTGGCTCCTTTCCAATCTTAGATAAAATCCCACCTTCTATAGGAATACTTCTCAATTCCTCTTAATTCTAGTATCTTACTTCTGCTAATTATTTTATGTTTATCCTGTATATACCTTATTTGTATATATTTGTTTGCAGGTTGTCCTACCATATTTGATTATGACATCCTTGCTTGAGGTCAGGATCTTTTTTTTTTTTTTATCTTTGGATTTTTTTTTTTTAATCTTTGTATGCTCAGTGCTTAGCATAGTTCCTGATACATAGTAGGTGCTTAATTGTTGTGCTATAGTTCTCTTTTCTTGTCCTGAATCACTTTACCTTATTGTCCTGACTCAGTTTTCCTAAATTGGTTTTGCCTCAGTTTCCCTAATTGTTCTGCCTCAGTTTCCCTAATTGGCCCTGCCTCAATTTCCTTAATTGTTCTGCTTCAATCCCCTTACTTGCAAACTCTTCCTCCCCCGGTACATTAAGACTGGTATAACTCAGAGGTTATAAATTGTCAATGTGTAAACTCAAAAAGGGGGAATCCAGACTTTCTGTCTGTAGCCAGACACTTTCTTAACTCCCAGTTTGTTAGAATTTAAGGTCCTGCCCCTCAACCTGTCAGAACTGGATTAATGGTTTTTGACTGCAGATTCCCTATCACTCCACCCCCCTGCCTTTGTTTAACTAGGATACGTATACGTGTATAAAATATGTCATTAAGAACTTGCATTGTTTGCTGGATGCTGGATGTTAGATTCTTGGAGATGATAGTTTCATTCAGCCCTGGGACCAAACCGTGGATCCATTTCATCCCAGGTAAAGTCCAAGCTAGCTGCACAAAACTGCCAGGAGTTTTGCCAAGGATCCCTCCTTGATTCTAGAGTCCAGAATCTCCACACTTTTCTCTTCCTTGTCCTGTGGCCAAAAGCAGTTCTCTCACCTCCCTCACCCCATCCCCTAATCCTTACTCGCAATTCTCTTAACCCCAAAAAATGAGCCAGCATTAACTGTAAGAAGAGCAATTCCAAACATGCTAATTGTCAAATAGGTAATTAGCCTTAAGTGCTTGGTTGTCTGATTCAAATGCACCTATTCAAAGTTTCAGTCCTTTACAATCCCAGTAAATCTCTACCTTTCAATAAAATATTAAAAACGCTAATCTCTATCTTGCCTCTATCTTACATAATAAATACTTATTAATAAAGTGCTCATAATTTCTAGAAATAAATAGTTGTTATGAAGGTCAAATGAATTTGTAAAACACTTTGCAAATATTAAAGTGCTGTGCAAATGCTTAATATAGATATTATTTCATAATTAAACATAATATATGCATATGTTGTATAACCCTAGAAACATATTTCACTAAATTGGAATTATATTAGTAACTAGAAGAGCTAGATACAATGCTTTCTGATTTCTATTTTTACTATTGTCATTTTGATTCAGTAATGTAGATGAATAGAATTTGGTGTATATAAATGAATGATATAGAAAATTTCAGTAGGATTTTTCTTTCCTTGTCAATGCTTCCCCAAAGCAAGGAGAAATGGATGGAAAGCAAAAGTTGTTTGTTATTTCAAATAGTAAATTATTTATTCTTAGAATGTGTCAGTAAAGGGAATCAATAAAAACAAAACAAAACAAAAACAAAAAAAAACAAATTAGAGTAACATTGTTTTGCTTCTTAACATTAAAAAAAATCAGAGTTAAAAATTCATTTCTCCAGATTATAATTTACAAGAATTACTATTTTTAATAGTTTTCTAACACTAACATTCCTAGGAATATTTATTTTCTCCTAGGCATTTTGAGTTCATTTAGAATTAGCTGCCACCATGAAGATAGATGGGGGTGTTTTCTCATTCATTTATTTTTCTACATGCTAAAATAGAATAAATATGGTAGCCAATTCAGAGAGAAAATTAAAGAAATATAGATACATAGGTCCTCTTGAAATTTATCTGTTCTCTTAGGGCTTCTGTGCAGTTCTGTTTCCAAATGTTTTCTTCAGCTGTCAGAGATCTCTTTCTTACACCGCCATTAATCCTGACCCAAAGTGTAGGAACTAATACATATGAGAAATGAACAAAGGGAGTTGAAATGAAGCAAGGAGATAAAAACCGAACCCTTAAAGAACTCTCAGACCTATAGGACAGGCAATCAATTCACTCAACTAAGTAAATTATGAACAAGCAGAGCCCTGCACGTTGTGAAGCACCTGGGTAAGCCAAGGAAAAAAGGAAGGAAGGCAAGGATTAGCAGATCAAAGCTACAAATTGTAGCAGCAATTTGTACTTTAACTAGCTAGCCTTGGGAATAAGGGATTGTTGGAGGTGTTTATTCTGGGGGAAAAGCATTAGCTATGTACCTGCCCTTATCTTTTAATGTAAGCTGGGAGGATAAGAAATGCAAGACTCTCCTAGGAAAGACTGCTATAGCTCTCTCTTTGATTCTTTATGTTGTAGGTGACATTTTCATTATACTTGGAGGAAAAGTCAACAGACCAATCAACAAGTATATATTAAACTCATATTATCTGCCAAACACTGTTCTAGGGCCTGAGAATACAAAGACAATGAAAAATCCCTCCTCAAAAAGAAGATTAACTTTTAATGGGAGAGACAAATATCTATATAAGCCACTTTATCAATAAGTATTTATTAAGCACCTACTATGTGCCAGGAACTATGCTCTGAAATTGTATTTCCTTTTGATCTGTGATCCCTTTTGGAGTCTCAGCTCCTCCTGGGGAAGGTATATCCCCCCAAATAAGTTTTCTTTCCAGGATGCCAGAGCCTTTGATTCAATTAAAAATTCTTATCAAAAAGTACCTCTTTGAAGTGTGAATTCTAATAAGAGATCTGGGCTGGATACTGATAAGCATCTAAACCTAGGAACCTAACTACTGAAGTCTCAAGACTCCTTTTAAAGGGCAGTTTCTGGACTCACTTCTTGCAGAAGTCCAAGCAATTTGCTAGGACCCTCTGCCTGCTGAGAAGGCATTCTCTTCTCAGTGCCAGAATCCATTTCCCTAATAGGACTTTGCCACTATAGAAGTCAGGCTCTTAGCAAACTGGTTTCTGTCTGATGTGAATTGTGGTCCCTTTAAGAAACTAGTCCTTTCAGATGGATTTATTCCTTTCTCATTCCCAGCCCCTACTAGCTGATGCATTAACAATTCAAGAAGCTAGGACACACATCCTCGTCAAAAGCATCCCTTTGAATTTTAATAAAAGATCTGGGCTCTCCCAGCCCCCAAACTTGCCACTAGACCTCAATTAAACCCTAATTTCATTTAGGTACCCCAATTCTAGACCTCATCATATCCAACAATAAACTTTCATTTTGCTATTAATAATTCGGGATAAGTGAACTCTTTCACTTTGAACCTGGAGCCGACCAAAAGGGGATTTTAACAACTCTCTTAAGTTACCACTAACCTCTTCACCACTGGAAATTGAGGGGATACAAACATCATCAATATTAATATGTAAAAAGGCAATGGGGTGTATAGAATTGATGCATTTTAAAGAAAGTCATAAAAATGTGTTAGAGTGTTTAAATTAAAACTCATTTTTTAAGCACAAGTGAGTAATTTTGATAGTTACATATAAGAACTAAACTTTATTTGTCTCTTCCTGACTTCCTTCTCTGTTGTTTACAAACACATTAATAGAAGTCTTCAATTGACCCTACTATTCTTTTCCCCTCTAGGTCTCCTATTCCTAAGCTACTTTCTCAGCCAAGTAGAAAAAGTAGTCTGTGTGTGGTATCTATTTCCTTATGTCCAATTCATTTCTCAACTTCACCATTAATGGAAGTGTTTTCTTTAAAATCAAATACTTCTTGAATGTAAATTGTTAGCACTACTGTCTATCTACCCAGGTTACTTATACCTTCGGAAGCTAATACTTAATGTGCAACAAGAAAATGGTATTTACACACATATATTGTATCTAGGTTATATTGTAACACATGTAAAATGTATGGGATTACCTGTCATCGGGGGGAGGGAGTAGAGGGAGGGGATAATTTGGAAAAATGAATACAAGGGATAATATTATAAAAAAAAATAAATTAAAAAAAATCAAATACTTCTCAGCTCCAGAAGATGGGACCTCTGTCCCTTTACCACAAAAGAATTTGGGGGTGACTGCTTGAGGGGAGGAAATGATATAATAGGATTCTTACATTCCCTCATTTTGGCTTGGGTCATGAAGCCCTGAATCTTCTCGATTTGGAATCTTTCAGAAAACTCTCCTGATTCTGACCACTCCTCAGCTTCTAGCCTCAGGAAACTCCTGGAATAACCACCACCTTTAATTCATCTGGAGATTACTTCTTATCCCACCACCCTTAATTCACCTGGAGATGGCTCCCTAGCCTCAGATCATAGAATCAACATATACTACTTAATCTTAGGCAATAGAAGGCTGCTCTCAATCTCTCAATGCTTTGCTATTTTCCATTAGGAACCTAGCCCACTGAGAATTCTCAATGTCAAAATAAACCCCTTTTTTGCCAACTTAAAAAAAAAAAAAGATCCAATGCTTCTTTAATTACTAAATCTAATTAACTTTTACTTAGTTCTTACTCTTTTTGACTGGCAATCTTTGACACAACTTACTAGCCACTTCCTCTTTCCTAAATACTCTGTACCTCTGGATTTTCAGATACTACTCTGCTGATTGTCCTTTGTTGGAAAGCTCTCTCATTCTCACTAATCTCATTTATGAATTCTCATTCATAAAAGTTGTTAGATTTTTGTTCATTTTCCAATCATAACACCGAGTATATCTCAAGGATCTATCCTATACCCTTCTTTATCTATAAACTCTCCCTTGTAGAGCTCATTAGTTGCAATGGTTCCAATTATCATTTCTATGAATGGCACTCATATTTGCATCATATACCTCTCTCTACAAAGCTCAAGCTTTACAGGTCTATGTCACCAAATACCTGATAGACATTTCCATCTAGATGTGTCATAGCATAATAAACTAAACAGGTCCAATTTGAGACTCCTAACTATCTTCTCTCCTAAGCTTATGCTTCCTTTGAATTTTCCTTTTCTATTGATGGTATTAGCAGTCATAGAGTCATCCTTGACTCTTCCCATTTCCTACTACACTCATATCTATTCAGTTGCTGTCTTCTCAAATCTACAAATAAAAAAAAAATCTTTTGCTTCCCTAATTATAGCTCTCTAATGAAATGATCTTTATTGAATTTAAAAGGGAAAGGCATTAACTCATATCTGCATATCTATTCACCTATACTTTACTAAGTGTTTTTATCACAGAAATCTAATTATTTTTATTCCCACTTTTCAGATAAAAGTATTAAGGCTTAGAGAAGTTAGATTGACTCGCCAGGGTCACACAGCTAGTAAGTGGTGGAGCTAATGCTGGAACCATAGTCTTTTTTCATAACTGCCTTGCAGAGAATAGACTGACAATTGACTCTGGTCAATATGAGAAGGTTAATTATGTGTTCAGCTGCTTTTTCTATAAATACTATAAACTTAAATGCTCTAATTTAATAATGTCATGACTTTCCTGTGTTTAAAACTTACCTGGTTCCCAAATAGAAAGAATACAGTGATAGGGATTGAGAAAGTTCCAACTAAGTAATTTACAAAGATGCACACAGATGGAAATCAAATTATGTAAACAAAATCATTGAGTTAGTCATTAAAGTCATAAAAGATTATATGGCATTCCTTTTCTGTACATAATTCACTCCCACATTTGGGATGCTGTATGACCTTCTAGGTGACATAACACTTTCTTGTCTCTTAGGCATCTCCCAAATAGTTATGCAATGTGGGATATGAATACTTTTAAGAGACTGATCCCAAACATTTCACCTCATGTTGGCTTAAGTTCCATATAAGGAACTGGATGAAGGACAAGGAAATCAACCATTTCCTCAGTGTCATAAACTATATTCACTTTTGAACCAAATTTCTAACAAGTTTATGAGCTACAGGATAAATACAGTTAATTGTACCAAGGGCACAGGTTTATGTTCTTACCTCCACGATCTCGGGCAGCTAAGTTCTGACCCCTTCTTAATGTAATATCCAACTGGTACATTCCGGGATCAACCAAAGGGAGATCGGCATTACTAGTTCCAACAGTATTTAGTCTCTGCAAAGCAAAACAGATAACACAAAATTTTAAGCATGCTTTTCCATGTATTTTTTCCCCTTTTGAGACCATACATAGTTAAACTCAAACCAACATAAAATAGTAAAGCAAAAGTTGCTGCATTGAATTTCACACAAAAAGATATTGCTTTGGGAGCAATTAGGACTGAGTGAGGACTGAGTGGTACAGTGGATGGTGCACTTGTCTTGAAGTCAGGAGAGCCCAAGTTCAAATCCAGCTTGAGATACTTATTAGCTGCGTGACCATGGGCAATTCACTTAACCCGGACTTCCTACCAACCAACCAACAAACAAAAAAGGTAGTCATCTGTATTTATGGGATTCATACCGTTTTTAAAGTGCCAAACAGAGATGTGGATCAAGAACTGATAATTTTCTAACCTAGCCACAATGATGACTATAAACTACAGTACAAGAAATACTCCCTGAGGGAATTCCCATAGAATTCCATAGCAAAATATGAAGATAAATCTGAGTTTTAAGACAACATGCAATGTTGAATGGAGAATGAAGATGGATCAGGGAAACTGACATCTCATATAAGTAAGTAGGAGTGCATATGAAAATGATTTACTGACACAACTTTGTGACTCATTTATCTATGAAAATGATTTGCATATTGATGGATTATACACTGCAATTTCTACCCAAACATAAAATATAATATAATTATGCAAAAATAAATTCGCCTAGCATTTTTATAGCATTTATAGGCAATAAGTTTTCATTGGGGAACTAAACATTTAATCCTGATGTCCTTTGAAATTAAAGCATACTCCTAAATCTAAAGATTTGTACAAAACTGCTCTGGGGGAAAAAGTCTGCAATTACTTTCACAACTCTCCCAAGTACTATTTCTAAAAGGATGAACCACTTTAAATCAATACAAAATAGACATTAAAGCAATAACACAACAAAAATTATACATTTTACTTCTTACATTTAAAATTTTTTCAATAATACTATTCAAAAAATTTAGAAAGTGAAAAAATAAGTATATCAATGCTAACCTTTTTCAATAATTATTTTCACAATTCAAAATTAAATAATTTTCTTAGGGGATAATAGTCATGGTCAATGAAAAATGTGAATTTAAAAAAATTCCTGTTCTATTCTTCATGTAAGATAAAAAATATAAAGATTTTTGTAAAAGCTCCTTATCTAATCTCAAAAAAACTTTTTTTGCTAGAAAAATCTGAAATTATAGTGTTTTGAACAAAATAGTAAACTAATGCAAAAAGAGTACATGAAAAAAGCAATATGGGCTAGCAGGTGGCATAGTGGATAAAGTACTAGCCCATATAAGATCTGAGGAAGATAGCCCAGGAAAACACACATAACTCTTACCAGGTATGTAACTAGGGGCAAGTCACTTAACCCTGATTGTCTCACAAAAAAGAAAAAGAAGAGAAAAAAGCAATGGACCATAGTATCAAACAGTAAAAGCTTTTATGTCACTAATGGAAAGAAGCAAACAACGGGCCTCAATAGACTTTGAGTTCAGCCTGCCTACTCATTTGGAGAATACCTATGGAAAGTAGAATCTAGGAAAGTTGTGGAAGTAAGAAATAGCTTTTAATTGTTGGAGTACACTTTCTTGACATCTCTTAATTTAGACTCTAGGTTTACAAAGATGTGCAAAAAGTCAAGGCAACTAGAAATATGATGACTCACACTTTGGTTTCCTGTCTCTCTTCCTTCTTCTTTTTCCCCCTCTAATTGCTCTTTTTATTTTTTTTTTAAGTATGCTCCAGAATTAAAAGTTTTGTGGTGTTTTCACTAATTTAATTCTTTTATTTAAGTTTCATTAATCATATAGGGAAAGACTGAAGAACATCAGTTTCTACTGTGGAACGCCCAGATAATGGATTGTTTCACGATTTATTAATAAGAAAGATATAAGGACCAAGGCAAATTGAGTGGTGCCATGTATAGAGTACTGGACCTGAAGTCAAGAAGAATCATTTTTTCTGAATTTAAATCTGGCGTCACATACTTATGAGTTGTATGATCCTGGGCAAGTCACTTTACCATGTTTACTTGTTTCCTTATCTGCAAAATGAGCTAAAGAAGAAAATGGAAAACCACTCCAATATCTTTGCCAATAAAACCTCAAATGATATCATAAAGAGCTGGGCAAGACTAGAAATAAATGAACAACAGTAACAATGACTCCTTACATCTTCCTAAATGAAAAATCCCAGGGAAGTCTGAAAACCCCTGAGGATGGCCCTATACTAACAGTATGAGTCCCAAGCTCTTTCTCCCTACCCACTTTAGGACATTTGAATATCACCTAGATTATAATCTTGGGGTCTTCCCTGTCTTTTCTGGTAGGAATCAGCACCATTTCCTAAGTAGAAGTTGCTCAGCTCTCTTCTTCCAATACCACATCCTGCTAGACCCAGGTAAGGTAAAATCCTACCCAACTTTACAGATTTGGGAGAACATTCCAGTTTTGGTTCCTCAATGAAAACAAAATTTCTTTCATGAATCCAACATTATTATACTTGGTATATTGAACCTTCTCTAAGTCTTTGTGAAGGAAGAAATTCTATAATGTAAAGTGCCATCATGTAACAAAGAGAAAAATCAGAGTTAGTTATATTTCATCAATATCCATTGAATTTCCTTTTCTAATTTTCCACTTTATGTTCCACACATCATTTCTCTCTTCTTATTCAAGAGAGTGTAGCTTTGGAAAAGTATAACCATTTATTCTGAGCATCACAAATTAATTAATCAAATAAACAGTGTCTAAGCACTTTGGCATTTAATAGTCTCACTCTAAAACTAAAACATGATCAATAAAGATGTTAAGACCAAAAGAAATGTCTTTTTTTCCCAGCATATCATTATTTTATAGTCATATACTGACAATAGCCAACCAAAATCCCAAGAACAAGTTTTTTTGGAGCAAAATCTTTAGGTGTTTTGTTTTGTTTTTTACATATTATAATATTTTAATGACATAAAAACATAGGATTTTAGATTTGGAAAAGGCCTTAGAGAATATTTAGTCCAATACCCTCCTTTTAAAGAGAATGAAAATTTGTTTTGTTTTTTTAATTTTCATATCAGAGAAGTTAAATGATTTCTTTCTGGATCACATGATTACTTAGTAGCAGATCTGGACCTGAATCCATTTTTCTCTCTACTGTTACAGTGCTACATAAGAAAATATGATAAATAGCCTAAGATAGAAATGTATTCAATCAAGAGAAACTAGGAAGTCAAAAAGAAAGAACTTAAATAATTTGGCTACATAATGAGACGGCAGGACTCACTGGAAAAGACCCTGTTGTTGGGAAGGATTAAAAGCAAAAGAAGAAGGTGACAAGAGAGGAAGAGATAGTGTCAGGAAACAATGAACTGAATTTGTATAAACTTTGGGAGATAGTGGAGTATAGAAGTACCTGGTATGTTCTGGTCTATAGGGTCATGAAGAATCAGACAGTACTGACGGACTGAACAACAATATGCTACAAAGGTAGCATTGTGTTTATATGATGAAATCAAGGACTAAAAAATGATTATGAAAGAATTTCTTTATTCAAAGGAAAAAGGTAAAAAATGTAGTGGAGGCATGAGATCATATATTTAGAGCTAAAAAAGTCCCCAGAAGGCAGCTAATTCAATCCATTCTTTTAATAGACATGATTGAAACTCATGAAAGTTAAGTGCCTTGTCTAGGATCACACCATATATTAAAAAGATATCCTCGTACTAGAGAAATAATATGACACAATAGAGAATGATTCTTCAAGTCAGAGAAACCAAGATCAGGTTTATCTCTGATATATACTAGTTTTGTGATCCTAACACTTAATTTCTCTCTTCCCCAAGTAATTCTAATTGTTTTTTCTCAATAGTATTTTATTTTTCCAAATACATATGAAGATAGTTTTCAATATTCATTTTCATAAAACTTTGTGTTCAAAATTTTTCTTTATCCCTCTCTTAGCTCCCTCTCCCTAAGAAAGTCTGATGTAGGTTAAATATGTGGAATCCTTTTAAATATATTTCCATATTAGTGATATTGTACAAGAAAAATGAGACCAAAAGGGGAAAAAAAAACAGGAGAAAGAAAAACAAACAAAAAGATGAAAATACTATGCTTTGATTCACATTCAGTCTCCATTGTTTTCTCTCTAGATGTGGATGGTATTTTCCATCCCATGTCTATTAGCATTGCCTTGAGAAGACATCATTGAGAAGAGCCACGTTCATCATAGTTAATCATCACATAATCTTGTTGTTACTATGTACAATGTTTTCTTGGTTCTGTTCACTTCTCTTAGTATCAGTTCATGTAAATCTCTCCCAGACTTTCTGAAATTAGCCTGCTCATTATTTCTCTTAGAACAATAATATTCTATTATATTAATATATCATAACTTAATTCAGCCATTCCCCAACTGATGGACACCCACTTAATTTCCAGTTCCTTGTTACTACAAAAATTGCTGCTATAAACATTTTTTTCACATGTGGATTCTTTTCCCGCTTTTATGATCTCTTTGGAATACAGAACCAATAGTAAGACTACTGAATCAAAAAGTATTCAAGTTTGATAGTCCTTAGGACATAGTTACAAAAGTGCTCTCCAGAATGATTGAATCAGTTTAAAATTCCACCAAAAATGCATTAATGTCCCATATCTCCTCCAACATTTTTCATTATCTTTTCCTGACATCTAAGTTAATCTAAGAGATGTAAAGTAGTATCTCAGAAAATAATTCTAAATTTTCCAACAACTGAGGAAGGGAGGAAAGAAGATAGAAAGAAAGAAGAGAAGGAAGGAAGGGAGGAAAAAAGAAAGGAAAGGAGGAAGGAAGGGAAGAAGGAAGAAAAGAAGGGAGAAAGAAAGGAAATAAGGAAAGGAGGAAGGGAGGAAGGAAAAAAAGGGAGGAAAATGGGAAGAAACAATTTCATCAAGGAGAGAATGCAGTTGTTTCCATATATGTTTCACCACCTTATTCTCTACTGGTGTTCATTTTCTTCACTTTAGGTACTTGTGTTTGTGGGAGAGTTTGTCCTAAGTTAATAGGGAAATTATTATATTGTTACATTTTTGCTATGCCCATTAGTTAAATGTATTTACTTTTATTAATTTTGTCCTTTGCCAGACAGTGAAACTGGTGGGAACTCATAAATTATGGCTTTGAGTTGATGTACACATAGAGCACCTTGAATCTGGAGTAATCTTTTCTGAGTGATTCACTATATGAATAGGAAGAGTACTTTCTGGTGTTATACTTATTTTCTTTTTGGACAGTGTTGCTGAATTAGTTAATCTGGGGAATACTATTAATTTACATTACTGAAATTTTAGTAAAGCATTTGATAAAGTATCTCATATTCTTGTGGAGAGGTATGAGGTGTTACAATTAGATAAATTCAGAAATAGTTGAATGAATGGACTCAATAAGTAGTCCTTAATGGTCTGATATCATCTGGGAGGAAGAAAGTCTCCATGAAAACTGAGCTTGATTCTGTGTTAACATTTTTATCAGTGACTTGGACAAAGACCAAGTTGGGATACTTATCAGCTGACACAAAATAGGGAGAGATAACTAACATAGTATTTTCAGGATCCAAAAAATCAGAACTGAATTTAACAAGATGAAACTTAATAGCAATAAAAAAGGTCTTTAAGTGAAGCTCAAAAATCAGTTTGATAAGGACAAGATGCCTCTCCACTTATAAAAGAGTAGTTTATGTGAAAAAGATGTGGGGAATTTAGTAGACTACAAATACTGGGGGAAAAGTTAATACAATTAACATCTACACTATAGTATACTATATAGGAGTAAGGAGGTGATCATCTCACCTTAATAAAACTATGAATGGAATATTGTACTCAGTCTTGAGTATTCTATCCAAATAATTAAGGCAGAGAGAAATCAATTAGGGAAATAATCAGAATTTTACCATAAGTGAGGGTAAGTCAAAAAAGAACTAAGAAATACTCAGTCTTTTCTTCCTTTCCAAATGTTTTTCATGCCACAATGACCTTAAGATAAATGCCTTCCTCTTTTCTTTTTTTGTTGTATGTACTTTCAACTCTGTGGATGAATTATATTAAAATAGAATAAAAAATTAGAATAAATAAAATAAAATATTAGAAAAATATTAGAATAGAACTACATAAATGATTCATTTTTTTTCCCCTTGGGAAAAATGGTTCATGAACCTTAAGTCAGATACCTGATTATTGATTTACAGTCAGAAGGAAGAGCTAATTGTCTCATTCCTTGTTTAGATGATAAAAGGAGGCCTAATTCAGTTAAGTGACTTTTCCCATGCTTTTGCAGATAGTTCATGTTAGCATAGCTCACAGCAGCAAGTTTATGTTAAATCTAGGTCTTCTGACGTCCCATTCAATGCTCTTTTTTATAACATCCCACTCAATGCCCGAAGCTTGATTGTGAAATTAGTAATATTAAAGAGAAATCAAAACCACATGGGAAGAGGATAAAATATATTTTATCTCTATTATCCCATTTGCTAAAGGAGTTTTCCTAAAAATGCTTTTAATAAGCCTATAGAAGATGAGCTTATACTCCAACATGTTTTATCCATTTGCACAATTGTTCACTGAACAATTGTCCAAAGAACAATAATAAGAATATGAATTGTGCTTGAACAATTTCCATCGTGGAACTCATTCATAAAAGATAAAAACAGGAGGGAAAACAACAGACAAAATATCTTTAAAGAACTTAGATTTACTGATCAATGAAGATTATGCAATAAATTAGAGGCACTATGGAACATTTTGCTGCAGGTTGTAAAAATTTAGCATGCTTAGCAAGATATGATCAAATGGTAAAAACTATGCCACAGAAACCTATTTTAATAATCTTTTTTAAAGCTAATAGACAAAAAATTCCCATATGTCAAAAACAAACAATGAAATGATATTGAGAATTCAACAAATAAAATGTCCTAGAATTAAAACACCATTAGAAACTAGACAGGGGCCCAGAATTGCCTACATTTATTATTGATTCATAAAAATTACAGAATAATATCTTTGATAGATGCACCCATATTGTATATTCTTCTTTAGATAGCAAATTTGAAAGTGGATATTCATTAACTTAGACTCTTGTATGCTCCACTTAAAAAACAAACAAACACACAAAAAAAATCTATGTTAAGACAAAGATGACTGAGAACTAGTAAATTAAGAGGTTAATAATATTTTGATTTGCCCAAATATCTGATAAAGAAATCAAAGAGTAAGAGTGGTCAAAGATGAATTCAATCATATGATTATTGAGTTCCTGTCTATGATCTTTGAAAAACTGTAGCATATAGGAGATATGCTACATAATGGCACTTGGCCAATGTCTATTCCAAATTTCAGAAATGAGATTAGAACTGGACCAAGGAACTTAATTGACATTCCTGACAAATTCTAGTTTGCTATTAAAGGGAGATTTATGAAGGGATCAAGAATGGAATATGCCAGATTAATCTAACTTCCTTTCTGATAAGTTTACTACACAAGCAGATCAGGAGGATGTTGTCTGTATATTGTTAGAGCTATAAAAAGGATTTAACAATTATGGAAAGCAGGCTGGAACCCCAAGCTATTCAATATTTGGAACTGTATATTTAAAATCATGTATACTTTTTGATCCATAAAGAGATCAAAGACAAAAGAAAATGATTTATTATGTTCAATAATATTCATAGTAGCAATTTTTGTATTAGCAAAAAAGCAGCAAATAGAATAGGCATAATCAATTGGGAAATGGTTGAACAAATTATCATACAAATATAAGGCAATTATTATACTGTAAAAAAATGATGAAAATGAAGGATTCAGATTGACGTAGGAAGAACTATGTGTGATCTATGATAGAGTAAAACCACAATAATATAAAGCAGATGTTCTTAATTGTTGGGAAAGGGGATAGAGAGTATGAATTTTGAATATGAAAATCTACAGCATTTTGGTTTTGCTTTAAATAAAATAATATGCTAACCATTCTTGATGGGAATACATGAAACAGTTTGTACTCTGTCACAGATTTCTGTTGGAATAAGAGAAATGACAGTCTGTATTTCAGAGGTTTATTTCTCTTTAAAGAAAATTAATGGTGATGAGATGTCAACAAAAGCAAAAGAATAGAAATCCAAGGGATCACTGATATTTTAGGACAAGGACATCATATCACAATTAGAGTTATAGGAAAACTGTTGTGTTTGGGTGAAATGCTTTGGAATTAGGATAACTGGGAATTAAGATAAATTTCTGTCATGTGACCTACATGAAACTATGTGACCATGAGCAAGTTACTTCAAATCTGGACCTCAATTTCCCACACAATTCAGATTATGAAATTAAATGACCTCTAAGATCTCCCTTCTAGTTCTGTGACTATCTATGTAGGATCAAATATGTGATGAAGCAGCATACAATCAATAATTTTACAATAAAGCTAGGCTACAGATAATTGGAATTTCCACAGATGACTTATAATTGATTCTATGCGGTAAATATATATATATAAGTGAAAATATGACATAGCCATAGAGGGAGGAAAATTTTTTTCTTTTTTATTAATTTTATAATTATACATTTTTTGACAGTATATATGCATGCGTAATTTTTTTTATAACATTATCCCTTGTATTCATTTTTCCAAAATTTCCCCTCCCTCCCTCTACTGCCTCCCCTAGATGACAGGCAATCCCATACATTTTACATGTGTTACAGTATAATATTTGTGTACATCCAATTTTTCTTGTTGCACGTTAAGAATTGGATTCCGAAGGTATAAGTAACCTGGGTAGATAGACAGTAGTGATAATATTTTACATTCACTTCCCAGTGTTCCTTCTCTGGGTGTAGTTGTTTCTGTCCATCATTGATCAGCTGGAAGTGAGTTGGATCTTCTTTATGTTGAAGATATCCACTTGAGGGAGGAAACTTTTAATTAGTTCAGGGTACAGTTAATCACATACATGCTGTTATTTTAAGTCTGCCAACCATGTGCCTTTACTAGTTACTTTTTAGCAAACCTAGAACTAGAACAATAAGCTAGAGTTGAAAGAGGAAACTTCAATTCCAACACAATAGTGCCATTTTTCCCACAAATGGTTTTTGAAAGTTTCCCCCCCCACACACACAATCTATTTGCTGACTGGTTTCCAATTTCATCAATGAGATAAAATAAATTATTAAATAAAATATTAAAATATGAAGTTTATTATTATATATTACACATGGCTGAAATCCAGCTAGACATAAGCTAGATGGTTTAGTAGATATACATGACTTGAAGTGAAAAAAATCTGAATTCAAATTCTTATTCAGGCACTTAAGTATAATCCTTGACCCATAACTTGGCACAGAAGCAACAAATTTTTTTCTTCCTTTTTTGTCCTTTTTTCCTCCCTCCCTCTTCCTTCCTTCCTTTCTTGTTTTCCTTTTCCTTTTTTTCTTCCTTTCTTTTTCCTCTTTCTTTAATTCTCTATCTATCTGTGTATCTCTCCATCTATCTCCTGACACTGCTATCACTTCAGTACAGGCTCTCAGTATCTCATAACAGAACAACTGCAACAGTCTGCTGCTTTATCTTCCCACTTCAAGTCTTTCCCCACCACGGTCCATTCTATAATCTGCTGTCAAACTTATTTTTCTAAAGTGCAAGACAGACAAGATTATTCTCCTCAATAAATTCCCTATTACTTTCAGAATCAAAAAAACTCTGGTGTTCAAAGCTCTTCATAACCTCGCTTTCTTCTACCTTGCCAGCCTTCTTATGTCTTATTACTCTCCTGTACTCTGTAGTCCAAAGACATTGCCTCTTTATTGCTTTTCTACAGGCATTCCCTCTTTCAACCCTATGCATGTTCATTGGCTGTCCCCCATACCTAGAATGCTCTCTCTTCTTATCTCTACCTACTTGCTTCGTTCAAATCTCAGCTAAAATCTAACTTTTTACAAAGAAACTATTCCTGATGCTCCTTAATTCTAGTATTTTCCCTCTTTTGATTACATCCAATTTATCCTTTATATAACATGTTTTTACACAGTTTTTATGTTGCCTACTCTGTGAGACTATGAGCTCAATGAGGGGGAAACTGTCTTTTTGCCTTTCATTTTATTTCCAATGTTTAATACAATGCCTGGAACATAATAAGAATTTAATAAGTGCTTATTGAGAGAGAGATAGATACATAGAACATTTATTACTTATGGGCCAAGCACTAGCTATATATGACTTTAAGGTTTGCAATGTACTTTACATACATTTGCATATATTTTACATACATTTATCCCACTTGATCCTGGCAATAACTCTCTTTCTATATGCAGGCAACTGAAGAGGCCACTGAGAATAACAAATGGTAAGTGACACATTGCAAATCAGTTAAGTGCTGGAGGAGGGATTTGAACTCAGGTCTTTTTTACTCCAAATGTCAAATTAAGTCAGGTGTCATCTTTTTTCCAAGTCAGGACCCCAGAAATTGCTTCTGCAGTCCCTCTTTATGTGAGTTCTTGGATCCAGAGGAAAATAAACTTGATGAAAAGAAACATCAAGGTAAATTTTCCTCAAGTATAAAAATAAATGCTTCCCTTAAATTCTTCAATTTACTTAAGTCTCTCCTATATTCTCTAAGTGTATCTAAAGCAAAGTAAGCATTTTAAGAGTATAAGTTCTTCCTATGTAGACTTCCAAGGGAGGAGGATTATCTCAAGTACACAAGATTGAGGACTATCTCTTCAGAAAGCCCCTCATGCCAGTTTATAGCACAAGCTGTCAGTTTTCTTTCTTTCTTTTTTTTTTAATCTACTCACTGGAAATCATTATAAAGGTCCTTCAAAATGGACAAAGGCAGAAACTTATCTACATACTCTTTCACTCTATGATTGTTCATGTAGATATTTTTCATCTAATGGAAAAATGATCTCTTGGGGTGCCCAGGTTTCCAGTTCCTACTGTACCCAGTTTTCTCTTTGTCACTGTATTTTCACAGGGTCACAAAGAAGAAATGCCCTAACTTTCTTCTCTCTGTCTCTGACAGTCTATCTCTGTCTTTCTGTCTGTCTCTCTCTCTCTATGTCTGTCTCTCTTTTTGGTGAGGCAGTTGGGAAGTGACTTACTCAGGGCCACACAGCTAGTACGTGTTAAGTGTCTAAGACTAGATTTGAACTCCTGACCACTGTGTCATCTAGCTACCCCAGAAGAAATGCCCTATAATAGCACTTGGGGCAAACAACAACAACAACAACAACAACAACAAAAAAAAACCCTCGTAGCAATTCAGAAATGAATTGTTTATATCTAAAACTATGTGGGAATTTTCACTTGTCAGAACCTAATTACACAATTTGAGTTAGTAATTTGTCATTTCTGTCAAAAAAGTGAAGAAAATGCTTTTTTTAAATGATAAAATTCATGATTTTTAAGTGTTAGATTCAGCATTTTTCTCATTACAGAAAAAAAACACCATGTTTTTCCTTGTTCATCTACTACTAACTTAAATAATTGGCAAAGCACTTTTGACTTCCAGTCAAATCTGTATGATGTCATGAGCTAGAAATGCTAAAAGATACTGTTCTCCCCCCCCCCCCAGGTGAAACCTACTCCAATTTAGATAGAAAACTTCTCTATTTAGTAAATTCAATTAAAGACACATTACTGTTATATTTTTTCAATTTGTGTCATTTTATTTCTTATTCCCAAAGGCACAATAAAGTCTACCTCTATGGGGAAGAGAATAAGCCATATTCTTTAATTTGAAATTGGATTCTAAATTTCAGCATTTACGGGAGGCTCTACATTTCAAAACAAAGCTTTCTGTCTTCTTTATAATTCCTTTTCACCTTCACACTTTTCATCTATGTCTGCAGCTTGCCACTAACTGTGCCTTTGAAAATGAAATGATCTTGACCTGTGCACTGAGCCCTCCACATCCTACAGAACTCCCAGCTCAATTTACAGAAGCCTTGTTTGAGCCGTGAACTCATATTCTGGATGCCAAAAGCCCACTATCAAATTCCCTGAGACGTCAAGAGCAGTTGTTCTTGTTGGTTCAGTGGATTATACAATAGATATAACATTATATTTAAAGATCTTTATTATAAATAATTAGAACTGAAATCACACATACACACACACACACACACACACACACACACACACACACCCCTTCACAGCCTAAGAAGCCTACTGTTTATAT